>NC_133389.1:140550472-140862138 GCF_047511655.1 Castor canadensis
TGGTCTAATTTTTTCTCATTGATTTATAAGCATTTAATGTCTTCTGGATGTAAAATTTTCATTTATATTTTTGCTTATATGTATATATGTGTGTATATAATGTATATGTGTGCATATATTGTTTTATATGTATGGACACACACACATATATATACTACAAACAAATTCTCCCACTCAGTCTCTTAACATTAACCTGTGATAAGCAGAATTCCTGATTTTAATGCAGTTTATCAATTTTTCCTTGATTGTTAACAATTTGTGTGTCTTGCCTAAACAATATTTGCTACCTCAAAGTTATAAAGATATTCAATTATGGCTCTGTTTTACTTCTTTACTTTTTACATTAAGATCTACAGTCCATACAAACAGTATGTCTCTATATGTCATGAGGTCTTCCTTTCTTGAAGTCAAATGATTTAATCAGGATGTGGTTAACAATTCATCATTACTGTTATTTTTCCTGGAATCTGGTGTGTTATTTTGAATTAAAGGTTGACTGTTTACATCAGCTCAAGGAAGTCTTTTTTCTTAATTTTATTCCTTAATTTTTACTTCAGAGAAACTTTTTTAGTTTTTCAATTTTATATCTTTTTCAAAGAATTCACAAAGGAAGATGATAAGGTCATAGAAATATCCACTGTAAAGCCCTAACATCAAACAAAGTAAAAATGGGGCTCAAGAAAATTAATATAGAATAAAATTACTGATAAAAATTGTTTCTTAAACTTTATATAAAATGATACACTTATTAAATTGCATAGGAAATCAAAGGTGTGATTGAGCTAGAATTAAAAATGAATGCAACTCAGAAAAGATGAATTTGATGATGTGATCATGATAACTCTATTGGAATAAAAACTGAAATATGGATAATTGCTGGTATTTTATTTATCCTTGTAGTATAATTTATCTTTCCACTATGGACCAAATAAATTTGTAATGACAGACTATAAGTGTTTACTTTTAGTAATGAAACCAAATATACATTCTTATGTATCTTAACACAAATTGTCTATTTATCAACAGAAATTTCAAAACGTTAAAAAAACAATAGTTAAGAGCGATAAAGTAGTTATAACTCCACAACTGACAGACTTTAGACTTCCTTGAAATTGTGTATATCGGGTTCTGTTTTGAACCTAGTAAATTTAAACATCACTATGTTACTCAAGGTAATACATTAGAACCATTCTAAACCTTTCATCAGATTAAATGAAAAAAGAGTTTTTAAAGAACAAAATATCTTCATTGTAAGTGAAATGATCAGCAGGAGCAGAAATAAAATTTTCTTTGTGAACTATAACCAACTTATCTTTGACAAAGATGCTAAAAATATACAATGTAGAAAAGACAGCCTCTTCAACAAAAACTGCTGCAAAAACTGGTTAGCAGTCTGCAAAAAAACTGAAACTAGATCCATGTTTATCACCCTGTACCTATATTAACTCAAAATGGATCAAGGATCTTAATATCAGACTCTCAACTCTAAAGTTGGTACAGGAAAGAGTAGGAAATACTTTGGAACTAATAGGTATAGGCAAGAACTTTCTCAATGGAACCCTAGCAGCTCAGCAACTAGGAGATAGCATAGATAAATGGGACTTCATAAAACTAAAAAGCTTCTGCTCAACAAAAGAAATGGTCTCTAAACTGAAGAGATCACCCAGAGTGGGAGAAAATATTTTCCAGCTACACATCAGACAAAGGACTGATAACCAGAATATATAGGGAACTCATAAAACTAAATTCTCCCAAAATTAATGAACCAATAAAGAAAGGGGAAAGTGAACTAAACAGAACTTTCTTAAAAGAAGAAATTCAAATGTCAAAAAAACACATGAAAAAATGCTCACCATCTCTAGCCATAAAGGAAATACAAATTAAAACCACACTAAGATTCCACCTCACCCCTGTTAGAATAGCCATCATTAGTAACACCACTAACAACAGGTGTTGGTGAGGATGTGGGAAAAAAGAACCCTCTTACACTGTTGGTGGGAATGTAAACTAGTACAACCACTCTGGAAAAAATCTGGAAGCTTCTTAAAAATCTAAACATAGATCTACCATATGATCCAGCAATCCCACTTCTGGGGATATACCCAAAAGACTGTGACACAGGTTACTCCAGAGGCACCTGCACACCCATGTTTATTGCAGCACTATTCACAATAGCCAAGTTATGGAAATAGCCAAGATGCCCCACTACTGATGAATGGATTAAGAAAACGTGGTATTTATACACAATGGAATTTTATGCAGCCATGAAGAAGAATGAAATCTTATCATTCGCAGGTAAATGGATGGAACTGGAGAACATTATTTTGAGTGAGATTAGCCTGGCCCAAAAGACCAAAAATCGTATGTTCTCCCTCATATGCAGACATTAGATCAAGGGCAAACACAACAAGGGGATTGGACTTTGATCACATGATAAAGCAAGAGCACACAGGGAGGTATGAGGATAGATAAGACACCCAAAAAACTAGGTAGTATTTGTTGCCCTCAATGCAGAGAAACTAATGCAGATACTTTAAAGCGACTGAGGCCAATAGGAGAAGGGGACCAGGAACTAGAGAAAAGGTTAGTTCGAGAAGAATTAATTTAGAAGGTAACATGCATATACAGGAAAGCAATGCAAGTCAACTCCCTGTATAGCTATCCTTATCTCAATTAGCACAAACGTCTGGTCTTATTACTGCCTATACTCTCTCTTCAACAAAATTAGAGAAAGGGAAAAATAGTTTCTGTCTGGTAGTGAGGGGTTAGGGGGGAATGGAGGGGGCGGGGGGAAGGGGGGATAAATGACCCAAACATTGTATGCACATATAAATAAAATAAAAAAAATTCTTTGTGAGCTATTATCATTCTCATTCAGAGTCGATATATGCATATAATAAAAGTCATAATTTTAGAAGATAAAATTTAAATTAAAATTAAATCAGATTATTTCCAGTTATAGCTTTCCTCTTCCATTTGAGAATATTGCATTTTTTTCATTACCATCAATTCCCTTCATTTTCCTTGTCCTATGTGTGATTATGTTGAGTTTTCTTTTTTGTTTGATGTTCCAAAATACGCATGAGGCAATCAGGAGAACATCTCCAAAGAGGTCTAGTTGAGGATCCCCATTTTGATACTGCCAAGGGACAAGGCCTCCATTTTACAGGCTCAGAAGCATGGTTTTTTGGGTGGGCATTAAAAATTGATCATATGCCAGAAGTGTGAATTCAAAATTCAAATAGACAAATTTTCAGTAAAAAATAAGAGACTGTAGGTAAACCTGAACCTGCACTATTGTTTCTTCCCAAAAGTGATAATCTCAAAATTAAAAGAACCTCATCAAACCAGTTCTTCCAAAGATTTCAAATTGCCTCTGTACCTTCAAAAAATAAAAAGAAAGCTGGGCACTGGTGGCTCACGCCTGTAATCCTTGCTACCCAGGAGGCAAAGATCAGGAGGATCTCAGTCCAAAGCCAGCTCAGCAAATAGTTTGTGAGACCCTATCTCGAAAAACCCTTCCCAAAAAAAGGATGGTAGACTATTCAAAATAGCCAAGTTATGGAAACAGCCAAGGTGCCCCACTACCAATGAATGGATTAAGAAAATGTGGTGTTTATACACAATGGAATTGTACTCAGCCACAAAGAAGAATGAAATGTTGTCATTCTCAAGTAAATGGGTGGAACTAGCGAATATCATCTTAAGTGAAGTTAGCCAGGCTCAGAAGACCACAAGTCATATGTTCTCCCTCATATGAGGATTATAGAACTCAACCAAATGCAGTAATATTATTGGACATGGGTCACATGCTAAGGGGAGAACATGTACAGGAGGATTAGGGAAAGGGAAGGAAACCTAAAACTTTAAAGTGTTTGATGTGTCTACTGTAGATTAATAAAGTAATCTTAAACTGATAAAGGCCACTATGCGAAAGTGACAGGGAAGTAGTGAAGAGATCTGGTAGAGATGAACCAATTCGGATTGTAATACACATGTGCATGGAAGCAATGCTAGGAATCTCTGTAGAGCTATCTTTGTCTCAAGCTAGCAAAAACGCTATGTCTTTCTGGAGAACAGGGCAGAACAGGTTCTGCCTGGAAGCAAGGAGGGTGCGTGGGAGGGGGAGGGGAGAGGGGGAGTGAGGAGCAAGGGGAGAGGTGGCCCAAACAATGTATACACATATGAATAAATGTATAAGCAATTTTTTTAAAAAGTTTGATGGAGTGGCTCAAAGGTTTAGGCCCTGGGTAGTACCAAAAAAATTAAATAAATAAAAAGAAAAAATCAGTATTGAAGAGATGTTTTTCTCACAGATAAAAGAGTTCATCTTCAATCTGAAATCATCCTAGATCTCAGAAGAATGGTGAAGATTTCCAAGTACAGGAAATAAAGAAATTGGATGTCTTCACATCCAACAAAGGCCTTGGACAGTTCATGCTTCTTGTACAAATGAGTCATGGTGACAACATGGTAATGACAATATTACCATGTAGTCAATGGCTCAAGAGGCATAAAAGTGAAGAACATAGGGAAGGATAACAACTTCCCAAGCAGAGGCAGGTAGAACAATAAGGGTACAGAGCTATTGGGGTAAATTAAAGAAGAAATGAGAAATTAACCTACCATTGGGAAAATCCAATGAGTCAAATAAAAGAGGAAGGACCATTTGAAAGCTAAGAGCTATTTTTCCAAAAGTCTTTTTTAGTGTTCATAAATCAGAGGAGACATATACATATTAATATACATGCATGTTAATAGGTCCTATAACATCCTCTCTCCCCAAAACAAGCTCTATTGTTACAATGGATTGTAAAGCACATACCCATCAACTTCCTTCAAGATTCACAGCACATTGTAAAGCCTGAAAAGTGCCAAGTAGAAAACCCCACATAAACACATTTATTTGCCTGTGGGGCACTTTTATTTGCAATATATCTCATTGTCATGCTTATGAGCAGATTACATGACACACCAGTTTAGAAAGACTTGTTTTCAAACATTTTAAGTTTTTAAGCTATCACAATATAGTAAATTAAGTTATTGAACAATTATATGTTCTGAAGAAATATCTTCTATTCAAAAGCTTTAAAACCAGTGTATCTTCTAATTCATCTAGAAATAAAATTATTATAAATCTACTTGAAAATATTCTGCCCCCTGAAGAAAGTATACACTATTTTGATTCATATTTTTATATTTAACTGATACAAAAAAACATAAAAGTTGTAAACATTAGTGGAGCACCATGTAATGTTTGTTGCATGTATACATTGTATAATGTTTAAATAACATTAAACATACTTCTCTTCAAACATTTATCATTTCTTTAGTGTGAAAACTTCAAAATCCTTTCCTTTGCTCTTTGTAATGTACCTTATGTCACCTATAGTCACCATACTGTGCAATGGGACCCTAGAGTTTCTTGCTTCTATCTAACAATAATTTAGAACCCATTAATCAACATGTTCTCATCCCCCGACCCCCACTCCTGTCCCAAGCCTCTGGTAACCACCATTCTACTCTCAACCTCTATGAAATCAACACTTTTAGATTCCACTTCTATGTAAGATCATGCTGTTCTTATCTTTCTGTGCTTGGCTTATTTCACTTAGCATAATAATCTCTAGTTCTATCCATATGGCTGTAAATGACAGGATTTCATTCTTTTTGTGGTCGAACACTATTACAATGTGTATATGTATCACATTTTTTATTCATTTATCAGTTGATAGACACTTGCCTTATTTCTTTTACTTGGCTATTGCAAGTAGTGCTAGAACAAACATGGGAGTATCTCTTTGACAAACTGATATAATTTCTCTTGCATATATACCAGTAGTAGGATTGCTGAAGTATAAGTTAGTTCTATTTCTAATTTTGTAAGGAAATCCATACTGTTCTCTGCAGTAGCTGTTTATTTTACATTCCCATCAACAATATGCAAGGGTTCCCTTCTCTCCATACCCTCACCAGCATGTGCTGATGTTACTGTTTGACATTAGCCATCCTCACTGAAATAAGGTGACACCTCACCCTGGTTTTGATTTGCATTTACCTGATGGTTAGTGATGGTGACCATTTTTCGTGTCAGTTTTGGCCTTTTTGCATGTCTTCTTATGAGAAATGTTTATTCAAATAAGAAAAGGCCTGTACCCTACCTTTTAATCAGGTTAGTGTGTGTGTGTGTGTGTGTGTGTGTGCATGTGTGTGTGTTGTTGTTGTTGTTTTTGCTGTTGAGTTTTTGGAGTTCCTTAAGCTACACTTTAAAAAAACATACTTCTTACTACTAGCACTACGGTATTTTTTTTAAGGCAATGTATATATTCAATCTACAAAATATCACAGTTACCATCATAACAGCAAGTACTCTTCTCAATGTCATAAATTAATAGCTTTCATTCTTGAGATGTAGCTATATATGTCATAAGTTATACTTGTACACAAAGTCTAGCATTTCAGAAAGTTTTCCTTATCTACAGCTATTTCTATGGTTTAAAAAGACTCAAGAAGAAGCAGATGTTGAATGGTGAAATATATTTTGAACTACTTCAGAAATATTTGGCAGCAATTACAGGAGTGTTAGTGGAAGAATTACTCTGTAAAAATTGCAATCTATTTTGTACATACTTTCTTGAAAGAAAAATAATTTAAAATGAGGCAACGGGATTTTATTGAATGTGAATTATATAGATATTTATTAATATGGAAAACAACTTTTAGTGAATATGATGCTTCATCATGATTTTGAGTCTCTATAAAACTCTAGCATCTACTCATATATTAATTTCAAAAATACTTCAATTTCATTGTACTTTCTTTTATAATATGTGACTTTCTAAACTAACCATGATGATTTTATCTGTTTTCCTACCTTTTAATGACAATTTAACTTCTACTTCAGAAAATATGCTAATTCGTGATAAAATATTCTTCTACAATAGCTTTTGAAAAAATTTTGCCATTTGAGTAGCAATACAAGTTTCTGGGCATATCTGGTCATCTTATATAATATTTTTACTCTATCCCTGATACACCTAGGTTTCATCATTAAAATGATTTTAAAGCATCCCTAAGGCTATTTTGGTGCAGAGATTAAAAGATGGTTTCAATAAAAATGAGGTTATTATAATATTTCAGAGGATTTGGAAAAAATAACTATTTGGCTTAACTCAAAACTCTACTGATTTTTTTTAACCATTTCTAATAAGGATAGCCAATTCTGTAGTTTTCTTTGGCAACACAAAAAAGATTTTATTAAAGTAAATTTTCAGGAAATGAGGTTAGCAATGTATAGAGTAGGCATATATTATTTCAAGATTATTTTTCCTTTGCTAAAATTTTCTTAGATAGTTGCTGAAATTTATACTAGTAATCATTACTTTTGCAAGCATAAACCACAATAGGCAGTCTACATGGCACCAAAATTCAGGTAGTCTACATGTCATATTGAAAGAAGGTAGCACTTTTTAAGCAATGAGTCTACCATTAATGCAAATCTTAAATTCTCTTTACAATTATTTTACTGCATGAGCTGTGGCAAAAAATCCAGCAGCTGACTAATTTATGAGAAAGGAATAGATTGATTATAGTTTTCTATAGTAATTCAGAATCCAAAATTTCCTATTTAAAAATAATACAGAACTCATTAGGGGACTTGAGCATAACTGAAGTATACTATAAATTATCTTTGTCGTTGATTCCAGAGTTACGAACTAAGGTTTTAAAACTGCTTATTTTATCTGTTGTCACCCATGATTGCTTCATTATTTAATTAAAAATAAAAACAATTCAAATAACACAAGTACTACTCATTCACAGTCAGTTGGATTAAGGCCAATGTAGATATTAGTATATAATTCCATGTGCATGAATATGGCTGTAAAAGATGAAGAAAGAATAGCACATCTCATTTATGGTTCAGAACTAAGTTATATGTTCCAATGGAAATATATACTGTATGAAACAAATTAGTATGCTGAAGATACTAAAGGTGGTTGAGACTGGAATGCGTGGCAGCAGCAGGTCCCAGTTCTATAAGGCTTTCTGTGTACACAGTACAGTTCCTCAGACTTTGAATATCTTAATTTATTTCATTTCCACCACAAACCTTACAAGGTTGTAATATATTATCCTGTTAACAGATGAAATCTAAAGAAGCAACAAGACATTAAGCAGTTGCCAAGGTCATGCAGTTAGTAAATAAAGGAGCCAGGATAAAAGCCCAGACAATTAGACCTCATAATCCATGTTCTCAACCAAGTTGCAAAGTTTAGCAAGGTCCTTTGCATCTCTGAGAGTAATACTAAGCCATTTCCCCAATTTTTCTGTGATCAAATAATTTGGAGTGACTGTAGAGGGTAATTTTAAGAGTTGCTAAACTTATTGACAAGACAATCTGCAACTCTCTTCCCTCTCTCCTTGAAAACTTACTTAATGCTCTACTATTTTCTCAACTTTTTCCTTCAGTGGGGAATAGGTATCCCTCTTCCTTTCTAAGATTAATGAATGTTGTTACTTTAACAGTTAATTCCACCTCCTACCAGACCCTTTAAATGATCTCGATTCATACTAGCCTCACACTTCTGCAGATTGTTTCTTCCTCTGTCCAAGTATTTGCATCTCTACTTCCTTCAAGAAAATAAATCTCTCCATAACCTTTCTCCTCTTTAGAGCTACCGTGCCATCTTCACTTCTTTAACCGTCCTATTTTTATTTTAAGGAAAGATGACTAATGTTGGTCCAAATCGGTCACACCACATTTCAATCAGAGACCAAAAAGGAATCATGACATGAATCTTTTAACTTGTGTGTTGTAATAAGAATAGGACTTTGTACCCAGAATTCTACCCCACTTGGTGTGAATTCTCAGCACCAATCATGTGCAAATTGGGAGTAATGATAATTATCTCACTGGAGTCCTGTGAGAACTAAAAGTGGTCAAGTTTAGAAAGCCTCCAAATTGATTTTGTAATAATAAATAAGCAGGATATACTTGTTGAATATAAATTATAATGATTATAATATGAAAGTTAAAAATTACCCAATGAGGAAAGAGATGAGAATAAATGAACAAAGTGCATGTGTGTGTGGTAAGAGAGATATGTAGATCAAAATGTAGGGAGAGGGGATGACATGGGGTCATTCCAGAAGGTATTCTGGAGCTTGCCTATTCAGCAAATGTTTATATACGTGCCATCAGAAATTATCTCACCTGGGATGGTTAATCATCCTAAAGAACCACCATTGATGGAGGAATTCCCTTGTTCAAAAGTTTTTAATAAGTTTCAAACTCCTAACCTGTCATTCAATTTTTCAGCCTAATTTCTTACTATTTCAACTCTTCCCCTATAGGAACTCTCAAGGGATATTTTTAGATAACATTTTAAAGAGAACTCCTCCAGAGATTTTAGATCAATACCTATTTGAGCGGAGTTCGGACATCTGTGAAGTTTGAAGAGAAAGAGGAAACACAGAAGGTGGAGCTGTGAAGGATTGTTGGACTGGAGTCAGATTACAAAGGACATACATGCCACACTGAGAAACCTGGGTTGGTTCTTAAAGATAATCAGACACTTTTTAAATAAAGAAGTGATATAATCAGTTCTGTGTTTTCAAAAGTTAATTCTTAGAGCAGTGGTGGGGTAGATTTGAAGGGAAATGTCTGGTAGCATGACAGGAAGCTAAGATAATATTGCCATAATGATGAGAGATGGTCACAGCTAAAGGAAGAATACAGGGGAGCTGATGGAGTAAAGGCTCTCATTCCTAAGAAACATTTCAGAGTTATTATGACCAAGTTCAGAGATGAATTGGCACAATAGCTTATTGGTTATGTGACTTGGGAATCTGACTGCCCTTGTCCTAGCTCTGGCTTTCCCACTTACCAGCTTATGACTTGGTCAAGTTATCATAATTTTCTTGGATTCATTTTTCTCATCTATAAAGTAGACACCACCACCATACCTACCTTGAGAGATGTTGTAAGAATTGAAGTTCAGTAGTCCATACCAAGTTCTTGGCACCCAAACTGGCTTATGAAGTGCTCTACAAATGTCAGCTAACCTTAAATGTGGTGACATCTCTCAGACTTTCAGTCTCCCTCAAATTTGTTAAGTATTCCTCATCTTATACACATACTGGATTTTCATCTCTATTGGATCATTCTTTTGATTTCCATCAGCCAAAATCCAACATAATCTCAGAGTTCATGATTAGTGATATTTGAATTTCCAGCACTTAACCCATTTGACATGTAATAAACAGTGATCAAAGTTCCCAGACACATATTTTTCCCTGTCCCTGAACTTTCTAGGATTTTGCATCATTCTTGACCCATAATCAGGCATTTGAAGATTTGGGGCATGTAATCAATTTCCACTTATTTCTCCATGAGTTTCATCCCCACTGAAACTCTTCTGGTGCATTACACATGCTCATATTGGTATCTTCAAATAAATATAATATATAACATTTGTTGATTCACTGTCTTAGTGACAAATAACTCAAAGGAAAGCCACCAACTACACTATGAACTCCTTATCACCATAAAACAACTAATTTGGACCAGGGGCATGGCTCAAGTGGGTAGAATGTGAAGCGCTGAGTTCTAACTCCTATACTGCAAAATAAAATAAAATAAAAAATAAAAAAATCTGACCTTTTAGCAGTACTTTCTTCTTATGTTTTGTCATGTTGACCTCACTGCTGGTGAAGCAGTCTGAAAGGTGCTTATTTAGTCATCATGAGTTCATACAATTTGGTCCTCTGCTGATTGCTGTTGAGTATTTTATTATTATCACAAAATCTTTCCAAAAAGTAAAACTCAAATCTTCTCAATTAAGATAATTTTAACTTTTAAGCCCATGCTCTGCTATAATTTAACAGAGATGATGGTTGTTCATTCTGTTTGTGTTGCATTAAATTTCGTTGTGTGGGTAGGCATCTGAATGTTTCACAAACAGCAGTTATGAAGGGCATAAATATTGGTTGGCTTAACTTAGTTTAGAAACTCAAGACAGCTTGGCCAATGATCTAAACCAGCACACTGTTCCACTAAAGGATCTTGGGCAGGGCTTTAAAATGTTCTGGGAGGGTAGCCAGCCAAGTGCATGTGCCATCCAGATTTCCAAGTCTGGGGGGTGTAACAGGGGAAACCTGCCTGAACATGCTTGGGGCTGACAGCAGCCCTGTGGCCACTTCTCGTGAACTCCACTCTAGTACTACTGTCTGACCACTGGCAGCCTGTCCATCCTAACTACAGCTACTCCAGGTCCTTGGCACAGAGTCCTCCCACTGACACTACAACAGAACCAGGCTGCTTCTGCCTGTCTCCAAGAGCCAAAAGACAGAATTCCACTCCTGAGGGGTGCCAGGAAAACTGAATCTGGGGCCAATTTGGTTAATAAACCACCTCATAGATTCTTAATCCAGTAACAAAACTCTTATCATTTGAAAGCATCAGTCACATCATTTTCATTCCAAAAACACCATAATCACTCTATCTTCTATCCTGATCCTGCTACTCACAAATGGTTGTTAAATGTATTCATTAAACACACAGAAAAAGTATCTGCACACTCCATCATTCATCCCTTGCAAAGGGATAAAACTAATGGAATGTAGACTGCAAAAGCAAAGCATGATTTTTCTTCCACCAATCAGAAAAGAGTCTAGCTAGGATTTTTCCCATTTGGTACAAACATGTGCCTTTGATCCAAAGGCTTTTGGTTGATGAGAGTCTCAGAATCGAAACATAAATTACAAATGTTGAGTAATAGAATGTGTGATTAACTTAATTTTAAAATAAACAGTAAAATTCAAATGCATTAAAAGTCTCATTCAAATATAAATTCCATGAAAATAAAAAAAACTTATCCAATTAGTTATTTTAAAAAGTGAAGTGTGGGTAGTCACTCAACATTCTTTCCAATGTACAATAAAATTTATGGGATAACTTTAATGCCAACTGTACTTTCACTTTTATATTAAATGGTCACATTTCTTCCTTAACTTCAACACCCCATATCTCTTTGATATTGGAATACTTTGTGAAACCACTATTATTTGCACAACTGCATTAAAAATGCTGACATTCTCATGAGATAAACTAAATTTATATTAATTGTGATAAAATATTTGTGCATAAAAAATCATTGCCATCTAAAAATAATTTTTCAAACAGGGCATGATTCAATTTGATAAACACTTACTAATTCTTACTGTATATTGACTCATTTGTTAGTTATCACATACAATTAAAATGTTCCCTTCAAGGAAATTATAACCTAATAGGTAAAGTAAACATGAAAATATCTAACTCTTGCATAATTTGGAATAAACAGAAGTAAAATGAATAACAAACATATTGCAAAATAAAGCAGAAGGGACTATTGATCTGGATGAAGGAATCAGGGAATGTTTCCTAATGGAAATGGCACTCAGGTGCCTCGACATATGAGTAAGATTGTGATAGGCAAGAAAGAGCATGTCCACTATCTGGAACAGCATACCTTAAAAATACAAGGAGGATGCAGAGACTGACAAAGAGCATGGAATGGCCAGAGCTCAAGGAGGGTTGGGACAGGAAGTGAAGCTTTAAAGGTGACTAGAGAATGATTATTCTCTTCAGCATTTATAAGTTATTTAGTATATACTCAGGTATTTCTATTGGATGCCTGTGATATCCAAGCAGAGTACTCAGCACTGGAAATTTAATGAGAACAGAGATTAGTCTTGCTTTCCATTCTAGAAAGCTCAGAGGGCAAGTTTAAGATCTTTTTAATGTCATTTTTTAGGCAACAAAAAGCCTCTGAAGTTCTTATGGAAAGAAATGGAATAAATGAGCCTGTGTTTTGACAACACACTGAATAGTTTATAGGGTAGAAAGTTAGATGTAGGACAATGGGGGAGGTATCTCTTCAAGGACACTTGTCTACCCACACTGCTTTCTTCTACATAGAATAGAATCCACTACTAGTACTACTCAAGCTTCCCCTATTAAAATGCATCTGATCACCTGTCCTGTGAAATAACTATATTTAAGTGTGGTGTGAAAGTTACGTTCCACTGGGATATTTCTATTACTTTTATTTCCTTTGCTGCAAAAGTATGGTTCCAGATGATTAAATTAATAATGCCAAAAACTTTGGCAGAGTGATCATCTGCCTCATATTTTCTTCAACTGGACCATAAAAACTCAAATATTTATATTTGGGCTAGAAACTACTCTATAATGTCTAATTTTTTATCTAAAAATAATTTACACTGTTCTTCTCCATAATGTCCAATGGCCATCCTTTTCCAAACAAATGTGCTGGCTAAATGCACCAGATTATTTTATTGGTAACAGGAGATGATAACAAATTCAATAAAAAGTGAACATACACATACTTGCTTAAGGTGATAATTCTGGTCCCAGGGATGCTATAAAATGCAATATGGACTTTCATAACTAAATTTTACCCTTAAAAAAAAGATTACAGGGAAGGTGATATATTTGTATCTGTGGGTAAAAAAAATAAAGACCGTAGCTTTGGTTTTTTTCATCAGTCAATATTTGGTACCTTATTCCTCTTTTTCCTGAAGGAGAAAGAAAAGGAACATGCAGTTGCTGAGAAAATAGCCAAGTGGGCAGGGAGCAATATGGTGAAACAAGAACATGAATCCAGGAACCAGCAAAACTGGGTGCCAACCTCAGCTCTGACAGCCAAATAACCAGGGCAAATCACTGGCCAAACTTTGACCTGTTTCCTCAGCTGAAAAGTTTGACCAGATGGTCTCCAAGACTCCTTCCAGGCCCAATATCGTTGAATATATTCTGACAATTCAAACTTTGTTTTGTAACTTTTCTTCCCAATATCCCAAGCAAGCAGAACAGAGAATTGAAATGTATTTGAATAGTAAAGGATTAAACTCTGACTTCCAGTCCCTTTTATATGCCCTAGCCAAGTAATCTATAATGAAACTTTTGTTCACTGTAGCCCAGATATGCCTTTGATAGCAGAACGGTTGCTACTCAAAGAAAAAAAGTGCACTAAGAGAAAAATAAAAAACACATTTGTTAAGTTCCTTTTCAAAATGTGACTGTTATATACCATCCTTAGTTTCCATTTATAGATTCTTGTAATAATGTTCACTCAAGTTCTAATTGCTGGTGGTTATTTTTATCCCCATACAATAATAATAATATCATTCTATTTCACTATGCTAATTTAGAATTTTCTAAACCAGCTTCAACTCCAATTGCTTTGTCCCAAATTTAGATAAAGTGTCATACATTATCCATTTCATATTTTAGGTATTATGGTTTCCCATACACTTAATTATTACTTGTCTGTGTCTCTCTTCCCTGATTGCAATAATAAACTTGACATGAAAAGAAAAGATTAAGAAGAAACCCAGATTTTCATATTTCACATCTTTGTATTTGTCAAATGCTCTCATAAGCTGTCATGGTGACAGGAATTGGAAAGTGACATAAGATTTACCCATTAACTAGACACATATACTAGTAAATATTTAGCTATAGTATCTAATCACACAGAGTTTAGGACACCTGGCAAAGCAAAGCCAGGATTGCTCTATTATTAATGAAATTTCCAAGTAAAGATGTTTAGGTCCCTATCAGAGAAGAGAACCCAACCTACCATAGGAAGCCCAAATATCTTCTCAGCATAATATACAATGACCACAGGAGCTAAAGTCCTAGTTACTGCATAGGAGACAAACAGAAGAAGGCAGAGCAAGTTATCCAAAATGTCCAGTGTGGAACACAAGACATATGGAAGCAATGGATATGTTTATTTCTTCAATTTTAGCTTGTATTAGCTATAGCTATCATATTATATTCCTAAATCCATCCACACATATCTCTATAATATAAGCTGTCTTTTAAACTTTGTTGTGTTACACTTCTGTCTGAGAAACTTCTGATAGCTAAAGGAATCAAAAATGTACATACAGTTCCATCCATTTACTTGCAAATGATAAGATTTCATTCTTCTTCATGGCTGAGTAGAATTCCGTTGTGTATAAATACCACATTTTCTTAATCCATTTGTCATTCTGAGCAAGGTTAGCCAGGCTCAGAAGACCAAAGATCGTTATGTTCTCCCTCATACGTGGACTTTAGATAAAGGGCAAATACAGCAATGTGATTGGACTTGGGTCACATGATAAGGTGAAAGCACACACAGGAGGTATAGGGATAGGTAAGAAACTAAAAAAACATGATAGTATTTGATGTCCTCACTGCAGAGGAACTAATACAAAAACTTTAAAGAGACAGGTTAGTATGAGAAGGGAATCAGGAACTAGAGAAAAGGTCAGTTAGAGATGAATCAACTTAGAATGTAACACATTTATACATGGAAGCAACGCTTGGAATCTCCCTGTATTGCTATCCTTATCTCAATTAGCAAAAATGCTTTGTCTTTCTTATTATTGTTTATACTTGCTCTTCAATAAAATTGGAGATAAGGGCGGAACAGATTCTGCCTAAAAGCGAGGAGGGGTGGGGGGGTAGAGGGAGGGGGTAGGGGGTAGCAGGGAGAAATGTCCCAAACAATGTATGCACATATGAACAAATGAGAAAAAAATGTGCATACACACAATGCTTTATTGTCATTTGCAGGACATCACATCTTCCCAGAAAATCACTCATAGATGTCAATTCAAACCCTTAAACAAAGAGACATAATGCCTCTAAGATATCCCTACAAGTGCAGTGTCCAGTAAATTCCAAATCTGGTTGGCTATGGAGACTATTTAGGTAGACCAGTGAGTGACTGGAGGGAGGTCCCAGTTTCTGGAACTGGGAAGATAACTGATAGAATCAGCCTCTGTGGGGAGCTGAGGGTGTTTATTGCCACCTTCTGAGTGTCCTGCTTTGTCCAGAAAGTAGCTCAGGGCTTAGAGTTGTGGTGATGAAAATCAGTGGGCCCCACTCTTGGGAGTTGAATCTAGTGAAGGCCAAATGATGATGTGTCCAATGAGGCTGAGGTAAACAAAGAATCCACTGCTCGTGCACTTTGCCCTACAGCACAGACAAAAATAAGTGGGACTTTTTTAAGGGTCATACTTGAATAGTAAAGGTCAGAGAAGAGAGTTTTGCTAATGGCATTTGGCAGAAGGTAAAAGAAGAATGGAAGATGGTGAGCAGATGTTCTCTATTTAGAATCTATAAAAGGGAAATTACATTAGAGCAGCAGGAATTCAGGTTATATAAAAGGAAAATCTTCCATCCAATGAACTTTGCAAAGCATGAGAACTAGTTAGTGATAAATACTGTTGCTCTCTTTCCATAAAATATTTAAAAATAGGGTAGATATTTGGGCATTCAGTGGTTTGAACATAAGTTTGACAGAAAGAAGAGCTCAGATGAGACATATATGAGAAATTCAGCTTCCTTGAAAGATTAACATATATTTAACATTTATTTCATTATAACCATTTTTAATATTTTTAAAATACATTGGATTCCCATAATTTGACACCTCACCCAAATCTTTTTGTACAGAGAATAAGCATAAGGTTGATATTAATTCACAATCAACAAAATCACACAGAATTCAATTAGCATTGTAACAGCTCCTGTTTTTAATTAAACTGCATCAATAAGAATTGATGGTGAAAACATTAATTTGTTACCAACAAGCTGTATATGTCTACTTGAGATTATATTTTTAAGAAAAATTTCTTAGATTCGTATATATATTGAAAATAATATCTTAGTAAAGTACATTCTGGAAAACGGTTAAAATAAGGAAAAAGTAAACACAAATGCAATTCTGGAAAGACTGTTAGAAAAGTAATGAGATTTGCAGATTGGCTAAAAGCACCAGGAAAACCTCCAATGGATATTTGACATTTGGTCAGTCAGTCATGGCAGTTGATCAGGAGAAAATATGAATCATAATAGTCTCTTCCATCATACAATGTATATGAATCAGGTATCTGCTAGATAGTTCTTGGTCTCAGTGCTAAGAGTCAGTAATGATTTTATGTATTTGGCTTCATGACCCAGCTTAGATTTCCTTTTCTTTCAACTTGTAAAGCATGTAGCTTGCACTCACATGGGATTTGAAGAAAACTGCAAAATTGCCATGTCTGTTACCCACAGGGGAAGTTTGACCTTCCAGCCAAACATTAGGAAGCACAGTAGTGACTGCTATAGCAACAGACAAAACAGACTAAAAGTCAGAGTTAGAAGAGGTGAGCAATTCCAAATACAGGGAGGTATGAAAGTAACATGAAAGCCAAGACATACAGATCCTAGTTAATGGCATCTTTTTGTTTTGGGCAATACTGGAGTTAATGGCAACCTTAATAAAAGGAATAATTATGTTCTAGTTTATTACCAATATTAATTTTTAAGAATTTAGTAAGTGGTTTAATTTAAATTTCTAACAATCTATAAATTCAAGGAATAACTTCTAAATAAGAATTGTTATCCAAAGCTTTAAAATGCTGGCAGCTTAAATAATACAAATATACCACCTGTCCAAACACTACCTTCAGTTTTCCTCTGAAAACATTATCTCCTTGATCCTTCCATTATTTGTCTCCCTCTTACCACACATACACACAGACATACGCACACTCCTTACAACTTACCATCTCAGCTGGGAAAATTATCTCTTCTTAAAAAATCTTTTTGTGCAAAATAAGATTATTGTCAATGTGGTCCCAGTGTATTTGTAGAATTGGTGAAACTTTAAAACTGTTTGTCAAGAAAAGGGCCACTTATGGTTCATCGAATGGTCCTCTATTTTAGATCAGTGATTCTAACTTGGTAACATATTATAATATATGTTTATATGTATGTATATGCAATACACTCATACTATTAAGGAATGACATTCTTAGAAAATATAATTTTCACACATGTATATGTTTTTTACATATGTTATAATTATACTTGTTTAATTATAGAGAAGTGTCTTTTTGTGGGTGTGTCTTTTTTATTTTTTTATTGTTATACTGTGGTGGGGGTACATTGAGGCACTTACAAAAGTACATCAAATATATCATAATTGAATTCATCCCCTCTACCATTCTCCTTTATCCCCCACTCCTCTCATTCCTGGAATAGTTTCAGCAGATGACATTTTTCTATTTACATTCATGTGTACACAAATACCCTCCTATACCCTTTCCCCACCTCTTCTCCCCTCCCACCAGTACAAATTCCCTCAGATAGGACTTATTCCACTCTCTTGTTCTCTGATTTTATGCAAGAAAACAAAGGAAAAAATGATATGTTTGCTTGTTTAAGATAGCTACACAAAGAGCATACTTATGTCACTTCCATGTATATATGAACTGTAGCCTGATTTGGTTCATCTCTACTTTTCTTCTTTCTTATAGTGGTTTCAAGAAGTTTAAAAATTCTATATTCATTCTTTTTTTTCTCCTTTTATTTTATCATTTTTACATTTACTTACCTGTGTATACATTGTTTGTGCCTCTTCCTCTCCACCCTCCTCAAACCCCCACTTCCAGGCAGAACCTATTCCACCCTCTTTTCCAAATTTGTTGAAGAGAAAACATAAGAGATAATAAGAAAGACATATCATTTTTGTTTGTTTGGTATAAAGATAGTTATACAGAGAGATTCCTAGCATTGCTTCCGTGCACTTGTGTATTGTAACCCACATTAGTTCATTTCTACCCTACCTCTTCGCTACTTCCTGGTCCCCTTCCCATAGTGGCCTCTTCCAATTTAAGGTTACTTTATTAGCTCCTCAACAGGGAACACATCAACCACATTCAAGTTTTAAGTTTCTTTTCCTTTTTCTATTTCTCCCGTGCATGTTCTCTCCTTAGTGTGTGACCCCAATAATATTACTGCATTTGTTTTGGGTCTATAATCTGCATATGAAGGAGAACATGAGATTTTTTTGCCTTCTGAGCCTGACTAACTTCACTTAAGATAATGTTCTCTAGTTCCATCCATTTACTTGCAAATGACATTTCATTCTTCTTTGTGGCTGAGTAAAATTCCATTGTGTATGAATACCACATTTTCTTAATCCATTCATGGGTTGTGGAGCATCTTGGCTGTTTACATAGCTTGGCTATTGTAAACATTGCTGCAATAAACATGGGTGTGTAGGTGCTTTTGTAATAACTTGAGTTGCATTCTTTTAGAGATATCCCTAGGAGTGGTATTGCTGGATCATATGGCAGATCTCATTCTTGTATAGAGAGTACATCAACCAAATTCACCTTCTTAACTTCCTTCTTTTACCCTCTCATGTGTGACCTCCCCTTTGCATTACACATGTATACTTTTAAAACCAATCACTCTAATGATAAACATTCTAACATAAACAAGAAAATAAAAAAGAATTTAAAAAAATGATATGTATTTCAATGGGTAAATTCCAAACCATGACTAAACTAGATAACAAAAGGAGTAATAAAATTCTGTACCTACTCTTTATCAATAAATATAATTTAATGCAAGTAAGAAAACATTCATCTGGGACTGGAAGTGTGGCTCAAATGGTAGAGTGCCTGCTTTGTAAACATGAAGTCTTGAGTGCAAACACCAGCCCCATCAAAGACAATTTAAAAAGAAAACAGTCATCTGATCAGAGCAGATATGATTTTATTCCCAACACCAAGGTATAAAAGTTAAATATAGTCAAATTGAACAAACTTGACAGTTGCATTCCAGAGAAATTTATTATATTCACAAACTATTCAGAAAGTAGTTTGTGTTTGCATATATAATGAAGTTGTTTCTAGACTCAAATAATTATTAAAAAATTTGTTAATTTGATGAATAACTAACAAGACCTTGAAGTCATGCAGGACATGGTACAATTCTCTCCATTCCAGGACAGGTATCATTCCCAGCTGCTGACACTAAATGTCTGTTCCAATTATTGTAACAAAAGAAATGTTCACATATCCAAAATTCTTCTAAAGAGCAGTTCCCCATGCTGCACTCCTAGCCTTGAGTTCTGCAAGTTGAGGGGTCAACACTTTGAACCTATACTGGATGTATAGGAAAACATGTAATGCTTCCTCCAGGAAGATTATAACCTTGCCATCGAAAACATTTTCAAGTCCAAACAATTGAAGTCATTCAAACTATGCTGACTAAATTAAAAACCAATAATGAGAAGATAGGTTTTAAAATGAATAGGCAAAAACTCAATTGCATCCTATATACAAGCTACAAACAGCTAGGAATTATGTTTATATGATACAATTTATAACAGCAAAAAGAATTAGCAAAAAAAAGTAAATATAACAAAGTATGTGCAAGAACTTATAAATGCATTTAATAACATCTTCAAATTCATGAGAGAAAGTATAAATAGTGACAGACATTCACTATACTCAATAAAAGGAATATTATGACCACATTTATTTTCAAGTGACATGAATGTTTACCATCATTTCAATCAAAATCTCATATGAATGTTTTTCTATATAAATTAAATTCTAAATTCTAATTCTAAAATTTATGCAAAAAAATATGATATTGGTTCAGGGAAAGACAAATTAAGCAATGAAACAGAATGGAAAACTTAACAAATTCATTCATAAATAAAAACTTCTGATGAATGGGTTAAGAAAATGTGGTATGTAAAAAAAAAGAAAATGTGGTATGTATATACACACAATGAAGTATTATTCATAAAGAATGAAATTATGTTGTTTGTAGCTATGTTTGGATGGAAATGGAGATCATAATATTAAGGGAGGCTAGCAAGGCTCAGAAGAACAAAGGTAACATATTCACTCATATGTGGAAGCTATAAAATAAATGTATACACAAATACATATATGATCATACATATATGATACATATGTATATGATATATGTATGTGTTAAGATAGATTAAGAGAGAGCTTGAACATGATTGTAATAGTGAGTCTGTCTGAGATATAAGGGAAAACAAATGATGATGAAATACTGCTGTGTTATCTGGACACAAGGAAATATACTCAGAGCAGCAGTATTTTGCCCAAAGTACAAGTCCAGTGAAGAATGGGTCTGTCAATTACTAATAGAATATGTAAGTGATAATAGTCTAGTCACTCAGGAAGAAATTGATTATGCCCTCTGTTGAAGAAAAGAAACAGTGACCGGCTACCTGTTGAAAGTAAAGGGTAAAAGAAAAGTGACATCAAAAGAAAAATAAAAATGGGACTCCCTTAACTGTCTGCCTCCCCTTCTATATGAACCTGGTGCTGAAAACCCACCCTATGGGGAAGTTCCTCAGGCAATGGCCCCTCAGAATGAAATCAACCCTGAGGATGACCTTGGGACAGATATAAGAGTGGGAATCATAGCCCCAGCAGAAGCACTGTATCCAACCTTACCAAAGCTCAGGAAGGAATTAGATCAATGTAAAAAGGATGTCTATAATTTACCCTTTCCTCTTATGAAACCTTCACCAGAAGGATTATATCCTTTACAAGAAGTCCTCTTAGGAGGAGGCAGAATAGGGTTTGTAAATGCTCCACTCACAAGTTCAGAAGTTAGGGATTTTTTTTCTTTTATTCATATGTGCATACAATGTTTGGGTCATTTCTCCCCCCTTCCCTCCGCCCTCTCCATTCTCCCCTTGCCCTCATCCTCCCCCCCGCCACCTCCCTCACTACCAGGCAGAAACTATGTTCCCCTTATCTCTGATTTTTTTGAAGAGAGAGTATAAGCAATAATAGGAAGGACCAAGGGTTTTTATTAGTTGAGATAAGGATAGCTTTACAGGGAGTTGACTTGCATTGCTTTCCTGTACATGTGTGTTACCTTCTAAATCAATTTTTCTTGAACTAACCTTTGCTCTAGTTCCTGATACCAAGGTTAGGGATTTTTAAAAGGAGGTTACTTAGAACATGTAATCAGTGAGGGAAAAAGAAGACTTAACCTGGAGAGGGTATCTGGCATAATAAACATGTCATTACCAAAAACAGTGGGATCTTAGAAAACTTCTAGGACTAATTGGATATTGCAGGATATAGATTGACTCATATGCCCCCAAAACAAAGGATTTATATTCTAAGCTCCTGAAGGAAGAACCTGACCCCCTCCTTTGGAGACCAAAGGAAGTAGAACTATCAGATACTTTAAAACAAGACTTATCACTGCTGCTCTTGTGTTCTCTCTCCCTCTCCCCACCCCTCAGTCTTGGAAAGACCCTTCCACTTGTTTGTTACTGTGGATCAAGGAACAGCCTTAGAAGTATTAATTTTAGAACACAGAGGGCAGAGACAGCCAGTGGTTTTCATATCAAAGCTACTAAATCCTGTATATCGAGAATGGCCAGAATGCATCCAGTTTGTAGCTGCAACAACAAATCTAGTTGAAAAAAGTAAAAAATTAACCTTCATGGGAGCTCTAATTGTAAGAGCTCCCATCAAGTTAGAAATACTCTAAATCAAAAGGTCGGGTAATGGCTAACCAACTTCAGGATCTTATAATATGAAGCAATTTTGTTAGAAAGATAAATTAATTCTTACCACAGATAATTGCCTTAACCCTGCAAGTTTCCTGATGGGAGGACAAGACCAGCCCCAACTTGAACATGATTGTCTTCACAGAATAGACTATCAAACCAAAGTTAGGCCAGATTTATAGGAGACCACATTCCAGATAGCGGTCAAACTATTTATAGACAGGTCATCTACAGTGATATAGTAATAGACATAATGGTTATTCTGTGGTGGAGAGCAATCAATTAAGTGTGATAGAAGCTGAAAGATTGGCTATAACTGGTCAGCCCAAACCTGTGAATTATATGCTCTCAACGAGGCTTTAAAGTTGTTAAAAGACAAAGAAGGAACCATCTATACGGATTCCAAATATGCCTTTGGGGTGGTACATACATTTGGAAAAAAGAAATCTAATGAACAATAGAGGGAAAGACATCATCTGTAAAGAATTAATAGTTCCAGTATTAGATAATTTAATGTTGCCAGAAGAGATTGCAATTGTACATGTATCTGGACACCAAAATGGGGAGGAGCCTAGAAGCTAGACAGAACCAAATGGACAATGAAACAGGTAAAGAAGCTGCCTTACAAGTAGAGGTACCTATCTTTAACCTAATTCCAGTCTTGCCTCCTCCTTCAACTAGTCCAAAGTTCAGTGATGAGGAAGAAAAGCAATTCATCAAATTAGGAGTAATAAAAGATAGGGAAGGAAAATGGAAACTTCCAGATGGGAGGGAAATGGTCACTAATACCATAATGAGAGAAATTATGACCCTCCTCCATAAGAGGAGTCACTGGAGACAACAAGCCATGTGTGACATTGTCTTGAGAACTTAAGGATTTTTAAGTATATATGCAGTTGCTAAACAGGTCTTTGAAAGTTGTATTATTTATAAAAAGGTTAACAAACAAGCCCTTAGAAAACAACCATTAGGCAGAAAACCATTAGGACTTAGACAAATCCAAAGCATACAGATGGATTGCACTGAAATGCCTAAAGTAGTCTGACTCAAATGCTTGTAAGAGCAGAACATCTAACAAATTGGGTGGAGGCTGTTCTGCTTCCTACTGCAACTGCCAAAAGTATAACCAAGATAATTTTAGAGCAAATAATAGCACAGGTTGATTTAGTTGAAAACATAGATTCTGATAATAGGAGTCACTTTACTGCCATCATTATAAAGAATGTCATGAAAGGATTAGATATAGACTAGGACTACCATACTCCTTGGCACACTCCCACTTCAAGAAAGGTAGAACTGAACCAAACCTTAAAAAAATAGTTAGCTAAGCTTGTGATAGAAGCAAAACTTCACTGGACTAAATGCCTCCCTATTGCCCTACTTCAAATTAGAATGGCCACCAGAAAAGATGTAGGCCTATCCCCTTATAAGTTGCTTCATGGACTCACTTACTTAGAATGATCCCCAGAATTATCCACAATGGAAACTAAAGATCAAGGTCTTAAAAACTATAGACTGACTATTTCAACTATTTTGCTCTCTCTTAGAATAAAAAGCATTCTGGCCCAAACTCCCTCTCTTGAGTTTAATGTCCATTATTGTAGGCCAGGAGATTATGTCCTAATCAAAATCTGGAAAGAGGAAAAGTTTCAGCAGACCTGGGAAAGACCCTACCAATTACTCCTAACCACTGAGACTGCAGTACACACAGTCAAGAAAGGTAGACTCACTACATCAGGATTAAGCCTATGAAAGGACTATTGGACCACCAACAACAACTCAGACAATTCCCTAAAAGTCAGCTTAAGACAGCATTAGCCTGCTATCGCAGCAATTCCTACCCGTTCTACTTCTGCCCATGAAGACTGTTGCTGAGCAATGAACAGCTGCCTCACTAGTAATTAATATAACTGATAACCTAAATCCACAAACCACAGAGTTTGATGCTTGTCATGTACTGTGATGAGGGTTTAACTTGGGAAAGATATTATTATCTTAATGTCTTTAACCTAGTTGGGGATATAAAAACAAAGACAGTTGTAGCACCTGAGATGATGTATGATAGACCACAGAAACCAACGGGTGGACTGATTCACTAAGGCCAAAGGGACAGGTAGGGTATATGGGAAAGGGATAAATGCTCAAGGGAGGAACTCCATTGGAAAGCTTAGAATTAACAAAATCCCCAAAGTAAATAAAGGCTTCCACCCCAGCAATTGAGATAAAGCCTCCTGGCCTAACTTCACTTCCAGGAAATGACCCAAACAAGGTTCAGGCAGTTAAAATTACAGATTTAAGACAAGCCCTAGAAGTTGAGACAGGATATGGAGAAACTAATGCTGGTAGAATGGACAAAATATTCTGTATGTTCATTAAACAAGATCAACTGCTACACTTGTGCTACAGGATGATGACCAGAGGCCCAAATGATCCCTTTTCTGCTAGGACAGAACTCAGACAGCTCAGGGTAATGCATGATCACTCTGTTCCAAGAGGAAAAGGCCTGGGAGAATCATACTTACCAGAGTCTTTCCAAAGGCAAAGACCCCCTAAAAACATCAGATTCCCAAGTTCCAGTGTCAACTACAGCTTCTCTCTCTCACAACTGGGGGAGAGGGACAGTACATTAACTTTTTGGGAAATCTGTCTGGATGTATGCAAAGCCATATGTGTCTGGAAAATAATCACTCTGCATTAAGCATACTCCAAGGGAGGGAAGATTCCTGGTGACCCTCCCAAGTAACTGAAGAGGAACTTGTGAGCTCATGCAATTGGTCACCCCTTTAACCCTAGCATTTCATAACTCCACCCACTGTGGCAGTCAACAAATGCCCCAATCTAAAAGAAAGACACCAGATGGGTCCTTTGATGACAGCAAGGGAATTGCAGAGCAGTTAGATGATATTAGTAGCAGAAAAAAGCAGATTATGTGTCATGATTAGAGTACAGTGTTGTACTTTTATTCCAAATAACACTTCTCTGGATGGAACCATTACTAAGGCTTTACTAACTACTCTAGCCAATGAACTGGCTGAGAACTCAGGGGTTAATGACCCACTCACAGGATGGATGGAAAATGGTTTGGGAAATAGGAAGAAGTTATGACCTCAGTCCTCACTTCTTAAGTTATTATGTTAGGGGTCCTTACTACTATTGGATGTTATATAATCCCTTGTGTCCAGAGCCTGGTCTAAAGGTGAATTGAAATGACCCTAACCAAACACACCCCAGTATCTTACCAACAGAATAACCTCTTCCTTCTGGATACTGTTGAATGAGAAAGCCAGCTAATGTTAACCAAATTTGAGGAAGAGTGAATTGTATAAAAAGAAATGTGGGAAATTGTGGGAGATAACTTGTCTTTTCCTTCAAACAAATAGAATTATATACTCAACCCAGGTAAATCCACTTTAAAACAGCAGTTCAGAGATCCAAGATGGTGACTAGCATACAGAAGCAGAAAACCTAAGCTCTGTGACCCAAAAAACCTCCCTGGCATATTGGAGCCACACTTGGGTAACTCTGACTGCTTCTAGCCAAAATAATAACTGCCATCACATTAGGTGTAGAAAAAAATTCATAGACCGACCCTCAAATCAGCCTTTATTTGCACCTAAAAGCTGTAACCCACAGCACAGCCAGCAAGGTGGGTCCAGCCCTGGGGAAACCCTCCTCCCCATGACAATTTGTCTCTCCTTTTTTTTTTCCTTCTCTTCTCCTTCCTCCATCAAGCAGAAATAGAGCATCAACCAGAATCAAACTCTGCAACACCCTGAACCCCTAGCACGTGGAAAGCTTCCCCACACCATACTGTACTGAGAAAAGTGGGTGCCATTTTTCCCTGCTGCTGCTGCCTGCTCCAAATCTGCCTGCACATCAATTGGCAGAATGAACAGGTGAACACCACACACCACACAGAACTCCCCTATCCACTCCTGGGAACATAAACCAGTACAGTCCCTGGGCAGACTGATCTGCCCCCCAACAAAACTGAAAAACAGCAAACTGTAATCAAACATGGACAGTGGAGGGGGTGGGTGGAACACTGAACCTGCCCCAGAGAAAGGAGGCAGGACAAGGAACTAAACTCCCAGTGAGGAACTCTCAGTAAATAAATACAGGAAAGGCAGTGAAGGCTGAGAACAAGCAGGCACCAAGCCTCTACCCAAAGCAGAGCAGGTAGTAAATCACAGAACTGATCTCCTGAACCAGAGGGCAGCATCCAAAATCAAACTGCCCCACCTCTCAGAGAGAGGAGCTGACCAAACAGCTGCAGCTGAAGGATAACACAGCTGCCAGCTAGGGAAAACAACAGCTCTGTCCACCCTGCATGATCTGACAAACCTATCTCACCTCACAATTTCAATTAAACTGGTAGACAGAAGAACAAAACACTACACAGAAGCCAGTCACCTGGTGAAACCACATAAGAGCTTCTGCTTATATGCCAATACCAAGACTGGATGCTGGAGGAATGACTCCAGAGCTTAAACTAAGACTGAAATTCTCTTGTTCCTGAACTTGGAGATTTTTTATTGTGGGTTTTTTTTCTGTTTTTTGTTTGTTTGTTTGGCATATTATTATGGGTTTTTTTATTTTTATTTTTATTCCTATTTTCTTTTTTCTTTCTGTACTATCACTTCACCATCACTATCTTCTCACCCCTTCACTCTCTCTCCTTCTCCTGTGCTACAATCCATTGTTCTCCTTCCCAACTACTCTTTCTGCCCCTTTTCATCCAATCTCTCCCCCTGCCTTCAACTACCTCTTCCCCAACCTGTCACCACACTACCCCTCCCTCCTACACACTCACCACCTGCTGACCAACCTACTGTACCAACTTTACACAACCCCAACCTCTTGCAATCTTTGACAAAAGCACCCTACACTACAGCAAGAGAAATATAACCAAACACACACAAGGGCCACAAAACCCAGCAGCCCCCACATAGCTTCCACCACTCACCCACCCCATTTCCCACTTCCCCTTTTAGTGCCACCCTAACCAATTTCCTGAATTCCTATAGGTAGCCTAACAAACATTAACTCCCCAACTTCCAGTTTATAGATAATACCACCAAGGGGTCTTCTATATAATATATAAACAACTGGTCAGGCATTGAACCTATGAATTAGTTATTGCTAAATTACATCTCCAGGTTAGGAACAGACATTGCACACCATCCTAGCTAACAACCAAAACAGTCACAACACAAAAATTAAATTGAGGGAAAGAAAACAGAAAACTAAAACCACCAACTAGCCTATCAAGAACATAGTTGCACAGTACCAAGTGGAGCAATGGGAAGAAGAAGAAGGGATGGAAATAACTCTCCTCAAAAAAAAAATTCAATATAGGATTCAGATAGAAATGAAGAAAATGCATACCCAGTTCCTGACCCTAACAAAACAATGATAAATAACACTAAGGAACCCAGCAATGCCTACAAAAACACCCTCAAAGAAGAAATCTTGCAAGAAATCACTGATAAGTTCATGGAGAAGATACTAGACATGAACCAAAATGTACAATATGCACTAAAGAAATCTCAAGACACCAAAAACAATGACCACAAGAAGACACAGAAACAAACAAATGAACACAGAAGCACCCTAAATAAACACCAAAGTGAAACAGAGTACACTATAAAAAGAGAGATAAATGAATTAAAGATGAAAATTAAAAATACTAAAGAGGAGGTGAACAAAGATATGGAAAACCTCAGAAGAAAGAATCAAACAGAAACAGAACACACAGTGGAAGACCACTCCAGCAGACTAGAACAAGTGGAAGACAGAATCTCAGAACTCGAAGATAAAATAGAAATTAAAGAAAAAACTTAAGAAATGTTAGTCAAACAACTCAAGAGCTGTGAAAGGAATATGCAAGAACTCACTGACTACATCAAAAGACCAAACCTGAGAATCATGGGTATTGAAGAAGGAGAAGAGGTCCAAGCAAAAAGGATTCATAGCATATTCAATAAAATAACAACAGAAATTTCCTAGATTTTGAGAAAGTTTTGCCCATTCAGGTTCAGGAAGCCTACAGGACACCAAACAAACTTGACGAAAATAGAACCTCCACATGGCATATTATCATTAAAACAACAAGCAGAGAGAATAGAGAAAGAATACTGAAGGCTGTAAGAGAGAAAAAACAAGTAACATACAAAGGTAAACCCATCAAAATCACAGCAGATTTCTCAATGGAAAACTTAAAAGCAAGAAGGGCATGGAGTGAAGTATTCAGGGACTGAATGAAAATAACTTCAACCTTAAGATACCATACTCAGCAAAACTATCACTCAAAATAGATGGAGCAATAAAAGTCTTCCGCAATAAAAGTCTTCCACAATAAGCAGAAACTAAAACAATTTATGACCATCAAGCCACCACTACAAAAGATTCTCCAAGGAATTCTGCACACAGAAGATGAAACCAAACAAAACAATGAGAAGATGGGAAGTATCAAACCACAGGAGAAGAAAAGACAAGCAAGCAGAGAGTAGCCTTGATTCAGCTGCACACAAACCCTTAAACAACAAAAGCAACTAAATGGCATGAATCACCACATACCTATCAATATTAACACTGAGTGTCAACAGACTCAACTCCCCCATCAAAAGACACCATTTGGCAAAATGGATTAAAAGGAAGATCCAACAATCAACAGATTGTTTTCAAGAGACCCATCTCATTGACAGAAATAAACACTGGCTTAGGGTGAAAGGCTGGACTAAGATTTACCAAGGCAATGGCCCCTGGAAACAGGCAGGAGTAGCAAATACTTATATCTGACAAAGTAGACTTCAAACTTACCATGATCAAACTAGATAAAGATGAACACTTCATACTAATAAAAAGGGAAACATATCAAAAGGAAATAACAATTATCAACCCATATGCACCCAATGTCAGTGCACCCAATTTCATCAAACATACTCTAAAGAACTTAAAGGCACATATAGACTCCAACACAGTGGAGACTTTAATACACCCCCATCACCAACAGATAGGTCATCCAAACAAAAAAATCAATGCAGAAATTCTAAAACTAAATCACACCATAGATCAAATGGACCTAACTGATGTTTGCAGAATATTTGACCCAACATCCACACAATATATATTCTTCTCAGCAGTCCATGGAACTTTCTCCAAAATTCATCATTTCTTATGGCACAAAGCAAGCCTCAGCAAATATAAGAAAATAGAAAGAACCCCCTGCATTCTACCTGACCACAATGCATTAAAACTAAAACTCAACAAAAACAGCAGAAAATAAGCAAACAATTGGAAGCTGAATAACACAATTGCTCAATGATTAGTGGGTCATAGATGAAAGAGGAAATTAAAAGGTTCCTGGAACTTAATGAAAATGAAAACATGACCTACCACAACCTATGGGACACAGCAAAGGCAATCCTGAGAGGAAAGGTTAAGCCATGAGTGCATATATTAAAAGGACAGAAAGATCTCAAATAAACTACCAAATGCTACATCTCAAAATCCTAGAAAAACAAGAACAAGCAAAACCCAAAACAAGCAGAAGGAGATAAGTAATAAAAATAAGGGCCAAAGTTAATGAAATGGAGACCAAAAAAAAAAAAACATACAAAGAATCAACAAAACAAAAAGCTGGCTCTTTGCAAAAATGAACAAGATTGACAAGCCCCTACAATATGACTAAAATGATTTATAAATCAGTAAAATCAGAAACAGAAAAGGAGAGATAACAACAAACACCATGGAAATCCAGGGTATAATCAGAGACTACTTTGAGAAACTATATTCCAGTAAATTGGAAAAGCTTGAAGAAATGGACAAATTTTAGATACTTATGACCATCCAAAACTGAATCAAGAAGATATTAACCACCTAAACAGATCTATAACATGAAATGAAATTAAAGCAGCAATAAAGAGTCTCCCAGAAAAGAAAAGTCCAGGACCTGACAGATTCTCTACTGAATTATATCAGACCTGTAAAGAATAACTAATACCAACTCTCCTTAAACTTTTCAACTAAATAGAAGGGGAAGGAACACTGCCTAACTCATTCTATGAAGTCAGTATTACACTCATCCCAAAACAAGACAAAGTCACATCCAAAAAGGAGAACTACGGGCCAATCTCCTTAAGGAACATCTATGCAAAAATCTTCAATAAAATAATGGCAAACCAAATCCAATAACATATCAGAAAGATCATTCACCATGACCAAGTCAGCTTTATCCCAGGGATGCAGGGATGGTTCAACATACGCAAATCTATAAATGTAATACAACACATTAACAGAAGCAAAGATAAAAACCACTTAATCATCTCAACAGATGCAGAAAAAGCTTTTGATAAGATTCAACACCACTTCATGATAAAAGCTTTAAAAAAAAACCTAGGAATAAAAGAAATGTACCACAACATTATAAAGGCTATATATGGCAAACCTATAGCCAACATCATACTTAATGGAGAAAAACTGAAACCATTTCCCCTAAAATCAGGAATGAGACAAGGGTGCCAACTATCCCCACTCCTATTCAACATAGTCCTGGATTTCCTAGCTAGAGCAATAAAGCAAGACGAGGTAATAAAAGGAATACAAATAGAAAAAGAAACCATCAAAATATCCATTATTTGCAGGTGATATGATCCTACACCTCAAAGACCCAGAACAACTCTACCCAAAAACTACTAGACACTATAAACAGCTTCATCAGTGTAGCAGGATACAAAATCAACTCATAAAAATCAGTAGCCTTTCTATACACCAACAATGAACAAATTGAGAGAGAATACAGGAAAACAATTTCATTTACAATAGCCTCAAAGAAGAACCAATACCTAGGCATAAACTTAACAAAGGATGTGAATGACCTCTACAAGGAGAACTACAAATCTCTGAAGGAATTGAGGAAGACCACAGAAGGTGGAAAGATCTCCTGTGCTCATGGACTGGTAGAATCAGCATAGTAAAAATGGCTATACTACCAAAAGCAATCTAAATGTTCAGTGCAATTCCCATTAGAATTCCAATGACATCCATCACAGAGATTGAAAAATCTACCCTAAAGTTCATTTGGAAACAATGAGACCACAAATAGCCAAGGTAATACTGAGCAAAGAGAGCAATGCTGGAGGTATCACAACACCTGACTTCAAACTGTATTACAGAGCCATAGCAATAAAAACAACATGGTACTGGCACAAAAACAGACATGAAGACCAGTGGAACAGAATAGAGGACTCAGATATGAATCCACACAGCTATGACCACCTTATTTTGACAATGGCACCAAAAACATATGATGGAGAAAAGACAGCCTCTTCAACAAATGTTGCTGGGAAAAGTGGTTATTTGCCTGCAGAAAACTGAAACTAGATTCATGCCTATCATCTTGTTCTAGTATTAACTCAAAGTGGATTAAGGACCTTAATATCAGACCCAAAACTCTGAAGTTAGTACAGGAAAAAGCAGGGAATACTCTGGAAGCAAAACATATAGGAAAAGAATTCCTCAGTAGAACTCCAGAAACCCAGCAACTAAGAGAAATGGACAAATGGGACTACATGAAATTAAAAAGCTTTTGCACAACAAAAAAGAACGGTCTCTAAACTGAAGAGACCACCCACAAAGTGGGAGAAAATATTTGCTGGCTATATATCAGACAAAGGACTGATAACCAGAATATACAGCAAGCTCAAAAAACTAAACTCCCCAAAATCAATGAACCAATAAAGTGGGCAACTGAACTAAACAGAACTTTTTCAAAGGAAGAAACCCAAATGGCCAAAAAACACATGAAAAAATGCTCACCATCCCTGGTCATAAAGGAAATGCAAATCAAAACCACACTAAGATTCCACCTCACACCTGTTAGAATAGCTATCATCAAAAACACCACTAACAACAACTGTTGGCAAGCATGCAGGGAAAAAGGAACCCTCACACACTGATGATGGGAATGTAAGCTAATACAAACACTTTGGAAAACAATATGGAGTCTTCTTTAAAACACTAAACATGGATTTGCCATATGATTCAGCAACACCAGTCCTGGGATATACCCAAAGGAAGGCGACTCAGGTTATTCCAAAGGTACCTGCACACCCATGTTTATTGCAGCACTATTCACAATAGCCAAATTATGGAAACAGACAAGGTTCTCCAGTATCAATGAATGGATTAAGAAAATGTGGTATTTATAACACAATGGAATTTTGCTTAACCACAAAGAACAAAATTTTGTCGTTTGCAAGTAAATGCATGGAACTGGAGAACATTATCTTAAGCAAAGTTAAAAAAAATCGTATGTTCTCCCTCATATGTGGATTATAGAACTCAATCAAATGCAGTAATATTATTGGACATGGGTCACACACTAAGGGGAGAACACATACAGCAGGAATAGGGAAAGGGAATGAAATCTAAAACTTGAAAGTGTTTGCTGTACCCCCTGTAGAGGAGCTAATAAAGTAGTCTTAAACTGGCAGAGGTCACTATGCGAAAATGATGGGGAAGTAGTGAAGAGGTCTGGTAGAGATGAACCAGTTTGGATTGTAATACACAGGTGCATGGAGGATAAAATAAAAACCAAAAATAGACCTAGTAGAAAATTGACCATTTATTGAAGTAATCCCAGTGTCACAGAGGAAGCTTCCTGATTGATACCAGTGGCTTGATCATGGTAAAGGAGCAGGCAGGCAAACAGGTAAGACTCTTCAGAAGAGTTGTAAAGGGCCAGTTGATTTAAAAATCCCTTTGGAGGCTGAGACCAAATACATGCGAGATTCAACCTACAGAACTCTTAGGCAAAAACATAGAAATAAATTACAGTTACCTTGGATTAACCGATGGTTTTTTCTATAACACTAATGGATCAACCAACCAAAGAAAAAGTACATTTACCAAAATGCAGCAAGCTTGGTATCTTAAAACAACAGATGTTTATTTTCTCGTTGTTCCAGAGGATAGAAGTCTAAACCCAAGTTGTCAGTAGAGTCATGTTCTCTGAAGGCTGTAAGGGAGGAATTCTACTTGCCTGTTTCTAACTTTTGGTGGCTGCCTGCAATTTCTCTCCCTGGTCTGTAAATACACCATTACCATCTCCATTGTCAAAAGTCTTTTCTCCTGTATTCTGTTTCCAAATTGCCCTCTTCTTATGAAAAAGCAATAATTGGATTAAGAACTAATCCAGTGTAACTTCATCTTCATTATATTTTCCAAGACCTTCTTTCCAAATGAAGTCAACTTCAAAGGTCCCAAGGGTTAAATCTTCATCAATTATTTATAGAGGACTTAATTCAACCCATAATGATCTGACTAGACATTTTCCCAAAAAAGGACATGCAAATGGCCAATAAATACATGAAAAAGTATTCAACATAAATAGCCATCTTGCAATCAAAGTCATGATTTGATACCACTTTATAAGTACTAGCATGGCTAGAATCAAAAGACAAACAGTATTGACTATTTGTGGGGAAGTAGAGGAATTGGAAATCCCATACACTACTAGTCAGATGGAAAATGGTGGACCACTTATAGTCCCAGTCTCTTGGTTGGTTCTTCAAATGGTTAAGCAAAGACACCCAAAGAACAACCATCTGACCTAGCTATACAAGTCCTATATGAATTGAAAACATATGTCCACAAAAAATTGTGCACTAATGTTCATACTATACATATTCATTCAAAGGGTAAAAACAAATCAATGTCTATTGACTGATGAATGAATAAATATTCATGTACTATATCCACACAATGCAATATTATAGAGACGATCATTGCATCCAGCACTGATTATGTATGTATTTATTAAAATACATACCAAGAAATTCATTTTCCAAAAACAAATACAAATGAAGAGTTGCACATTAAGTACATTTACATAATTGCTTAAGATGAGGAAGAAAATGAGTAAAACACAGATAAGACTGAAAAAGAATTAATTTCATGTCATTTAGCCATCATTTTCAAGAGTGATAAAATAACAATGCTAGGGAATTGGGGACCCAGGATATAAAATGCAGAGCTGATGGGAGTTAATGCCTCAGTATGGAATTTTTTTATATGCTCCTAGAAATTCACAAGGGCAAGTTAAATCCATTTAATGGACCAGGGCTAAAGTAGATATAGACAATGTGTGTCTTATGGAATAGTTATAGTGACAGAAATGCTTTTAGTTTTTTAAAAAAAAAGTGGTTTACTGAAAGTTGCTTGGCCAACTATGAAAATGACTCTAGCGAATCAAATTGGCCAAACAAACCCATCACCACAACAATTTTGCCATTATGTTACATACATTTTTTTGATTTCATAACTCAGTGCTTTTAATCAATACATTTATTCTTTTAAAATATTTTATACCTCTGATTCTTTCTGTGCTGTTCTTATTAACTGTTTAGTACAAGCATTCATCTCCACATATTAGGCTTTATATGTTTCCTTGTTTTATATGCAAAATTGACATTAAAAGGTGTATTATCCACTATTTTTCATCAGTGAATATTATTCAGATAAAATTATAATTTTGTTTTTCCCACATCCTTTGAATCATGGCATTTTAAAATAAATTTTAAGAGGAGTCTCTTCATTACTATGGCCTCTTTCTATAGTCAGAATCGCAATCACCAAACTAAGAATTCTAAGAAAATTGGTTTTATTTCCACAAAAAACAAATGGTATCTTTCATTTCTAATGTATCACATTATCTTTTCTATGGATCAAACTTCATTTTGTTGCCTAAGTTACACACAGTTCCATTTCTCTGGCTTACTGAGAATGTGGCAGAAGTTTAAATTGTTTCCAGACCTCATGCTATTTTTATTTATTCATCTGACCAAATTCTGTTTAACATACTCTTCATTTAGAAACTATTTTTAGGCAGACACCCTACCTCTAAGAAGTAAGAAGCAACCAGAACTACTCTGTTGGAGGTTCAGAGGAAATTATAATTGTTTGACAAATATAGGCTTGCTGTTAACATACTGTTTTAAATAAATGAAACTTTTTAAGTGAATATATAGAAAACAATATGCTATTTCTGGGTACAAGCTATGATGCATTTTACCAGTTTGCCAAAAGATGAATCATCTCCTTTTAGCAAAAAGTATTTAGGGGAAAAATTTCACTATTGGTTAGGTTTTTTTCTTTTTCTTTTTTGGTAAGTGTAATCTTCCATTGAAACATATCTACACACTTGAGAAGATGGAGAAATTGTGTAGCTTTTGGTCAAGAAGAAAATTTTATATAAATCAGATTTAGGTGTTAGATCTGACTTGGCTGTTCATCAGTTACTTACATTCTAAAGCTTTTGTAAAGTAAGAATATTGAATAAGATGGTCACTTGAGTGTCAGAAACTTTATGATACTCTGGAACTGAGGTCTAACTTTAACTTAATGGAATGCAGTGAGAGATTCCGTAGATTGGTTGATTCCAATACCTAACTATTTCCACATGAAGGAAATTCTTCTTGGCTAACCTAAATCTTAAGCACTCCAATATTTCTTTCTATAGTGTGGTTAAAAAACAGACCATTACTTTCCTTTGGATGGAAAAAATTAATTCCATACTTGAATAGAGCTAATAAATCACACCTCACATTTTCTTCTCCAGACTGAATAGGCACAAAGTTTCCTTTAAAATCTCAGTTTTCAACAATTTATCCACGTAATGACTTTCCTGTGATCCTACTCCAAATTTTCTAGATTTTAACTCTGAAGCTCAAAGCCAGACAATGAAATCTATGGAGGATCTGGGGAGAATTGAATATTCTCTACCAGTTTGAGTACATTGGCAAATAGCATAGGTATTTCAGGAACTAAGAAAATCTTTTCTCCTTGTATATCATAACCAACAATTTTGTGAAATGACTGTAACTTTCCCTTTTGCCAGAATGTCATTGTAAATGACTGGGTGGTTCTCTTCTGCCATCCACAAACCAAAATAAGACCCAAATACTCTTTTTTATAGTAGTCTAAGGAAATAGAGATATCAAGATATGTGGATCAAAACACTAGTTATTTTTTGATCTCTTACAATAGCAGTGTAGATATGTGCTATGTTTTTGTGCATGAAGCAGTAGAAAAAATCAAACTGATATAATGGAAGGCATTATAATGATAGAAAGTATATAACATTTTTAATGTGTGATATCTGGCTCAAATTTTATCATTTGATAATTTATGTCCTTTCTATGAATTATTACTTAATCTTTCTGGGCTTTAATATTCCCCAAAACAATTACAAATGATGACCTTTTACCTTACACCTATTAGGGCAGCCACTATTAACAAAACAAAAGATATAAAGGTTGTTAAAATTGTGGAACAAAGGCAGACCTGATATACTGTAGGTAAGAATGTAGAGTAGTTCTGCTATTATGGAAAAAATTAAAAATAAAACCACCATATGACCCAGGATTCCCACTATTGAGCACATAGTCACAGGAAATGAAATCAATATGCTTAAGAGACGTGCACTCATGTTCATTGCAACACTATTCACATTAGCCAAGAAATGGAAACAACACAAGTGTCCATCAACTAGTGAGTGGATGAAGAAAATGTGCTCTGTATCACAAAAGTAGAAAATACATTTTTTGATAGTGTGGGTGGAAATTTTGCAGATTGAAATAATGCAGGTGCAGAAAGTCAAATACTACATGGTCTAAAAACATCAAATTCATAGACATAGAGAATATAATGGTTATTGGGGGCAGGAAATTAGAAATATATTAGTCGAAAGATATAAAATGTCAAAATTTTAGCTAGGAGGAGTAAAGTCAGGAGATCTGTTGTACAGTGTGAAGTAAATCATTGCCGTTAAGTTCCAGTGTTATTCAATTATGGTTTGATAGGATGCAAGGAATTATTCCAATTTTCTAATGTTAGCTAAGACTTTCTTTATATCTTAAGATATGATCTGTTTTGGAAAAAGTTCCATAAACTGCTAAGAAAAATTATATTGTGCAGCAGCTAGATGAAATACTCTGTAGATGTCTGTTTAGTCTATTTGTTTTATAGCGTCATTTAATTCTGAGGCTTCTTTGTTGATTTTTTTTGTCTTGGTGACTTAAGTATTGGTGCTAATGGGGTATGTACAGGAGATCCATTTATAGCAAAGTATACTATGATTTGTATATATTTATGAAGATTTACTATGTCCGAATTCACTGACATAGTAAATATAGCATTTCACTTATAGTTATCTGCAATCTTTTCCTCAGATTTTGTCCATAAGGTCTATCTTCTTACCCTGTGTTCAACCATACAGCCTTGCACCTCCCCCCTCATTAATCCATTTTCCTCACAACCTTGACTGTCCTATCCTTTGTTTCATAACCAGTTTAGTGCAGCTTTGGCTTGAAAAACATACCATTCCTGTAGTAACAGCTCAGTAAATTACCAAAAAAAAAAAAAAAAACCCTCAAGAGTTATAGGTAACTTGGTTTTTTTTCAAATACAAAAACGAAGACCTTTCTTAATGAAGTTCTCAATGAACCCTACTTTCCTTCATTTATTCCTATAGGAAACTGCACCAATGGCAGGTTTTTAATGCCAAAATTAAAAAATAATAAATATTTTATTTTGGTATTTTAATCCTAAAGTACCTCTGTTTTCTAGCTTTACAATTTGTGATTTCAAATACTTCTAACATCTACTATGATCAAACTATTTGTTAATAAAAATAAAACCAAACACATCACTACTCTTCAAAGCAAGATCTGTAGGCAGTAAATCAGCACTATTTTTAAATTTTGGAACTTGCACGTAATTATTTTTACCTTTATCTAATCCATGCCATTTCTTTTTATCATATTCTAATTTACTCTTTTAATTAGGTTGTTTCTAAAAAAAAAAAAAAAACCCTGGATGGGAAAAGCTTTTCTAAAATATAAATACTTTGGCTATAGTAATCAAGTATTTATTATACAACTATGAATTTTACTGACACTCTGAGGCAATTTATAAGAAAATAATCTTTTGATTTACATATTTTTCTAGCACATACTGTGCTTATGTTTGCAGAATTTTTAAATTATATGATACTTGGTTCCTAGACTACACATTTTAAATGTTAGCAAAATATAATTAACATTAAATTATTTTCATGAAAGTAAGATTTTGTCTTCTAAGTATATGCAGCATGTTTTCCTCATTTGCCATTTTGACATCTTTTTTCAAAATATTATAATTTATACAGCAAATTAATGTATATATGCTAGCTGAAACATGGCATAGTCCCTTAATTATGTTATTTTTAAATAAGAGTATTTTTATTTCTAAAATTCCAATGTCTTTGAATTAAGCTACTGCCTACAATTGGAGGCAAGCTTTACAGATTAATAGCAATCAGTTTCATAGTTTAAGCCTTCCTCTGAAAACACCACCAAATAATCCATTAGCTGAAAATACATCAGAATATAGAAGGCCTTTTTGTTTCTAAATACTCATGCTCTTTTTTTGTTTATTACACATCAGTGTGATAGACCAATTGATTCAGTGTTTGGATAAAGTTGAACATATGAAAATGCTACTTTTTTAAATCAAAACTGGCTGGATACCAGAATTTCACATAATTCAAACTAAACGTTACCTCTCTGTCCCAGAAGAAAAATATTGACGCATATTCTTTCCTATCAGTTACTCAGAAAGCTGCTACGGAATTGTGGCACTCTGTCTCACACAAAGTACACAGACTGCTTATATTTTTTTAATTTTTATTTCAGCTCAAACCAACTTTTACATTCTTTTCTTCCAAATTAGGCCGTCTGTACTCTGAGGTGATAGTTGGGATTGGATGGCTGCTGGGACTTTTATTCACTATGTGTAATGACCACCACATGCTATTTACTGGATTACATGTCTGGTGAGACATCTTACCCCCTGTCTCTTACTTATGGTAAATTGCGTTCTATGTGGTTAAAGACATAGAAAACATTGAGGATTTTTTTTTTCTGGTTTTATGAATGACATCAGTTTTCTAAAGGACTTGCTAAATGTGTACTGTAGTTTTAAAGTGTGTGCTTATCACATTGCATACAATTATTGTCTGATTGCCACATTTAAATTTTCCTTAGGAATTGCTCATTTATGATTCATGCAACCCAGCTGGATTCATTTAAGGCTCTAGAATTTTAGAACACTACTCCCCAGAAAAGATATTTAAATAAAAGTTGGTATATTTCTATACTGACTCTGGAAAATCAAATCAATATTTAGATTTAATATATCTTAGAACTATAAGATTTCCCCCTCATGATGTATTGTCTTTTTTTGTGCTTTCTGATGATTTTTAAAAATTTTGAGTTCTCATTCACTTCTATTGCATACATTACTTGAACTTACTATTCAATTGCCATAAATAATCCCTGGAAATTAAATTCTTGACTTACTGGCTTTTAAATTTTCTTATTTTTCTAGTGTAGAAAATATATTTCTTATGAATTCTCAATATTGTAATTTAACTTGATTTCTGAAGTAAAATAGACCTAAATTTGAGCCTCAGCTTTGCTGTATAACACCTACAAAACTTTAGGGACACTGTTTCACCTCACTTACTCTGTGTTTTCATTTGTAAGATGACAATAACACAAATTATATATAAAAATGAAACAAAATAACAAATATAAAGTATATAATTTAATAATTATTAACTGATGAATGAAGTACCAAATATTAGTAGTTTTAATATTATTTACTCAATTAACTAAACATGAAGCATTCTAACCTAAAATATTTTATTTAAAGGCTATCTACATATGTGAGTGTCAGTCAAAATGATCTTAACATGAACCCAAGATTCACTGAAGCACATCACAGAATTAAGATGAATCAAGCAAGCAAGAACAAGTATGACTTATTTAGCTAAATAACAGGTTGAAAACTCAAGGGCTGGGTTAACTATTACTTGTGAGTTCAGGTCAATCATCATAAATTCTTATCCCTGTCTATATTCCTTAGGACCAAAACATCGCAGACATTATAAAGGTCTACATTGCCATTTTTCTGAGGCACAAGAATCACAGAACTAGGGAACTTCTCAGGTCATCGCCCAGGAAGACACTGGGTTTCAGAAATGAGTCTTGCTAGCCACAAAGTCTACACGGATTCTATGAAAATATATTTTAAAATAAAACCAAGTACATTGCTCTTGTTATCAACATACAAACACACAGAGGTCCAGTACCTGCATCATAGACTCATTTAAAATATTCTAAAATAATAGTGTCTCTACCTTGATCAAATACATGGGGCAAAACAGTGGCGATCCTTTAGACTCCTTTGGCAGTACTTGAATATGGGTTTGACAATTAGGAACTATTTTGCCTTCAGGAAAAATTAGAATCTGTCTAGGTTTCAAAAATAGGTGGGTCCCCAGAAACATTACTTTACTACTAAAAATAAGGAGATTTCTTCAGGAAAATAAACAGTCCTACTCCCAGAATGCCTGCAGCTAGACACCAGAAAAAAGCTCAGACAAGAACAAAAAATCATAGAAACTTTAAAGATTTAATGTGTTTTTGGTACTATTACAGGAGATGGAGTCTTTTGGCATGAGACCCCAGTCTCAGAAACAAGACTAAGACTAGTATATTGAACATACAGGAAAAGCTTTAACGGGCCTTCACATCCAGCATAAGGGAAACAGCACCAATGAAGAGACCAGGCTATCCCCCAAACAAAGGGAAAAGAAAGCTTTTATTGATTTATTGGGGCAGGCTAAAGTCTGATAATTTTCTAGTGACATGGGCAGAGTTTCAAAAGACACACCGACTCAGTATTTTGACTAATGTAACTAGTGCCACAAGAAACATAGGAATGTAATATTTCACATACCTACTGTATATAGTTCCTTTGGCTACATACCCAGTCATTGATTGTCGGCTCATATGAGGCATTTTTCTTTTAGATCAATATAACTCATTAGTTAGTGATTTTTTCCCCATATCCATCATCTAATAGGTTCTTCATAAAACTTTACTTCTGGCTAATGATTCATTGCACTCCCTAACCATTCTGGAAATATTTATTATATTTACTTTAAACTATTTCTCTGTTCAATTTGTTCTTCCTCTGGAATTTGCCAGTCCAGGTAATTGCAACACTGGGGAATGGGGTATCCTTAAACTCAACACTTACCTTTATTGGCAAAGTCTATTTTTTATATTAAAACTCCAAGTCCTAAAGGAAAAAAAATGAAAGAATTATGAGGAGACAAATAAAGGAAGAACAAGAAAACAGACATCCAGTACTGTGGCAAGAACTTGATAAAGGTAAGGGGCGTGGGTTAGAGAGAAGAGAGATAAACACTTAAGAATTAAAATATGACAATTTTTTTCCACATTTTCATTAGCACATATTAATTGTGCAAGGTAGGCTGGAAGCATGGCTCAAGTGATAGAGCACCTGCCTAACAAGTGTAAAGCCCTAAATTCAAACCCCAGTACCACCCCCCAAACAAATTGTACAACATAAGGGTTTTCATCTTTAGGCTCACAAGATAAGTGTGGAAAAAATAGATTCCTAAAAGAGAGCAATGAGAAATCTCTAGATTTTTTTCAGAAAATAAAAATGTGTTATATGTATAGGAAAATAAAATCATTTTGAATTTGGGTTAGATAAACAAAAGTAGATAGATACATACAAATGTTGGCTGCTGACAAATGTGTAGTATGGGCATTTATTGTACCATGAAAGCAGCCGTCACTTAGTAAAACTACTAGGTAAGTCACAAACTCTTTTAGACTAGACATTGAAACCTAATCAAACGAACTAATATAAACAAAATTTAAAAGTTAAAGATTTATTATTTTGTAGCTAGTATATTACAACTTTTTTTAAAAGTCTACAGTGGGTTGAGGATGTATCTCAGCAGTAGAACATGTGTAGCATGTGCAACCCTGGGTTTAATCCCCATGCTACAAGACAAAACAAAAACAAGGCAAGACACCTAGTATGGTTTGCTTGTTTCAGAGGATTTTCCTAATTCATCATAGCCCCAAAGGAACATTTCCAGACAATTTTGTCCATATTTTCCAGGAAAGCATTTTCCCAAAGTTTTGCAAATATTGTGACATATTCTTATATTGAGTAAGTTAAATAATCTGAAGTTCATAAATTTGTGGATTTCCCCATATTTAAGGGATCTAAAGAGTTTCCCTGTCAGAATACTTATCGGTGAGGAAGAAGCAAATAATTCAGTAGCAATCTATCTGCAGTTGTCCCCTTAAGAAAGCACAGATTATAACTTATGACTAAAAAAAATTCTAACACTATTTAATTAGTATTCTTTTTCTTATGTAATGCATAATTGTGAATTTCAAAAAATATGTGTATATTTTATAATATATTTGTGTACTTCAGAATAAATGTAAATAGTTATATATTAATCTATATATAGATTTATTATTGTTATTATTACTTCAGCTTTACAAAGGAAAGCCTGAGTTGCAGCTAAATCAAGTGATATGCGACTTCCATATGACAGTAAATGCTGTAACTGTGTAACATATCCAAACAGAAATTAGACAGAAAGCCAAATAAGTTCATACTAACAGCAAGAGTTAAAAGAGTTTAGACTTTATACATCAAACCACTGCCCAAAAGCCACATGGTTATGAATAACTAGAAAAGAATGACATCTTTGTGCCCTGCCTCCCATAAAATTGCCATGAATGGAACTGCTTATTGAGTAATGTAATACTCCAAATAGTGACTAGAGAAGGATAAAAAGGCAGTTGTCATCAGCTCATCTTAACATTTCCTTCATAAGACAAAGAATCTCAGTCCCATAATAACATTTTAATAAATAATTACATCCTATGATGAGAATGGTTATCAGTTACATTATATCTAAGAACAATGAATTGAACCATCTATAAATAATTAATTCAACAAATATTTACTAAGTGTGTACTACCTATGTAACTATTTTAAGCATAATGATGTACAAAACAAGGTCCCTGATCTTTTGGAACTGTCTGTCCCCTGAAAGCACGGATGAAAAATAAACCAATAATTGGGTAAGTGTCATTAAGAAGAATAAAGGTAAAGGCAGCCAGTAGGCCTATCTTGTGTGGTGATTTGAGGAGAGATCCAAAGGAAGTGAGAGAATGAGGCATGTGGATATTAGTAAAAAGAGTTCATAAGCAGAGTATCAGTAACTAACTGCAAAGGACCTGAGACAGGAACGTGCTTGGCATATAAAAATGAAAATGTTTCTCTCATCAGATCAAGTAAGGCAATGGGACAAGGCTGAATATGCAGAAAGCATTAATGGGACAAAAGTAGCTGGATCCTATGAGAGGAATCTAAGTAATAAAGGTTTATATATTGCCAAAGGATCAAAATGGAACACTATCTAAAAATCAGAGTATTATAACAGGTCACATATAACCCCTAGGTATGGTCAAGGCACGAACTGTTAAAATGGGTAAGGGGAGGTTTCCACTCCATCCTGGGCCCTTTCAGTACTCTCATTTCATCCACACATCACCAGCCCAACCAACCACAGGAATTCCAGAGGGCAGACTGCCCCCTGCCACGATTACTACTATTAACACTGCCTATGTTAACAATTTTATTTAGATACATGTATAAAAATCAAGTTCCAGTGATTATCAAAAATGTGCCTTTTTCACTTTCAAGGTTGGAGATAAACAATCTTATGCTGGTGCAGCAATAACACAGTCTCCCCACCATTTTCCACTGCTCCAAGATCATGAGATGGCCTTTCCATATTCAGTGTGCCATCCCAAGACAAGTTTTCTAAAAATCCCCAGTTAAACCTATTCACCATACCTTCTCATGGTATATTATTCTCAGTGGTCAGAGTTCCAAAGAATCTGAAAGTTCATCCCTCAATAAAAATGAATGCAGAAGTGTTGAGGATATGATACAAACAATTATCACTCAGACATAAAGGAAAAAATCTAGATTCTACCAATCAGTAAGTGCCAGTGGTGGGTAAGGTGCTCTTTATCCACCCAAGAATCCCTTATGCAACATAGACAAGAACTGAACCCTACATTATGAAACATACTAACATTTTAATAATCAAAACATGAAAATATAATAAATATAAAATAAAACTGGATAACATATAACCCAGATACCTTTAAGGTATCTCTTTATTCATCTCTGGAAATATATAGCATATGATAATACTTTTTGAATATTTAAATTGTTTCTAAGTGTCCAAATGTTACTACAAAGATAAAAATGCTACTAAACACTTCAAAGAAGCATAATAGAATGAAACAAATATAAATGTCAGGAATATGAATCATTTAATTCTACTCCTATATCTCATCTGATGCAGCCACTTGCTGCCAGCTTTTGTACTTGCAATGTTGAAATAATAAAACTATGACTAAATACAGAAACTTATTAACAAAAAGGGTAGCAGAAGTCATATACTGACACTAAGAAATTTCATATGGCACAGTACAAAATGATGAACTGTTTTCATATTTAATATATGTAAACGAAATATATTCATTTCTAGCATATGTCTTATACATATATTGCCTTCCATTTTTAACTTATATGTCCATCTATGTGGGTGACTGAATTCACTCTTGCTGGGTCATTATTTTCACTCTTTTAGTGAGATAGAGAACAAGAAGAGGTTAGTACAAGTAGAAGGGATCAAATTAAATTGTAATGTTCAATAGAGCTTTGGGATCTTATGATCTTCGAACACAGTGAAAATATCTAAATGCTAGGATAAACGCAAAATATTTATCATACTTTTACCACATCATATTTTCTGTTAAATTACTTTCTACAGCAATGATGACTACAAAGTCTGTGAAAATTACATCATTAGAGAGACATGCTTTCATCTAACCTGGAATATAATCTTTCTTATGTTCTAGAAAATAAACAAGATTCAAGGGCTAGTATTCTTTTTAATAAGGTTCTAAATTTGCCTTCCACATCAACAAAACGGTGAATTATTTTTCAGTCAAATGCAAGGAAATAAAGATCTGTGGATTCTTCATGTAGGGGACTACACAACTGAATTTCTCATAAATGTTGTCCATTTGTTTGGAAATAAAGAAGTAGGAAGGAAGAAGAATAAAAGGAAAGAAAGAAGGCAAGAGCAAAATGGAACATGGAGAGAGAAAAAAGAGAAATGAAACCAGAAAAGGAATGAATGAAAAAGGAAAACTAAGCAAAAAAGAGAAGAAAATTTCAAAGAAAAGACAAAAATTATACTATGAAATTTTCAAAAAAGCAAAATGTGAGACTAACTTGACTTTTGTGATCTTCTTCCCAAGAATCCATAACTGTAGTCTGATCATGAGATAAATATTATAAAAATATCCATACTTTATTGGTATGTCTTAAAACTATCAAGGTAATTAAAATCAAGGAAAATCTGAGGCTCCGTCTCAGTAAAGAGGAACCTAAATTGACATGCTGACTCCATGTAATATAGTATCCCAAATGAAATCCTGAAATGAAAAAGGATATTAGGTTAAAAGCTAAGGAAATCTGAATAAAGTATGGACTTTTCTCCATAATAGGGCATCAATATTGGCTCACTCACTGTGACAAATATGGACTACTAATATAAGACATTAACTATAGAGGAAATTAGGTATGGAATATATGGAAAGTCTTTGTATTATCTTTACAAATTTTCTGTCAACAAAATGAAATAATTCTGAAGTTTATTTTTGAAATATAGACCTAAAATTTACTCTAACAACTTCAAAACATACCACATGTATCTAAAGTTGGTCTCTAATCTGAGCCACATTTACCATTAATCTAAAAAAAGTAGTAAAATTGCATGCTAACAAAGTATACTGCTGTTTAGTCTAACTAGTTAGAACCAGAATTAATGTCCTTGCTAGTCACTCTGCCAATTTTAGTCCATGAGTAACACCAATGAGCAAGTCTCTGATTTGACCCACATGAACATATAGCATTAGCAAAAAATAAACCTTTCCAGTACTAAGCCACAGAGATTTGATAAGTAACCTATCCTATCCTACCTGACATACGTGATTTCTTAACATTAAGAACAAGGCTCTCTAATTAATTCAAATTAATATGTCATTCTGAAACAGACTTTTATACAGACCTGATTCTATGAAAAGAATTGCTACAAAAATGCTACGAATGTCTACTTCAAGTACAAGGGGGAATAAGAAATCACCTGTTTGTAATTCCAGAATTCTTCAAACATAAAAGAAGAAAAAAGTTCTTACCCAATCAGATATTCTATGCTATGTCAGTTTTCTGCACCCTAAAGATCTTATCAAAACTAATTTTATGTCCATACCTTTTTTAAACATAATTAATTACTTGGAATAAGAAAACCTTTTAATTCTATTTTTAATACATGAATATTCCTAGTCAATGGCCACTTTTTGGTTTAGTATGGCAGCCAAATATATCCAGTTCTTCCAAATCCAAACATTAACCAGTGCATAAATTATGCTAAGATAATAAGAATTTTTAAAGGTTTTTTATTTAAGGTGTTTTCAAGGCAGAGAGTAAATTTCTTTGCTGGTATTGTCCTTAAATTTGAGCATCTGTGTTCTGAAATAAGCTACCATAAAATTGGCCCTGTTCCCTTAATGTCAGGCCATATTTTAAGGCCTGAAAAAAAACAACTATTTTTTTACACAGTAAAGTTCTGTGTCCCTAATTACCTGTGTACTGCTTAAAAAGTCCAGGGCCTGCACATCCAGATTGAAAGCTAAGACAATGTGAAAAGGTCCCTTGAGTTCTAACCAACTATAATTAACATCCATAGGACAATTTCTCATCCATATCATTTCATTTATTATTCAAAAATCCTATAAGATAAGCAGGGCAATGAATATTACCTTTTGTTTATAGAGAGAAAAACCTGCAGCTGAAATGCAATAACTGATTTCCAGAAGGTCACATACCACAACTACCACTGCAAGACTGGCTCGGGATCTTTCTTGAGTCATCAACTCCATGTCTCTCCACTAGCAGCTCTGCTTCTGATCAGGAACAGTGTCATAGACATAATTTCTGATTTACTGGTAAAATGGAATGTTAAAGTAAAAGGAAGCATTTTTAAAAAAAAAATGTGTCCTTGAGGAAAAGTCTTTGAAAAAATAGAATGTTCTCTAGAGCTTAATTTCAGCATCTTATTTTTTGCATATTTCTTTCTTATGAATTATAACAGAGAATCTCTCCAGGAAGAAAATGAGTGATTATTGAGGCTTGAAAAGTTATTGTTGCACAAATTTCATTAGGATGCTTCTTATCTCCTCAAATTCTCCCAGTGAACACACTTTCTTTCAGTATCATAATATCCTATTTGGCAAATGTTTCAGACACTATTTTATCCTGCTGGGATGTCATTTAATTTTATTTTCAAATTAAATACCTGAATTCTTTGGGTGGCCTAAGGGTGTCCCCACACCATACAAGCTCTCAAATGGTGAAAACAAATGACTGAAGACAAAAGAGGGTACTGAATGGCATGGACAGGTCAGATTGCTGAGTTTTGCATCACATTTAGTAAATTATAGCCAAGCAGCCTATGGTCTCATCCTAACCATTTTCCAATGGTACTTCCTCTAGACCACTAGATTGCTAGAACTGCATTTGAATGCTCACATGACATATTCTAATTGGAAACTATAGGTCTTATGTACTTCTAGTCATCTGGCAAACATGAAAAGCACTTTTGAGCAGGAAAAGAAGAAGAAACAACTCACAGTGAATGGAAAATGTTAGGAAAGCAAGGGCTAGACAATTCTATGAGTCACTTCTGAGATAGCTAAAGGACTAGGAATTCCAGTCCACTCACTAAAGTGTGGGTTGAAACATTGCCTTATTTTTCAAGAATTTCCATGGGAGGCACTTGGAGGGAAAAACAGGAGGTAGTCATACTTGACAACAGCCAGAGAAAGTCTGTCCTGAGAATAGTGAGATCCTGGCACAAACAGAAGACACTCCACAGAACTGATGAAATTTCCACTCTTCAATAATTTTTAAAAGACTATATGGCACTACTTCAAAAGTAACTGGAATCCTTTAAAACAAATTATTCTAAGTGAACAAATGTACCTTTTCAACTACTTTTAATTTACTGCTGGATTTATAAATACAACACAGAGTTAGTTGAATCTAAGATTTAAAATCTTAGAATGTCTATTTCTAACAAAAGAGGAAAATATCCTCTAATGAGAAATAATTTTAGATTCACAATTTTCTATGTAAAAAGAAATTATTACCTATTAATCTTTCAAAGAACAGAACAAAGTGAACCTAAGACTGAACGTACACTTCATAGCTATTAATTTATGGCAATACTAAAATATCCACTTACCTGCCTCTTGTGAAAAAGATGGTTTATGCTCTTGAGTTGATCTGCCCAAATTAGAGAAATGTCAATTGCATCCTTGACAGGCCATGTGGTGGAAAGGACAAAGGTCAATTCTTGGTTCTGTCACTTATTAGTTTAAATTTACAGTGTCCTCTATGAAAATTAGAAAATAATAGTACTTTAACTACTGGTATTTTAAGGATTATGCAAAGGAGTATACACTAGCAAAGATATTAAATTACAAGAATTACAGCCATACACATAAAGAAACAGTTGCAAATATCATTCTAATTAGTCTTCTTACTATATGTCTAAATGTCATAGTCTACTAGTCTGACTGAAAAATATACAAAATTCTGAATATTTTGGTCACTTTACTTCAGACAATTATTTTACTCATATTTTCTAAATTAAACAGGAAATCCTGTAACTTGAGTTTCATTTGTCTGAATTTTAAATGTAACATGTATTTAAGAATTTTTCAAACATCTCAAAGATATAAAATTATGGCTGTATTTCACCCTCTATGGGCCCAAACTATTCAAGGATTTCCAAAACTGGGTATTACATATGTGCATCAAGGAATACAACAGATGTCAAGAACATCCTCACAGAGAAAAACATCAGAAAAGAACGTATGCCCTCTGCTGTTTATGAAGTGAACAAAGGTCCAACACAAAAAATCTGAATTGATGAGCCAGAAATTTAAGAGAGGTTTGGGTTGTTTCCCTCTAATTTCCTAGACCCTGATAACAGCATGTTGTAACAAGTTTGCGATTATGTATATATAAGTGAAGTTATTGCAAACAAGTCTAGTCATCTTTCTATTTTGCACATTACAGAGGTGTGAGATTGTTTTTCTCATATTTGATCTTTGAAGCACCTGAAAGTAAAAGATGATGTGAATTCCTAAATATGATTGTGTAGTTATTAAAAATTATTACATGTAATGAATCAGTCAGTAATGTGACTGCCTGGAGATAAAGCAGAAAGAACCATGGGAAACTTCCTCATCCTTCTGCCTTAGAAACCGAGATAAATCACACATAAGAACATCAGTAAATTGACAAGATGAGAACTCCAGTACTTATAAACTGCCTGTTGAAATTAGTGAACAGGAGGGTGGAACAGTCCTGCCTGGCAGGGTTGGAACCAGTGGGAGTGGGGAGGAGGTGGGGAAAGGGCATAGGAGGGTGAATATTGTGAAAATACCATGCACACATATATGTAAATGGAAAAATGAGAACTATTGGAACTTTTCCAGGAAGGGGGGGAGGGGAGGATGAAGGAAAATGGTGAAGAGGGTAAACTCAATTATGATATATTTGATACACTGTAAAAATTTTTGTAAATGTCACAATGTTCCCCCACACAGCACAGCAATAAAAAAATATAAAAAATAAACTGACTGTTAGCCTGATTGTTTCATATAATCCTAAAAGTTAAGAAATGTTTTTATATCAATCATTAAATCATTTTTATGATTCTCTTATTGATTCAGGTTATAGTTATAATTAAGAAATAGTATAATACAGAGTTATGACCCCAGGCTCTGGAACTAGACTGTCTGGATTCAATTCTCACCAGTACTGCTCACTAGCTATATGAATTTGAGTTGTTTAATGTTTGTCTGCTATTCCTTTTTCTTTTTGACAGTACTGTGGTTTGAACTCAGGGCCTCACGCTTACTAGGCAGGCACTCTATTACGTGAGCCACTGTGCCAGCCCATTTTGTGTTGGGTATTTTCGAGATAGGTTCAAACCATGATCGTCCTGATATCTGCCTCCTGAGTAGCTAGGATTATAGGCATGAACCACAAGCACCTGCCTGACTGCTATTTCTTATCCATAAAATTTGAAACATATTTATAGCTACCTCATTATGTTGTATATGATTAATATATGTAAAGAATTAGCATATGGCCCAAGTGATTACAACCATCAATGCTATTTGCTATTATTATTATTTCTTTACTTTAGTCTATTATTTATTGCCACAATGCTTTATGTAGAACAAAATTTTCAGATTGAATAGCTAAAATACATTAATGCACCCAGTAATAGTTAGGATATAAGTACCTATGGGAAGAAAATAATACAGCTTTGCTGACATATACAAAAAGAACTATTCAGGAACTCAAGAGAGCTATACCATGTTTGTGAATATGGAAAAAAAGAATATTATAATGATGTAGCATTGATATAAATATATTTGCAGATTATGAGTTGATTTCATATTGTATGGTTTTTGTCCTTCATTTATATATTTACAAAAATATATGTATTGGTTTTTGTTATTGTTGTACTGTTGCAGGAGGTTGCTAGCTGAGATACGGGACTCTGAGGCAATTAGCAGGAAGCAACATTTTATTGTGCCCATGAACTCATGTCCAAAGGCTGAGCCCCGAGAACAAAGGGGTCACACCTTATATACCCTTGCAAGCAGCTTACAGAGGCAAAAAGCAAGTTCTAATCCATATATGTTATATTTAATTTTACTGGCTACTTTATCCTAGTGCTACGTGACTTCCTCATGTTCAGACTTCTCAGGTTTTATCTCTCTGCTATGCCATACCTACCTCCCTGCTACTTTCTCAGGACTCAGTCCTAGATTGTTTTCTTCTGATCCTCCTCTCTGCTATAGTACTAGGGGTACATTATGATATTAACAAAAGTTCTTATATCATAGTTGGATTCACCCCCTCCATTATTCTCCTTTATCCCCCATTCCTGGAATAGTTTCAGCATGTCTCATTTTTCCATTTTCATACATGAGTACATAATATTTCCACTACATTCAGCCTCCTTCACATTTTCCTTATATCTTCCTCCCTCCCATTGATACCAACCCCAAGACTGGCCCTGTTTTATCTGCCTGTAAGATCAAGTGTAGCATCTGTTCTTATCATTTTAATATTGTCTTAAAAGAAACAGCAAACCTAACTCAAGATGGCTTTAAACCCTAAAGAAAATTCATTGGCTTGCCTAACTTAAACTCCATAATTGAAGTTGGATTTAGTAGTCCAATCATGACACAAAAAAAACTGACTTTATTCTGTCTCATGCTTTGCCTACAGCTTAATTCTAAACCTGAAAACATAGGCATCTTTTCTCAACATCCTCAGTGTGGACATTAAAAAAGAAAAACAATTTTGAAAAAAAAAAAAAGAGAGAGAGAGAGCAGTTCATTCTGAGCCAACCTGAAAGCCCATGCCACAGGAACATAAACTTGACTTAACAACATGAGCTCCAAAAGGACCTGGTCCCCAAGGACATGGTTCCATACATAAGCCTGTCACAATCCCAAGAGAAGATAAGCAGGACCATCAAGAAGGGGGAAAAGAAAAGGTTGGGAAATCTTCCATAAGATTCAAGTGTTGTTTTCAATCAGGCAGGGAAATTTCTTTCAAGTTTCACATGTTATCTCATTCTGAAACTTAGTATCTAATTGAAGTCAGAATTCTGTTGAACATAGCATGTACTTTAACATTTTATTCAGTAGTCACTTAAAAGTGCTAAGTTAGATGCAGAGTCTAATAATAAATGGCTGCAAAGGAACCTAGAATAGCCCAATATAATTTAAGTTCTTTAATTTACAACACTTCATTCCACAAGGTCACCATGCTCCAATCAGGAAGTGTTAAATGAAGCCTCTTTGGAGTAACTTCAGTTCAAACCAAGGAGTTTTGAAGGTGTCAGCTTAGGTCAATGGCCCACCATCTCTGACAAGGGAGATAGAATGTACTCATTGGCCTAACTTCCCTGAAAGCATGGGTCCCTAAATGAAAAGGTCTGATGGAAATGGAATACAGAGGAAACATATTTTAAAGATTTATCCTAAATTAATTTATTAGTGGAACAAATAGTCAAACCAGATTTACATCTTTGGGATGCAAGGCAGGCTTGATATAGCATATCAATAACTGTAATATACTACACAATGGAATGAAGGACAAAAACCATACAATATGAAAATCAACTCATAAAAATCAGGGTATTTCTATACACTTAGAAAATACCCCCCCCCAAAAAAAAAAAACACTACAGAGCATGGCACTGGCATAAACAAACAAATAAACCATAATAGAGCACAATAGCCCAGAAATAAATCAATGATAAACTCACTTTTTATGAAGATACCAGAATACACCATGGAGAAAGAACAGATCTTCAATAAACAGTATTGTGAGCACACATGCACATACAAAAGAATGAAGTCAGATGCTATGTCATATCATATAAAAAAAATTAACAACTTAAGACCTGAAATGGTAAATCATTACAAGAAAACAGATGAAAGAAGGGACAACCTACAAAATAGAAGAAAATACTTACAATCCATACATCTGAAAGGAACCTATATACTTCTCTATAAGGAACTCAAACAGCTCAATAGTAACAAAACAAATAACCAAATTTAAAAATGGAGCAAGAATCTAGGTAGATATTTCTCAAAAGAAAATATGCAACCTGCCAATGGGTATATAAAAAAATTGTTCAAAATAATGAATCACCAAAGAAATGCAAATTAATGCAATAACATACTGCTTCATACTTGTTAGAATGATTATTGTCAAAAAGATGACAAGTGGTGTCAGGAAGGGGTCTCAGTCCCAAACTTTCTCTAGTTCTAGCCTGCCTCATCTATACTGTTGCAATTTTTGGTCAAGAATCAATGAGAGAACCAAAAGGAGGCCAAATCAGCCAGCCTTGTGGAGAAGTTGACGTGAGAGGAGGCACATGTTGTACTTTAAGCAGAGTGAATAAGGACAGTGTTCACACAGGAGGAGATGGCAACCAGGGTGCAGAAGCAAACAGCATGAGCTCTGTGACTCCAAAACCTTCCTGAGACCCTGGAGCCACACTTGGTGGAAATAAAGCACCAATGAGAACCAGAATTCCAATACCTTGAACCTCTAGCCCATGGAAAGCCACATTACATTGAGAAAACTTATGGGCTGCTACTGCCAGCTCCAAACCTACCTGCAAGACATTTGGCAGACCAAACAGGTGAGTACCACGTGTCATGCAGAATTCCCACAGCCACCCCTGGGATAAACCAACACAGCCCCCTGGGCAGACTGACTGACTCCCCACCAAAAAGAAAAAACTGAACAACAGAGAACTGTATTCAAGCACAGAGCACAACAGAAGGGGTGGGATCACTGAAAGTGCACCAGGGAAAGGGGGAGGAGCAAGGAGCGAATCTCAACAGTACTATCAGTAAACAAACACTGGAAAGGCAGGAAGGCCAACAGTGGGCAGGTGATAAGCCACTCCCTGAAGCAGGGCAGGTAGCAAATCAAAAAGCTCATCACCTGAACCAATGAGGCACACCCAAAAAGGGGGGGGGGGCTGATGGAACACTGATCCTGCCTTAGAGAAAGGGGGCAGGGCAAAGAAACAAGCCCCCAGTAAACAAGTACAGTGAAAAACCACCTCCAAAGCTGGGCAACTAGTGGACTACAGAGCTGATCTCCTGAACCTGAGGACAGCATGCAAACTTAAACTACCACACCTCACTGGGGAAGAAGCCAACCAAAGAGCTGCAGCTGAAAAACAGAGAACATAAACTACTCACAACCCAATCACCTGGCGAGACCACAACAGAGCTTCTACTTATATGCCATCACCAGGACTGGATGCTGAAAGAGTAACTCCGGAACTTAAACTAAGACTGAAATTGTATTGTTCCTGAACCTGGAGGGGTTTTTTGTTTGTTTGTTTGTTTCATTTGTTTGCTTTTGTTTTTTGTTTTGTTTTGTTTCATTTTTTGATCTCTGTTCATTTCTCCCCATTGATTTCTTTGTTTTTCTCTTCTTCTTTTTTTTGTTATTGTTGTTAGTTTAGTTTCTGTGGGTTTTCTATTTTTATTTTTATTCCTTTTTCTTTTTTTCTTTCTATACTATCAACTTTACCATCATCATCCTCTTATCCTTACCCTCACCATCTCCACTCTCCCTCCCTAGCTAAAACCCATTGCTCCCCTCTCCAACAACTCATTCTGCCCCTTCTCATCCACTCTCTTCCCCCAGACCTCACCTCCCCCTCCCATTCTCCCCGACCCTGTCACCAAACTACCCCTCCCTCCTTCACACTCATCACCCATTGACCAACCTACAATACCAACCCTGCAATCCCTAACACAAACACCTTTTTCTACAACAGAAATATACCCAAACACACACAAGGATCACAAAAACAGCCCCCACACTATTTCCCCATTGACCCACCCCACTTCCCATCTCCCCCTTTAATGTCACCCTATCCAACTCTGCAAATTTCTTTAGCTACATTACAAATGTTAACCCCCCCCAACTCCCACTGCATATAGATACAACCACCAAGGGGCCTTCTATATAACACATAAACTACTGGTCGGGTATTAAACCTGTGAATTAGTTAATACTAAATTACACCCAGACCAGGGACAGAAATAGCATACCAAATGAACTAAAAGCCCAGGACAGCCACAAAACAAAAACTAAATCAAGAAAAATAAAACAGGTGAGTGAAACCACAACTAGCCTATCAAGAACATAGTTGCACAGTACCAAGTGAAGCAATGGGAAGAAAAAAAAATGGATGAAACCACTCTCCCCCAAAAAATAATTTAATACAGGATTCAGAGGGAAATGAAGAAAATGGAAACTCAGTTATGGACTACAACAAAACAAAGATAAATGACACCAAGGAACCCAATTATGTCCACAAAAACAATCTCAAAGAAGAAATCCTACAAGTAATCACTGAGAATTTCATGGAGATGATGCAAGACATGGTTAACCAAAACATACAAGAGGCAATCAAGAAATTTCAAGACACCAAAAATAAAGAATATTAGAAGACACAAAAAAAAATTAATGAACTCATAGGAGCCCTAAATAAACACCAAAGTTAAACAGAGAACACAATAAATAGAGAGATAAATGAATTAAAGATGAAAATAGACAATATTAAAGAGGAAGTAACCCATGGTATGGAAAACCTCAGAAAAAAGAATGAAACAGAAGCATAAAACTCAGTGGACAGCCACTCCAGCAGACTAGAATAAGCAGAAAACAGAATCTCAGAACTTGAAGATATAATGGAAATTAAAGGAAAAACTGAAGCTGTAGTCAAACAACTCAAGAGCCGTGAAAGGAACATGGAAGAACTCACTGACTCCATCAAAACACCAAACCTGAGAATCATGGGCATTGAAGAAGAAGTCCAAGCAAAAGGGATTCATAATATATTCAATAAAATAATAATGGGAAATTTCCCAAATCTAGAGAAAGTTATGCCCATTCAGGTACAGGAAGCCTACAGGACACCAAACAGACTTGACCAAAATAGGACTTCCCCATGACATATTATCATTAAAACAACAAGCATGGAGAACAGAGAAAGAATATTGCAGCCTGTAAGAGAGAAAAAGCAAGTAACATACAAAGGTAAACCCATAAAAATCACAGCAGATTTCTCAACAGAAACATTAAAAGCAAGAAGAGCATGGAGTGCGGTATTCCAGGCACCAAATGAAAATTACTTCAACCCTAGGATACTCTACCCAGCAAAACTATCAATCAAAATAGATGGAGCAATAAAAGTCTTCCACGATAAACAAAAAATAAAACAATATATGACCACCAAGCCACCACTACAAAAGATTCTTCAAGGAATTCTGCACACAGAAAACAAAATCATACAAAACCATGAAAGGACAGGCAGTACCAAACCACAGGAGAAGAAAAGGCAAGAAAGTAAAGAGTAACACTGATTCAGCTACACACAATCAAACCCTTAAACAACATAGACAACTAAATGACAGGAATCAACACATTCCTATCAATATTAACACTAAATGTTAACAGACTTAATTCCACTATCAAAAGACACTGTTTGGCAAACTGGTCTGTTGCTTACAGGAGACCCATCTCATCAACAGAAAAAAGCATTGGCTTAGGGTGAAAAGCTGGAAGAAGATTTACCAAGCCAATAGCCTCCCAAAAACAGGCAGGAGTAGCAATACTTATCAAGGACAAAGTAGACTTCAAACCTACATTGATCAAACAAGATAAAGAAGGACATTCTATACTAATTAAAGAATAAATACACCAAAAGGAAATAACAATTATCAACCTATATGCATCCAACGTCAAATTACCCAATTTCATCAAACATACTCTGAAGGACCTAAAAACATATACAAACTCCAACACAGTAGTAGTTGGAGACTTTAAAATCCCCCTATCACCAATAGATAGGTCATCCAAAAAAAAATCCATAAAGAAATCCTAGATCTAAACCACATCGTAGATTAAATGGAAGTAGTTGATGTCTACAGAATATTTCATGCAACTTCTGCACAATATACATTTTTCTCGGCAGCTCATGGAACCTTCTCCAAAACTGATCAGATCTTAGGGCACAAAGCAAGGCTCAGCAAATATAAGAAAATAGAAATAATTCCATGCATTCTGTCTGACCACAATGCATTAAAACTAGAACTCAACAACAAAAACAACAGTAAAAAACATGCAAACAGCTGGAAGCTGAACAACACATTGCTCAATGATCAATGGGTCATTGATGAAATAAAAGAAGAAATTAAAAGGTTCCTGGAAGTTAGTGAAAACGAAAACAAGACCTACCAGAACCTATGGGACACAGCAAAGGCAGTCCTGAGAGGAAAGTTTATAGCCATGAGTGCATATATTAAAATGACAGAAAGATCCCAAATCAATGACTTAATGCTTTATCGCAAATCCCTAGAAAAACAAGAACAAGCAAATCCCAAAACAAGAAAAAGGAGAGAAATAATAAAAATAAGGGATGAAATCAATGAAACAAAAACAAAAAACAAATACAAAGAATCAATGAAACAAAAGGCTGCTTCTTTGAAAAAATAAATAAGATTGACAGACTCCTGGCAAACCTGACTAAAATGAGGAGAGAAAAAACCCAGATCAGTAAAATCAGAAATGCAAAAGGGGAGATAACAACAAAAACCACAGAAATCCAGGAAATTATCACAGAATACTTTGAGAAACTATAATCTATAAATTTGAAAATCTTGAAGAAATGGACAGATTTCTAGATACATATGATCATCCAAAACTGAACCAAGAGGACATTAATCACCTGAATAGATCATAACACAAAATGAAATTGAGCAGCAATCAAGAGTCTCCCCAAAAAGAAAAGTCCAGGACCTGATGGATTCTCAGCTGAATTCTATCAGAACTTTAAAGAAGAACTGATACCAACCCTCCTTAAACTGTTCCACGAAATAGAAAGGGAAGGAAAACTGCCTAACACATTTTATGAAGCCAGTATTACACTTATCCCAAAAACAGACAAAGACACCTCCAAAAAGGAGAACTATTAGCCAACCTCCTTAATGAACATCGATGCAAAAATCCTCAACAAAATAATGGCAAACTGAATCCACACATCAGAAAGATCATTCACCACAACCAAGTTGGCTTCATTCCAGGAATGCAGGGGTGGTTCAATATATGTAAACATATAAATGTAATACAGTACATTAATAAAAGCAAAGACAAAAACCACTTGATCATCTCAATAGATACAGAAAAAGCCTTCGACAAGATCCAACAGCACTTCATGATAAAAGCTCTAAGAAAACTAGGAATAGAAGTAATGTACCTCAACATTGTAAAGACTATATATGACGAGCCTGTAGCCAACATCATACTTAATGGAGAAAAACTAAAACCATTTCCCTTAAAATTAGGAACGAGACAAGTGTACACACTATTCCTACTCCTATTCAACATAGTACTGAAATTCCTATCCTGAGCAATTAGGCAAGAAGAAGAACTAAAAGGAATACAAGTAGGTAAAGAAACAGTCAAAATATCCGTATTTGCAGATGATATGATCCTATATCTTAAAGACCCAAAAAACTCTATCCAAAAACTCCTAGACACCACAAACAGCTACAGCAAGGTGGCAGGATACAAAATCAACTTACAGAAATCATTAGCTTTTCTATACACCAATAACAAACAAAAAGAGAAAGAATATATGGAAACAATTTCATTTACAATATCTTCAAAAAAAATCAAATACCTAAGAGTAAACTTAACAAAGGATGTGAATGACCTCTACAAGGATAATTACACAAACTCCTGATGAAAGAGATCAAGGAAGACTACAGCAAATGGAAAGATCTCCCATGCTCATGGATTGGTAGAGTCAACATAGTAAAAATGTCTATACTCCCAAAAGCAATCTACATGCTTAATGCAATTCCCATCAAAATCCCAATGACTTTCATCACAGAGATTGAAAAATCTACTCTAAATTTCATTTGGAAACACAAGAGACTGCAAATAGCCAAGGCAAAACTCAGGAAAAAGAGCAATGCTGGAGGTATCACAATACCTGACTTCAAACTATATTACAAAGCAATAGCAATAAAAACAGCATGGTACTGGTACAAAAACAGACATGAAGACCAGGGGAACAGAATAGAGGACCCGCATATGAATCCATACAACTACACCCACCTTATTTTTGACAAAAGAGCTAAAAATATACGATGGTGAAAAGACAGCCCTTTTAACAAATTTTGTTGCGAAAGGTGGTTATCTGTCTGCAAAAAACTGAAACTAGATCCACGTCTATCATGCTGTACTAGTATCAACTCAAAATGGATCAAGGATCTTAATAGCAGACCCAAAACTCTGAAGTTGGTACTGGAGGGAACAGGAAACACTCTGAAAGTAATAGGTATAGGCAAGGACTTCCTCAATAGAACCCCAGCAGCTCAGCAACTAAGAGAAAGGATGGACAAATGGGACTTCATAAAACTAGAAAGCTTCTGCACAACAAAAGAAATGGTCTCTAAACTGAAGAGAACACCCACAGAGTGGGAGAAAATATTTGCCAGCTATACCTCAGACAAAGGACTGATAACCAGAATATACAGGGAACTTAAAAAACTAAACTCTCCTAAAATCAATGAACCAATAAAGAAATGGGCAACTGAACTAAACAGAACTTTCTCAAAAGAAGAAATTCAAATGGCAAAAAAACACATGAAAAAATGCTCACCATCTCTAGCATAAAGGAAATACAATTCAAAACCACACTAAGATTCCACCTCACCCCTGTTAGAATAGCCATCATAAAAAACACCACTAACAACAGGTGTTGTCAAGGATGTGGGGAAAAAGGATCCCTCATACACTGCTGATGTGAATGCAAGCTAGTGCAACCACTCTGGAAAAAAATTGGAGGCTTCTTAAAAATCTAAACATAGATCTGTCATCTGATCCAGCAATCCCACTCCTGGGGATATACCCAAAGGAATGCAACACAGATTACTCCAGAGGCACCTGCACACCCATGTTTATTGCAGCACTATTCACAATAGCCAAGTTAGGGAAACAGCCAAGATGCCCCACTACTGACGAATGGATAAAGAAAATGTAGTATTTATACACAATGGAATTTTACTAAGCCATGAAGAAGAATGAAATCTTATCATTCACAATTCACAAGTAAATGGATAGAGCTGGAGAACATCATTCTGAGTGAGATTAGCCAGGATCAGTAGACCAAAGATCGTATGTTCTCCCTCATATGCAGACTTTAGATCTATGGCAAACACAGCAGTGTGTTTGGACTTGGGTCACATGATAAGGGAACAGCACATATGGGAGGTATAGGGATAGATAGAAAACCCAAAACATGAAAGTATTTGATGTGCCCACGCCAGAGGAACTAATACAGAAACCTTAAAGTGACAGAGGTCAATATGGGAATGTGATCAGGAACTAGTGAAAAGGTCAGTTAGAGATGAATCAACTTGGTTTGTAACACATTTGTACATGGAAGCAATGCTAGGAATCTCTCTGTATAGCTATCCTTATCTCAACTAGCATAAATGCTATGTCTTTCTTATTATTGCTTCTGTTTTCTCTTCAACAAAATTAGAGATAAGGGCAGAACAGGTTCTGCCCGGAAGCGAGAGGTGTGGGGGAGAGAGGGAGTGGGCAGGGCGGTAGTGGGGAGAAATGGCCCAAACAATGTATGCACATGTGTATAAATGAATAAAAAAAGGGGGGAGAGAAATAAAAGAATAATTTGATGAAGAAGGTTACGAAGGAATCATCTGAAGGGAAACCAAAAGAGAGTGGTATCATAGTAGCCCAGTAATGCAGAATGCTGCTGAGTGGTCAAGTAAATTAGAGACAAAATACACACTGATTTTTGTTGTAATTTAAGAATAAACAGAACAAGAGAGGTTTGAGGTAGAGTTTTTTAGGAAAATAATCAGATTGGAGAATAAATTAATAAGTAAACTCATCACAGAAAAATAGAAACAGCACATGAAGACAATTCTTTCAAGAAGTTTTCCTAATGGAGTGTTTACTAAAAGAAGAAGTAAGAGGCAGGTTTAAGAAGAAGTTTTATTGATATGCATACATTGTCATATAATATACACACATACTACATATGTGTATTTATATTTGACCCTCCAAAACTTTTTGAAAGGAGGTATGGCGTAAAATTACAAGGCATGGGAAAATATCTCTACATGTAAGAAAGAGCCCCATCTTGAATTAAGGAGTCTGTGAGAAATGTATATATAAATTCTTTGATGTAGGTTCTAAAGTACCCAGCTTCATCTTTGGATATTTTAGTAAAGAGAAAGTATTTCAGTTTTATATGCTGATATTCTTTTATGTGGATAAATTATAATACAATATGTCACATTGTGATATATTCAATTAAAACCTTAGAACACTTATTTAATACATTTTAGAAATCTCATTTAAAGAAAGTCAGGTGACTTATCTAAATACCATGGATTGATTCCATTAATCTCAACATTCCTTTTGATTTTATGTACTGTAGTATAGTCTTCTCTCTTCAAAAAAAATTAAAGAAAGCAAAGTCCTTGTAGATATATCTTTATATTGAAAGGTTTAAATTTCACTGCTGTTTCTGGATCAGTTTAGTTCTATAATCTTAACTACATCCTGGCAAGAAACAGAAAACCAGTTTTTCTCATTTTGCTGCAAATGTTACTTCAATCATTCATTAATTCCTGTAAGTGCTAAAGAACAAATGATAAAAATGTAAAATTTATTTTCAATTTCTCAGCTTTAATGCTTTATCCTGAAGATTAATTATTTCTATCTGGGACTCTTTCTCCACAATTTTATTATGGCATTTGATTAAATTAAATTTAACCACATATAAATTCTTTTGAAGTAGAGTTTTTCTCATTTGAAAAGTACTTCTGACATATCACACAATGGGTTCTTAGCCACACTCTCAAAGAAACTCATTTGGAAATTATGACTCACTATGTGAGCTAGATCATTTCTCTTCATTACAGCCTGAATTTTTTAAAATCTACGTCAAGATCTTTTCTCATTATATATTACTAAAATCTTTCTAGTGCTTTTTTTCCTTGTGGAGAATTAAGCTTCTTTGTTTAAAAATAGTATGGTGTATTTTATACTGGTTTGCTCAAATTCTTGGGTTGTACTAAAAATCTATTAATTTAGTGCCTTTGGTATATCTTCTGTACAAGGCTATCTGGATAAAGCCAACATACATAATACTATGATCACAGCTTAAATGTTTCTACGTTAGTTGATAATTTACTTTGGGGTGAGAAAAAAATCTACTTAGGAAAATAGTCCATGATGAAAATCTATTTAGGTGAAAATTTACCCAAGATCTAAATTGAAACTCTAGAGGACATTGTGAGTATCTCACCTTTACACCACCCTCCTTTTTTACTCTATGTTGTTTTGCTACATTTTTACTAAAAATGTAGCCCAATCTGACCTTAAACTCACTATACTGCTGCCTCAGCCTCTGAGTACTGGGATCACAGATGTCCAGCAACATACTCAGCTTCAGCTTTACACCATGATATTACCATTCTTCTGGATGCTAATGAACAACTTCAAAATCCTGGAGGTTACCAGTTCAGATCCTGCTTACACTGTACAGAGTCAGTCCAGAAATGCTCTAGAATTAATGCCGTCCCTGAGTGATTCCCAGTCGATGAATGATAAGATTTGGTTCATATGCATTCCAGTAAACTCTTCCTTCAGTTGGGAAAATTGAAGTATTATACTCTGACTCCCAGAATTTCCTGACAGCATTGGTTAAGCAGTAACTTCCTTGATAATAGACCCACTATAGTCTGAAGACGTCTCTCCAGAATTAATACTATGGAATCCTAGCCGTCAAGTTTTGGGATTAGGAGATGAGAACTTTGAGAGATCAATAGGCCTTGAAGATGAAGCCCTCATGATTGAGATAAGTACCCTTATTAAAGAGGGCTACCCTATCCCTTTATCCAAGCAAGGATGCAGCAAAAACACACCTATCAATGAACCAATCAGCAAGCACTCACCACACATCCAACTTACCAGTGCCTTGATCTGGATTTCCCAGCAGTCAGAACTTTGAGAAACAAATAGAATTCATTTTAAAGCAGAATATACTGGTAAAAACTCATTAGAAAATTTCAAATATATATATTTGAATATATCTTCAATATGTCTGACATTTCTAAGAGGGATAAATATAGGGATTATAAAAATATAATCACCTTAAGTAAATGAAACATGTCATCCACATTTTCTGTAATCATAGTATGAGGTTCTCATTTATACTTTTAATGAGAACTTAACTCCTTAATCCTTAAAATTTAGTATTTCTACAACTAATAACCTCTTGTTGTTGGAAGCATTAGCTTTCAAATAAAAATACATCACAGAAATACTGTGTCGGGCTCAAGTTAAAAATGAAAATTTCCCTAAAATACATCTATGGAAAACATATAAGGATTTTTTTTCTCCATCTTTGAATTTTTTTGTCAGTACTGGAGTTTGGACTCAGAAACCCATGCTTGCTAGGCAAGAACTCTACCCCTTGAACCATGCCCCCAGCCCTTTTTGATTTGGTTATTTTTGAGATAAGGTCTCATGTTTACGACTAGGCCAGCCTGGACTATTATCTTCCTATTTACTCTTCCAGTGTAGCTGGGAGAACAGGTACATGCCATCATGACCAACTTTTATTGGTTTGAGATGGGGTCTCATGAACATTTTGCCTGAGCTGGCCTTAAACTGGGAGAATTTCCACCTCCTGAGAGGTTAGGATTACAGGTTGAGCCACTGTGCCCAGGCTTCCATCTTTGAATGGAGCAGAAGAGACTCTTCCCACTTCTCAGCTGCATTAACCTGTGAATGGGCTCAGGATGAGAAATTCTAATGTTGGACTCACTTTTGATTCCCTCCCTGTCATTGGTTTCTATCTTTATTTTTTCCTCAAAAAATCTCTCAGGTTAACCTCTGACTCTCAGTCACATTTCTTTTTTGGGGGAGGGGATAAGTTTGAACTCAGGGCCTATACTTTGAGTCACTCAACCAGATCTTTTTGTGATAGATTTTTTTGAGATAGGATCTCACCAACTATTTTCTCAAGCTGGTTTCAAACTGCACTGCTCCTGATCTCTGCCTCCTAGTAGCTAGGATTACAGGCATATAATCCTAGGCATGAGCCACCAGTGCCTGGCTCAGTTCATATTTCTATTCATACAGATATCTCCATCTTCACACCTATATAGTAGCTCACAGAAATGTTCACTCTGTGCTAGACACCTAAACACTTCATGTGTGTTCTCTTGTTAACATTCATACAACTGTCGGAGGTACTTAGACTATTTCCTATCTTACAGAGAAGTTAAGTATCATTCCCAAAGTCACAAAGCTTGAGAGTCTTTTAAGGTCAAAAATCCCTCAACTATAGCGCTATATTTTTCAGGAAAAATAGTAGAATAATATTACAAACTTGAGTTTAGTTCACTAAATTATAATTGACAAAACCATAAAAGTAAAATAAAGATTCAAATATTGGAAACAATATTTGATATTCCATCATGACAAAAAATAAAATTTTCAATTAGTATATAATTCACCTTTTCTACAGCAGAACACATGGATTATTTTAAATGCATAATATTTATCCTGAATTTTCATTTTAGGATATATTTAGGGGTTGGGATAGGGAGATGTTATTTGGTCTGAAAGTTTTTCAAGTCATTTTCTTTTAGATGCACAGGTTTTTGTTCATCTTGATTCTAATAAGATGATGCTAATTTCCAGAGGAGAAAAGTTCGGTATGCTTTAATAGTCTGAGGTGACTGTGTGGGACCAAATTTATGAAAAATATCTTAAAACATATGAAAAGCATCTGCACTTTTAGAATAAAGAAGTAATTCCTTAAATGATCATGTAAGATGTCACTTCGTAAAAACAGGTGTCTGGGGCTCTCTGGGCTGCTCCAATTTCTCAGAAATGCTGCATGCTTTTCCATCTGCACTTCTTTGGAATAATTATCCAGACTGGCATCTTCCAGATGTGCTCATATCCAAACCTGATTCACAGGGCTTCACTTTATACTCACATAACTCATAATTTGTTCATCAAAGAACAGAAATCAAGATGTATGTCACATTGTGTGAAATTTTCTTTCAAATGGTCTTACCTAGAAGTCTAGCCCTATATAAAACCACAACTACAAAAAAATTATCTTGATTGCAACTAGATACTCAGAATTTTGAAAGTACAGTGATGCTTTTTCCAGAACCCTCAATGCACACTTCTCTCATCATTTCTCCACTGCACTTGCCAAACCAATGAAAGACATTTTGTTAAAATGAACACCACTACAATTTCAAATGGAATATAAACATGATATGGTGTATTTTTTCAATCACTGCTTTTAATAATGCTTTGTCAAATCTTTTTCCCATCCCTTAATGTCATAGTTAGTAGATTTCATAATTTTCTAGTCACTTTTGGTTATTAAAATTCAGACCAATGTAAAGTTTCAATTTCAAACTCAATCTAAATCATACCAGCTTAAGCCTGAGGACAAACCTAGACTGCTAGAGACAATGGTGGGGTGAGGAGTGGAGGGAAATCTGCATATCTGTGTGATTCTTCTGTTTCCCTTCAAGATGTAGCCCCTTCAGTGTGTTCAGAATAGGGATAATAGTGAAAGAGAAGAGTGCTTTTTTATTTAACCAGCTGCTTTTGTGTCCCTCTCTATCCTGATTTTTTTCTGCTTCTCTTAATGGATATTGATGCCTTGTACATAAGTAACCATCCAAATCTTGACTGTCTTGTGGGAGCTGTGTTAGTTCTTGGAAAAGTCTTGAAGAGCTCCCTTATAGCACAGTTCTATGCTGAGATAAATGAAGCTCCAGGTCAACCGCATTTTCCAACCCTAAATCCTTCCTGTGGTAATATAGCCATTGACCCTTACTGTTGTAGTCTCTCTGCCCAACAAAAACCTCTGCATGTTGGGCATGCAGACCAAATTCTGCTTACCTTCCAGGATAAATATCTGACCCCCATCTTTGCCCTCCCAGATGTGCTAGCTCTCTCTATCTTGCCAGTGATGTCTTCTTATGGACTCTTTTGTGGAAATGGACCAAGAAACAGACAAGCATGTTTGCTGGCTAAGCAGGCATGCAATCAGGAAGCAATGCCAAGCAGGCTCTCCTTGTGGTAGAGACCCCCATTCTTTGTGAATGGCTGTCTTGGAGTCCCTCTTGCTCCTAATTTGGCTTTACAAAGGCAAACATCTCCATTTTTTCTCAAAGGAAGGGAAAGGGACACTTCTCAAGCAATCACTACATTAATGATAATGAAGATTCTTGTCTCCCCCAAGCTGGCTTCTGCTCGTTGATGCAAAAGGGTTGGCTCCAACACTAACTCTGAAGATAGTGGTAATAATTCCCTATTAGGGGCAGTTCTTTTGCTGTCTTTAAAATAAAATAATATATGTATTGGCAGCAAATATGAAAAGACAAAATAATTGTGTTTAGAGTAACAGGGAAAGAAAAAAATGAAACTGTATTCCCACTCTTCAGTTAGTCTTGGGAGAAGAAGCCTAAAGAACAAAATGACAATCCTCCTCAGAGAAGAGAAATCAACATGTCTTCAGGAAGCCACAGCAAGAGGAGGAGAAATCCCTGCAGGTTGAATGCATCTGAGAAGCAAGAAACGATGAGATTAATGGGAGGAGGCCACAATGTTTCCGGAACACACAAAAGTATATCCAGAACTGACATAGGCATGGACTCTGTCATAGGTGTCAGACATGGTGAGGTTTTTTTTGTTTTGTTTTGTTTTTTCTGATGCTATCCCAGTGAATAGAAATATGACTTTGAAGAAGCCAGATATTCTCCATGAAAACTGTCTCCTCTCAAGAAAATAGGCATGTTTTCAACCTCCTCATAGGAGTTTCGGGAGGATAAAAAACTGACCTGTGAGAGCATATACTTCAGCATCTCACATGTTGAATGTTCATTGAAATAAAAGGCAAATATTAATGTGACACTATCAATTACACTGAAACAATAACATGTTTAAAGAAGGCAGTTTTAATCTCTTCACAACTGGCTTAACTAATTTAAGCAGAGAAAAATAATATATTACTTCCTATCGTTAAATACTTAGAAAATAAGAATCCCTGTAATTTTGTTAGCCATCATTGAATTTTTATGTCTTTGCTTTTATTCTTAAAAAAAGATTAATCATTTTTATTGTTTTTTTCTTAAACTGCAGAGAATTATGCTGGATTTACAAATCTACATAATGTTGTTTTTCTACATTTTATGAACCATCTTTTATTAAAAACTGTCACTGAAAAATAGATCATAACAGTTAAACAGCACCACAGTCTGGCTTTACTGCATGAGCTACTCAAAATGAGAAATTTCACAGAGATTTGAATGTGTTCTCAAACTAAAATAAATGCCTTCAATCCAGAAGAAACCACAAAGTAAGATAATTTCCATAAAATGTTTACTTTAAGTATTCAGAAAATATTGTGGGCCTCTTTCTTTCATTAGGAAACTAAATAATACCTAAAAATAAATGCAGAAGGGATTTCTTGAGAAGTTTTGTGGTAACATTGGTCTGAATCATGGAAAATTAAAGCTCAAAACACAAATAAGATTTTGTTTCCAAACATTATAGAACATCAGTTTGATCTGACTAAAATTGAAGTTAATAATTCTGTTTTCAGTAACTGAGAACACTATTTTATTTAAATAAACTTTAGCATGAAAGTCCTTACTCAATCTCACAATTTCATTATGAATATCTCATTTCTCTGCATCCTAAATTTAGAGTTCCCTAAAAATCCATTTTATGTTATTAGTTGCTATTAACCAAATTAGTGTATTTTTAGAAGTATCTGCCTCTTCAGTGATTCCCCCAAAAGTCACAGAATATTGAGGTGTAAACTTTACCATGAGCTCTCCCAAATGTTATATCCTTAGGGTTTAGGACTCCAAACCATCTCTGCAGTAGAGGGCCTATTTTCATGACAATATTTTATGGTAGTACCAAAAGTCTGAACATAAGTGCCATCATCTCTCTCAGACTCATCCCAACAGATGCAAAAAATATACACCTTCCTTGAACAGGTAGAAGGCATCAGCCCTCTCCTAGAAACAACCCCTCACTTACAGTCATTCTTCCCCTACAATCCCTGACCCAAATGTACTTCAAAAATGATTTACAATTATGCTTACTTTTTTATTTATTTATTTTTTGGTGGTACTGGGGTTTGAACGCAAGACTTCGCACTTGTAAAGCAGGCACTCTGGCTTACAACACACCTCCAGTCCATTTTGCTCTGGGTATCTTGTATATGAGAATTCAAGAATTATTTGCCCAGGCTGGCCTTGAACCACAATCCTCCTGATCTCAGCCTCCCAAGTAGATAGGATTATAGGCACAAGCCTCCAGCCTCCAACCTATACTTATATTTTTATATGAAAGTGTTTTAAAAACTATAAAAACTGTTCAAGACTTCCTTTGAGGTGCCAGCTTCCTCTCATAAATACTTTATTTTTGCAGTACTGGGGTTTGTATTCAGGACCTTGTATTTACTACACTGGCACTTTACCACTTGAGCCATGCACCCAACTCTTTTTGCTTTAAGTATTTTTCAAATACAGTCTTTCATTTAGGCCCAGGCCAGCCTGGACCACAATCCTCCTGTTTTTACTTCCAGCATAGCTAGGATGACAGGCACACACCTGTTTGACATGGGGTCTCAAACTTTTTGCCCAAGATGGCCTCAAACCCCTATTCTCCTAATCTCCACCTCCCAAATAGCTAGGATTACCAGCATGAGCCACTGCTCCTGGTCTCATAACTACTTTTGTAATGGATTTGCCAGTCACCATAACCTCTGGGCCCACTAGAACCATTCCTGGATGCTCACCATAGGCTGGTCCCATTGAGCCATCTAAAGAGCCAGTAAGCTGAATGCTGTTTCATACACCATTCTCTCCAGCTAGAGTAGATTCAATCTCTGCAACTAAAGATACTAATGACATGGTTTTATATGGTCTATAAGAACTTCTCTATCTCAAATGAATATACACTCTACTACATTTTAAAAATTTTTATTAGGATACGTTCATTGTACAAGGGGGGATTCATTGTGACAATTCCTAATAGCCTTACATTGTGCATTGGTTAGATCACCTACTCCATCTCCCCGCTCAACCCCTTCCTGCCCCACTTAAAGCAATTGCAAGAGGTTTCATTGTTCTATTTTGCATATGTGTATGAAATCCATCAACCATATTTCCTCACCTTCATCATCTCCAGTCATCCTCCCCCCCCCACAAGTACCCCTACACATTGCACTTATTTTACAGTACTGTCTTTACTTATTAATTCAAAAATCAATGCTCAAAGGGGTTTCTTGATGTATCCCTGCTGTGAGTATACTTTATTTTTGTCCATTCAACCCCTTTTATTACTCTCCCTTACTCCTTCCCTCATCCCTCCCCATTATTCAACCGCATTCAGTACATATCATTATATCCTCTACCTGCACAGATTTTATGTATTTCAACATTGTTGACACTCTATCATTCTCTTTTCCTTTCCCTCCTCCCCTAGTTCCATAGAGTAGTTCCACTATTATAAACATGTTTAGCATATAAGTTTGTATATGATGTTTGTTTATACGTATATGTTTGATTTTTTTGATCTATTTTCTACATATGAGAGAAAACATGCAGCCTTTGTCTTTCTGAACCTGGCTTACTTCACTTAACATGATGTCCTCCAACTGCATCCATTTACCTTCAAACTGCACAATGTCATCCTTCCTATGGCTGAATAAAACTCCATTTATAAATAATTTATTTCTATATATTACCAAATTTGCCAAAACACTTAATCTGCTAGTTTTATTACATACAAAGCCAATTTCTTTCACATCAGTGGAGGAGGAAAAGTGTTCATAAGCCCAATGAGCATTTAATCCAAATGTTTGGTATGTGACTTTAAGGTTACAAGAAATTCTAGGTCTGACATACAGATTCAGTAGGATCTCATTATAGGTAAAACTTGTGTTGGCACTCAAAATACTCAAATTGAAATGGTAGTTAAATTGATTAGACTATTAGATTGACTAAAATATAGACAGTGTAAATGTAATTATAACTGTAATGATATAAAAATGTGAACTTTGTCTCTGACAAAACTTGTTCTCTTTAGCTTTAATTTTAGGACATTTTCTAATTCTCTAGGTAGATGTACAATACTTAGGACTGATTCTCATATCACTCTTGCCTTGATTTCTCTGAGTCTTGAGTTAGTTTATTTCCTCTATATGTACTTCCCTCTTCTAGTTATTAAGTTCACTATCTCAAAAAAGACTCATGGGTTAACTAATTGACATGAGTTTATATAACAGTATTCTTCTTACCCAGAATTCTTTGAACTTACTCAATTTCATAATTTGCTTTCTCAAAATGTTCCTATTCACTGGGAACATCTCCAAGTAATAGTACCAAACACGTAAATGATATTTTGACAATTCAGTTTTGTCATTGAGTACATCTTGAAGCAGCTAAAAGATAAAATCACTAAACTTTTATTAGCTATTTTTATTTTTAGTTAGTTTGCGAAGCAAATATCATCACTCCATCCTGTCACTGGAGGACGAAACAGAAGAAGAGGCAAAGATAGGGTGCAGCTCAGGGATACCAATTACTACAGCTGTTTCCAAATGGACAAGCTGCACCCAACCATGTTTAGTTTATCTATCTTCATACATTACATTCAAATGAAGACATACAAATCTCCAGAATACATGGCACTAAGCCAAGAGATGCTCAAAAGTGAGGCTAAACATGATAAAACATAGTTTAGGCATATTTGAGAGTAAAATAACCTTACTCATTATTGTTTCCATCTTAAAACAAACATGAATATGACAAGACATAAAAGAAAATTTGAAAAGTAGTTAAAATATGAAAGAGATTGTTTTTAGTCACTCAATCCTTGCATCTGAGCCTTCATGTTTCTTATCCTTTTCATGTTTGAAAAGAATAGCCATAAGTAATTCTATACTTTTACACACACACACACACACACACCAAATTCAACTTCTGTATTTTCTCATCTTAGCATTTAATTATGTATATGTTTTTATATGTGAATGTGCATGCATGTATGTGCAATCTGAAATTATTTTACATCATTTATTATTAGATTGGACATACACAAAAATAAGTTCCTATCATTGAAAGGAACATTATAGAAGAAAACATATGATTCTTCTTTAATAGTTCAAAGTTCCCAAAGTATGTAATTGAGAAAGCCCCAAATTATATAGGGGTGTTCCTGTGAAAATTTGTCTGGGGCTGGAGGCATGGCTCAAGTGACAGAATGCTTACCTCACAAGCATGAAGCCCTGAGTTCAAGCTCTAGTACCACCAAAAAAAAAAATTTGTAAGTCAAAATGCATTTACCACAGGATTAATGTTAGAAATGGTGATGAAAGTGTACATCAGACCATAATGGTATATCTAGTCTATTGTTCAGTTAAAATATCATATATTGTCAATGATACATTGAATAAAACTAGTTTATTGAAAAGATAAAACAAGCACACAGGAGGGATAGAGCAAGGGAAGGAAACCATAAACTTGAATATGGTTGATGTGTTCACTGTAGAGGAATGAATATAGAAATCTTAAACTGGCCAGGGCCGCTATGGGAACTAGGGAGGAGTCAAGAGGACTGGAAGAGGACCAATTGGGGCTATAATACATATGTGCATGGAAATGACACAAGGGATCTTCCTGTATAGCTAACTTTATCTCAAACTAGCAAAAATAGCATCTTTCTCTTTTTTATCTTTTATGTCTTTTCTTCTGCAAAAACAGAGAACAGGAGGACAGAACAAGTGCTGCTGGGAGGGAGGGTTGGCAACAGTGTGGGGGAGGTGGTGGGAAAAGGGATAAGAGGATGAATATGGTGCAAATAATGTATACACATGTATGTAAATGCAAAAGTGATACCTGTTGAAACTGTTCCAGAATCAGGGGAGGGGGATAAAAGAGAGCAGTGGAGAGGATGAATTCAACTATGATATATTTGATACATTGTAAGAACCCTTGTAAATGCTACAATGTACCTGACCCAGCAATAAAAAAAAAGGATAAAACAAGCAAATCAATGAATTTATTTATGAAGTTGAATTTGTAAGCCAACTGGGGGGAGCAGTTTTACAGGCAAAGATTGAGAAAGAATCTTTGAAAAGATTCTGAAAGAGACATCAAAGTTCTTTAGATATGAAGATTATTTATAGCACCCAGCCCCCAACAAAAAAGTGTAGTAACATAAACACTGCTACAGACAAATCGGGTCATGATCCTCCCCACCACTAAAACTGAATTATATTCACTTCTCACATTTTCTTCGAGTCCTTATAAATGTGACTATAGGATTCAATTATACTAAATTACACTTCAAAGTTTCTTCATACTAAAGCATCACTATCATACTCTTAAATCTTTTGTCATTTTTTGGCAATAGTGGGATTTGGACTCAGGGCCTTGAGCTTGGCAAGCAGGTACTCTACCACTTGAGCCATGCCCCCAGCCCTTTTATGCTTTAGTTATTTTTTAGGTAAAGGTCTCATGATTTTGCCCAAGGCTGGCCTCGAACTGTGATCCTCCTACCTACAATCTCTTTCCTAGCTTGGATCAAAGATGCATGCCACCACACCTGGCTTACTTGAGATTGTGTCTTGGTTTTTTTGCCTGGGCTGGTCTCAACCAGGGATCTTCCCAATATCTGCCACTGGAGTGAGGGATTACAGATGCGAGCACCATACCTGGCCTTTTTGTCATTTTTACATGAACTTTTTAGTTCACAAGCAGTAAGAAGGAGAAGAATGAGGAGGGATTGAAAGGGGAATGGAAAAGAAGTTGAAAGAAAACAACAAAGAGAAGGGAGAACAAAAATAGGAAAAAGATGGATTTAAGAGGGGAGGAAAACTTTCCTAAGGTAACCGAGGGAGAATTAGAAAGAAGAGGGAGAAAAGTGCACTTAAAGAGCTATGAGAAGGATTAACGGTATAAAATGGAATTGAAAAGAAAAGAGTACAAACTTTGCAGTAAGAAAAAGAAAATATGTGGTGGTAAAGATGCTGGATTTGATGACCCACTCCGGTCATCAAAAGTTGAGATATCCAGAATAAAGGCAAGTAAATAACCAAGATTAACCTCAATCCTAGCATAAGGGAGGGCCACTGCCACACACCTTCCTCTGCGTGATACCTCACTCAGGGAACTGAGGCAAGCCCAGGATTTATTGTGAATGAATGATTTGGACATTAATCTCAGAGGTGTTATTCTAGCTACTAATTAAATAAGTGTGATTTGCTTCATTATTCATTGTTATAAGACATATTGACAATGGTCTAGTGGTGCTACTGTTCTTAACATGTTTGTATATGTGAACAGTTCTTCTCATGATAATAGAACTTAAACAGTACAGTGTTGGTTAGTCATCTTTCTATCAGTGTGAAAACATACCTGAAATAAATAACTTACAACAAGGAAAGATTTAGTTTTGTTCATGGTTTCAGTCCATGGTTAGCTGGCTCCATTGATTTGGGACCTGTGGTGATTCAGAACATCATAGCAAGGAGCATAAAGCAAGTTTTAACAAATGCAAAGAAAGTGAAATAATTTCTAGTATCTTTTGAGATCATAATGGAATAGAAACATTAGCAAGATAAACTATAGAAACAATACACCACATGAAGATCAAACAATTAATACATTTTGAATGATCAATGGGTCACTGAAGAACACTTGGAAGGTTAAAACTTAATATAATTGACTAAAAATGAAAACACAATTTAGCAGAACCTTTGGAATACAGCAAAGGCAGTTTTTAAACAAAAGGTTATGGCTATGAGTACCTACCTTAAAAACCAGAGATCTGAAATAAATAACCTACAGATATACCTCAAGGCCTTGGAAAAACAAGGACAGCCAAAATTAATAGACTAAAAGAAGTAATAACAATCAGGCTGTAAATTAATGGCATGAAGACTAACAAAACAGCAGAAAGAATCAATGAAGCAAAGTGCTGGTTTTTTAGAAAAGGTAAATACATTGAAAAACCCTTAGCAAGACTAACCCAAACTAATAAAATCAGAGATGAAAAGGAGATATTACAACCAATGCCAAAGAAAGCCAAAAAAATCATTAGGGAATATTTTGAAAAAAATACAATCCAATAAACTAGAAACTCTAAAAGAAATTGATAAATTTATAGACACATATCACCTACTGGAATTAAACAACCTAAACTGACTTTAATGAGCAAGCAATAGGAGCAACAATAGAGTCTACCAACAAAGAACAGCACAGGGATGGATGAAATCATGGTTGAATTCGACCAGACTTTAAGAACTAAAAGCATAGGCAAAGGATGAAAGGTTGGAAGAAAATTTACCAAGCCAGTGGCTCCAAAAAACAGGCAGGAGTAGCAATACTTATCTCTGACAAAGTAGACTTCAAAACCTACATTGATCAAACAAGATAAAGAAGGACATTCCATACTAATAAAAGGGGAAATAGACCAAAAGGAAATAACAATTATCAACTTATATGTACCCAATGTCAATGCACCCAATTTCATCAAACACACCCTGAAAGACCTAAAAGCATATATTAACTCCAACACAGTGGTCATGGGGGACTTTAACACCCCACTATCATCAATAAATAGGTCATCCAAACAAAAATTCCATAAAGAAATCTAAGATCTAAAACATACCATAGATCAAATGGACCTACTTGATGTCTACAGAACATTTCATCCAACGTCTACACAATATACATTCTTCTCAGCAGATCACAGAACCTACTCCAAAATAGATCATATCCTAGGGAACAAAGCAAGTCTCAGCAAATAAAAGAAAATAGAAATTATACCATGCATTCTATCAGATCACAGTGCAAGAAAACTAAAACTCAACAACAAAAATAAAGACAAAAAACATGCAAAAAACTGGAAACTGAATAATTCATTGCTTAATGAACAATGGTTCATTGATGAAATAAAAGAGGAAATTAAAATGTTTCTGGAAGTCAATGAAAATGAAAACACAACCTACCGGAACCTATGGGACAAGCAAAGGCAGTCCTGAGAGGAAAGTTTATAGCCATGACTGCATATATTAAAAAGACTGAAAGATCCCAAATCAATGACCTAATGATACATCTCAAACTCCTAAAAAAACAAGAACAAGCAAATCCCAAAACAAATAAGAGAAATAATAAAAATAAGAGCTGAAATCAATGAAATAGAAACCATACAAAGAATTAATGAAACAAAAAGTTGGTTCTTTGAAAAAATAAACATGATAGATAGACCCCTGGCAAACCTGACTAAAATGAGGAGAGAAAAAACCCAAATCAGTAAAATCAGAAGTGCAAAAGGGGAGATAACAACAAACACCATGGAAGTCCAGGAAATCATCAGAGACTACTTTGAGAGCCTATATTCAAATAAATTTGAAAATCTTAAAGAAATGGACAGATTTCTAGATACTTATGATCATCCAAAATTGAACCAAGAGAACATTAAACACAAAATGAAATTGAAGCTGTAATCAAGAGTCTCCCAAAAAAGAAAAGTCCAGGACCAGACGGACACTCTGCTGAATTCTATCAGACTTTTAAAGAAGAACTAATACCAACCTTCCTTAAACTGTTCCACAAAATAGAAAGGGAAGGAAAACTGCCTAACACATTTTATGAAGCCAGTATTACACTTATCCCAAAACCAGGCAAAGACAACTCCAAAAAGGAGAACTATAGGCCAATCTCCTTATGAATATCGATGCAAAAATCCTCAACAAAATAATGGCAAACTGAATCCACACATCAGAAAGATCATTCACCACAACCAAGTTGGCTTCATTCCAGGAATGCAGGGGTTGTTCAATATATGTAAACATACATGTAATACAGTACAAAAAGACAAAAACCACTTGATCATCTCAAAAGATGCAGAAAGAGCCTTCAACAAGATCCAAAACCATTTCATGATAAAAGCTCTAAGAAAACTAGGAATAGAAGGAAAGTACCTCAACATTATAAAAGCTATATATAACAAACCTACAGCCAGCATTATACTAAATGATGAAAAACTGAAACCATTCCCTCTAAAACCAGGAACGAGACAAGGATGCCAACTACCTCCACTCCTATTCAACATAGTACTGGAATTCCTAGCCAGAGCAATTAGGCAAGAAGAAGGAATAAATGGAGTACAAATAGGTAAAGAAACAGTCAAAATATCCTTATTTGCAGACAATATGATCCTATACCTTAAAGACCCAAAAAACTCTACTTAAAAGCTTCTAGACACCATCAACAGCTATAGCAAGGTAGCAGGATATAAAATCAACATAGAAAAATCATTAGCATTTCTATACACTAATAATGAACAAATTGAGAAAGAATACATGAAAATAATTCCATTTACAATGGCCTCAAAAAAAATTAAATACCTAGTATAAACTTAACAAAGGATGTGAATGACCTCTACAAGGAAAACTATAAACTTCTGAAGAAAGAGATTGAGGAAGACTATAGAAAGTGGAGAGATCTCCCATGTTCATGGATTGGTAGAATCAACATAGTAAACATATCTATACTCCCAAAAGTAATCTACATGTTTAATGCAATTCCCACCAAAAGTCCAATGACATTCATCAAAGAGATTGCAAAATCTACCTTTAAATCTGTATGGAGGCCATGAATAGCCACGGCAATACTCAGTAAAAAAAACAACGCTGGAGGTATCACAATACCCGACTTCAAACTATATTACAAAACAATAGCAATAAAAACAGCATGGTACTGGCACAAAAACAGACATGAAGACCAGTGGAACAGAATAGAGGACCCAGATATGAAGCCACACAACTATAACTGACTTATTTTTGACAAAGGCACTAAAAATATACGATAGAGAAAAGACAGCCTCTTCAACAAAAACAGCTGCGAAAACTGGTTAGCAGTCTGCAAAAAACTGAAACTAGATCCATGTATATCACCCTATACCAATATTAACTCAAAATGGATCAAGGATCTTAATATCAGACCCTCAACTCTAAAGTTGGTACAGGAAAGAGTAGGAAATACTCTGGAATTAATAGGTATAGGCAAGAACTTTCTCAATGGAACCCTAGCAGCACAGCAACTAAGAGCTAGCATAGATAAATGGGACTTCATAAAACTAAAAAGCTTCTGCTCAACAAAAGAAATGGTCTCTAAACTGAAGAGACCACCCTCAGAGTGGGAGAAAATATTTGCCAACTACATATCAAAGGACTGATAACCAGAATATATAGGGAACTTAAGAAACTAAATTCTCCCAAAATTAATGAACCAATAAAGAAATGGGCAAGTGAACTAAATAGAACTTTCTCAAAAGAAGAAATTCAAATGGCCAAAAAAACACATGAAAAAATGCTCACCATCTCTAGCAATAAAGGAAATGCCAATTAAAACCATACTAAGATTCCACCTCACCCCGTTAGGATAGCCATCATTTGCAATACCACTAACAGGTGTTGGCAAGGATGAGGGGAAAAAGGAACCCTCTTACACTGATGGTGGGAATATAAACTAGTACAACCCACTCTGGAAAAAAATTTGGAGGCTTCTTAAAAATCTAAACATAAATCTGCCATATGATCCAGCAATACCTCTCTTGGGGATATACCCAAAAGAAAGTGACACAGGTACTCCAGAGGCACCTGCACATCCATGTTTATTATAGCACTATTCACAATAGCCAAGTTATGGAAACAGCCAAGATGCCCCACTACTGACGAATGGATAAAGAAATGTGGTATTTATACACAATGGAATTTTATGCAGCCATGAAGAAGAATGAAATCTTATCATTTGCAGGTAAATGGATGGAACTGGAGAACATTATTCTGAGTGAGGTTAGCCTGGCCCAAAGACCAAAAATCGTATGTTCTCCCTCATATGCGGACATTAGATCAAAGGCAAACACAACAAGGGGATTGGACTTTGATCAAATGATAAAACGAGAGCACACTTGGGAAGTATGAGGACAGGTAAGACACCCAAAAAACTAGATAGCATTCGTTGCCCTCAATGCAGAGAAACTAATGCAGATACTTTAAAGTGACAGAGGCCAATAGGAGAAGGGAACCAGGAACTAGAGAAAAGTTTAGTTCGAGAAGAATTTATTTAAAAGGTAACACACATGCACAGGAAAGCAATGCGAGTCAACTCCCTGTATAGCTATCCTTATCTCAACTAGCAAAAACCCTTGTTCCTTCCTATTATTGCTTATACTCTCTCTTCAACAAGGCTAGAGATAAGGGCAAAATAGTTTCTGCCTGTAACAAGGGGGTAGGGAAGAGAGGGAGGGGGCAGAAGGGGGAAGGGAGGAAGTTGGGGGAAAGGGGGAGAAATGACCCAAACATCATATGCACATATAAATAAAAAAAAATGTAAAAAATTTAAAAAAAAAAAGAACTAACACCAATGATCCTCTAACTAGTCATTAAAACAGAAGGGGAAAGAATGTTACAAACTCATTCAACAAAGTCATTATTACCCTGATACCAAAACTTGATAAGGACACAGCAAAAGAAATAAACTATAAACTAATTTTGTTGATGAACATATATTAAAAATTCATGATAAAAATCTTGCAACAAATTCAACAACATGTTGAAAAGATCATATACCATGATCGAGTTGGTTTCATTCCAGGGATGCCAGAATTATTCAATATAGGTAAATCAATAAATGTAATATAGCACACAAATACAATGAAGGCCAAAATGACGTGATCATCTCACCAATGCAGCAAATGCCTTAGACAAAATTCAATATTCCTTCATAATAAAAAAAAAAACTGGAGGATTTTAGGAATAGAATGGACATACCTCAACATAATAAAGGCTACATAGTACAAACATATAGGCAACATCATACTAAACTGAAAGCATTTCCTCTAAAATCAGGAACAAGACAAAATCTTGACCACCCTTCCACTCTTACTCAATATGGTCCTTTAATTCCTAGAAGATCAATAACACAAAAGAAAATAATAAAAGGGATACAAATAGGACAGGAGGAGTTAATGTTATTCCTATTTGTAGGTAATATGATCCCAATAATCCTATATTTAATAGACCCCCGAAGACTGCATCAGAAAACTCGTACATGTGATAAACATTTTCAGCAAAGTAGAAAGATAGAAACTTAACATACAAATGAGAAAAAATCCTTGTCCACTGTTCATCTGACAAGAGATTAATATCCAGAATCTATAAAGTACTGAAAATAATTAACAAAAGAACATACAACATAACCACTAAATGGGCTAATGAATGGAACAGAAAGTTCTCAGATATAAAAAAGTACAAATATCCAATAAATACATGACAAATATTTAAAATCATTAGCCATCAGGGAAAGACAAATCAAAACTACATTGAGATTCTATTTTACCCTAACCAGAATAGTTTTCATCAAGAAAAGAGGAAATGCTCATGGGAATGTGAGGGGAAAGGAACACTTATATACTTCTTGGTGGCATGCAAATTAGCACAAGTATTATAAAAATCAATACAGAGGTTCCTCAAAAATAAAAATATAACAACCATATGGTCCTAGTAAGCCACTCCTGGGTATGTTCCAGAAGGAATCAAAGTCAGCATACAATATAGGTACCTACACACCCATGTTTATTGCACCACTCTTCACAATAGCCAAGTTATGGGATCTTCCCAGGTGCCCATCAACTTATGGGTAAAGAAGATAAGATACATATGCACCATGGAAGATTATTCATCCATAAGCAAGAATGAAATTGTCATTTTCAGGGAAATGAACAAACTAGAGATCATCTTGTTAAAATAAGGAAGACTCAGAAAAACAAGTTTCACATGGTTTCTCTCATATGAAGAATCTAGATTTATTTTCTAAAAACATGAAAGTAGAAAGGGAACTCTTTCAAGGAGTGACAAGAGAGAATAGCAGGAGGGTGAAAGTAATTGATGTACATTATATGCATGTATGAAAACATCATTATGAAACACATTATTTGGTAAAATTAATATATGCTAAAAATTCAGAGCCCATTCATAATTTAAAATTCTTAGCAAATTAAAAATAAATAGGAATTTCTCAAATACCATAAAAGGCATTTGTGAAAATAATAGCATCTCACATAATAATGAAACACTGAAAACTCTCACCCTAACTGAGGGCAAAGTAAGGGTGTGTGTTCTTATCAGTTGTTAACTATGTGGTACTAGAAGTCCACATGAGCACAAAACAAAATCACAATAAAGAGATATCTAAAATATTGGAAATGAAGAACACCAGAGGGAATCTGGATTAGCAAAATCTCGAAATTCAAGACCAATATACAAAAGTTAACTATACTCAAATGCTACCACAAACAACTCTAATTTAAAATATACCATTTATAATAGCATTAAAATATTACAGCTAAGACTGAAGATACATTAATTTTTAAAGTATAAGTTTTTTACTAAGAAATGAAAGTTATTGCTTAAAGTAAATAAAGAATACCTAAATACAGTCATCCATCTGTATTTGTGGATTCAACCACGAATTGAAAATTGCAAAAATGAAAGTCTATAGTCAGCATGTTCAAACTTTTTTCTTGTCATTATCAATGAAACAATACAATATAACAACTACTTACACAGCATTTACATTAAGTACTGTAAGTAATCCAGAAATGATTTAGGGTATACAGGAAGATGTTTCTAGGTTATATGTGATCATCAAGGAGTGCTAAAACCAATTACTCATGGATATGGAGGGGATGCTATAAATCTAAAATGTGCTCATAAAATTGGAAAAATACAATTTGCGAGGTCTCCTTTCTCTGTAAACTGATAGATCAGTTTAGTGTAATACTAGTTAAATATTAGATATTTTGTAGAAAATACATATGGTTTTTAAAATATACATGGAATTAAAAAGGATCTAAAAAATTCAGAGCAATATTAAAATAAGATAAAGAACATTTTAGGACTTTAACTGATTTCAAGTCTTACAATAAAACTACAACTATCATGTGATAGCCTAGAGATCTCACAGAAATAGACCATGTGTATATGGTCAACTGGTTTTTGAAAAAGATGTTAAAATAATTTCATGGAGGGAAGTAATAATTCATTCAAAAACTTACATTGTAACAACTGGACATCCAAATGGGAAAATCTCCTCAACACTTACTCCTCATCATGTGTAAAAATTTAACTCATTAATGATCATTGATATTATAAAAGCTAAAACAATAAAGCGCCTGGAAAAAGAATATTTTCATTACCTGGAGAAATTGGGCAAAACACATAAAGCACTAAGCATAAAATAAAAATAGTAACATTTTATCCTAGTTTCAACACAATCAAAAAGTCGTTAGTCATGAAGTGGTGTTAGATCTTATCGAAGACTTTTTCTGCATCTATTGAGATGATCAAGTTGTTATTGTCTTTGCTTCTATTAATGTGCTATATTACATTTATAGACTTGCGTATGTTGAACAACCCTGCATCCCTGGGATGAAGCTGACTTGGTCATGGTGTATGATCTTTCTGATGTTGGATTTGGTTTGCCATTATTTTATTGAGGATATTTGCATCAATATTCATTAAGGAAATTGGCCTGTAGTTCTCCTTTTTTGGAGGTGTCTTTGTCTGGTTTTAAGATGAGAGTAATACTGGTTTCATAAAATGAGTTAGGCAGTGTTCCATCCCTTTCTATTTTGTGGAACCATTTAAGGAGGGTTGGTATCAGTTCTTCTTTAAACGTCTGATAGAATTAGCAGTGACTCCATCAGGTCCTGGACTTTTCTTTTTTGGAGACTCTTTATTACTGTTTCAATTTCTTTGTGTGTTATAGAGCTAAGAAAACTAAGAATAGAAGGAATGTACCTCAACATTGTAATGGCTGCATATGATGAACCTACAGCCAACATCATTCTTAATGGTGAAAAACTGAAATCATTTCCCCTAAAATCAAGAACGAGACAAAGGTACATACTATCCCCACACCTATTCAACATAGTACTGGAATTTCTAGCCAGAACAATTAGACAAGAAGAAGAAATAAAAGGAATACAAATAGGTGAAGAAACTGCCAAAATATCCTTATTTGCAGATGATATGATCCTATACATTAAAGACCAAAAAAACTCTACCCAAAAATTCTTAGAAACCATAAACAGCTATAGCAAGGTGGCAGGATATAAAATCAACTTACAAAAATCATTAACTTTTCTATACACCAACTACAAACAAACTTAGAAGGAATACATGGAAACAATTTCATTTACAATAGCCAAAAAAAAAATCAAATACCTAGGAGTAAACTTAACAAAGGATGTGAATGACCTCTACAAGGAGAACTACAAACCCCTGAAGAAAGAGATCGAGGAAGACTACAGAAGGTGGAAAGATCTCCCGTGCTCATGGATTGGGAGAATCAACATAGTAAAAATGGCTATACTCCCAAAAGCAATCTACATGTTTAATGCAACTCCCATCAAAATCCCAATGACTTTCATCACAGAGATTGAAAACTCTACACTAAATTTCATTTGAAAACACAAGAGACCACGAATAGCCAAGGCAATACTCAGCAAAAAAAGCAATGCTGGAGGTATCACAATACCGACTTCAAACTATATTACAAAGTAATAGCAATGAAAACAGCATGGTACTGGCACAAAAACAGACATGAAGACCAGGGGAACAGAATAGAGGACCCGAATATGAATCCACACAACTCTACCCACCTTATTTTTGACAAAAGTGCCAAAAATAAACAATGGAGAAAAGACAGCCTCTTCAACAAATGTTGCTGGGAAAAGTGGTTATCTGTCTGCAAAAAACTGAAACTAGATCCATGTTTATCACCCTGTACTAGTATCAACTCAAAATAGATCAAGGACCTTAATATTAGACCTGAAACTCTGAAGTTAGTACAGGAAGGAGCAGGAAACACTCTGAAACAAATAGGTATAGGTAAGGACTTCCTCAATAGAACCCCAGCAGCTCAGTAACTAAGAGAAAGGATGGACAAATGGGACTTCATAAAATTAAAAAGCTTCTGCACAACAAAAGAAATGGTCTCTAAACTGAAGAGACTAACCACAGAGTGGGAGAAAATATTTGCCAGCTATACCTCAGACAAAGGACTGATAACCAGAATATACAGGGAACTTAAAAAACTAAATTCTCCCAAAACTAATGAACCAATAAAGAAATGGGCAAGTGAACTAAACAACTTTCTCAAAAGAAGAAATTCAAATGTCCAAAAAACACATGAAAAAATGCTCACCATCTCTAGCAATAAAGGAAATGCAAATTAAAACCACACTAAGATTCCAACTCACCCCTGTTAAAATAGCCATCATTACCAACACCACGAACAACAGGTGTTGCCAAGGATGCAGGGAAAAAGGAACCCTCTTACACTGTTGGTGGGAATGTAAACTAGTACAACCACTCTGGAAAAAAATTTGGAGGCTACTTAAAACGCTAAACATTGATCTACCATTTGGTCCAGCAATACCACTCTTGGGGATATACCCAAAAGACTGTGACACAGGTTACTCCAGAGGCACCTGCACACCCATGTTTATTGCGGCACTATTCACAATAGCCAAGTTATGGAAACAGCCAAGATGCCCCAACACTGACGAATGGATTAAGAAAATGTGGTACTTGTACACAATGGAATTTCATTAATGAAGAAGAATGAAATCTTATCATTTGCAGGTAAATGGATGGAACTGGAGAACATCATTCTGAGCGAGGTTAGCCAGGCTCAGAAGACCAAAAATCTATGTTCTCCCTCATATGTAGACTTTAGATCTAGGGCAAACGCAGCATGTGGTTAGACTTGGGTCACATGACAAGGGAAGAGCACATAAAAGAGACATGGGAATCGGTAGAAAACCCAAACCATGAAAGCATCTGATGTGCCCATGCCAGAGGACCTAATTCAGAAACCTTAAAGCAACAGAGGTTAACATGAGAAGGGGATCAGGAATCAGTATGAAGATCAGTTAGAGATGAATCACCTTGGATTGTAACACATTTGTACATGGAAGCATTGCTAGGAATCTCTCTGTTTAGCTATCCTTATCTCAACTAGCAAAAACACTTTGTCTTCCTTATTATGCTTATGTCTTCTCTTCAACAAAATTAGAGATAAGGGCAGAACAGGTTCTGCCTGGAAGTGAGAGGGGGGAGGGGGGAGAGGTGAAGGAGGGGGGCAGGGTGGAGAAATGACCCAATGTACGCATATGTGAATAAATGAATAATTTTAAAATTTTTTAAATAAAATGAAATAGAATAAAATGAAAAAAAAAAGTCATTAGTCATTAGAAAAAGTCAAATCAAAGCTATAATGGATAGCTATAATTTTAAAAAATAACAACAACAAATGTTGGCAAAGATGCTTGAGAATTTGGAAGCCTCAGACATTGCTGGTAGGAATGTTACATGGTGCTGCTGCAAAGTAGTCCCTCAAAAAGGTAACTCTAGTCAAAACCTTATGAACTGTACACTTGAGATTTCACATTTGAAGTAAACAACAGCTCCACTTAGAAAATTAAATAAGAACAGAAAAATCTGTAAGCATTCAAACAACTTAGAAGTTGTCCATATTCCAGCAAATTTAGGTGGAAGATGAGTTTACAAAGTACTAAGTACTATTTTTCCTGACTTTTTAAAAGTTTTTCATCCAGTGTATAGTGATACTAAGTTATTATTGCTATATTTTTTACATTCGATGCATATTTAGATACAATTTAAATACAATTTGCCAACTCATGGCTTTGGGTTCATCATTTTTTTTCTTTAAAAATGGAGATCTTTATGCATATTTCTATCATTATGAGATCAAAGGCCTATATTTTGATCTGTTCTTAACATTCATACTATGTTTGTTAGCATATGCCTTTCTGTATATACTTTGCCCAATTAAAGCACTAATATAGATAAAGAATTCCAAGATGGCGGCTAGAGGTAGGAAGCAGAAAGCGACCCTCCTATAGTGAAATCTTGGAGAGACGCTGGAGACACACTTTACAGGCATAATCACTGAGAAAAGGCATAACTTTGACTCCTCCACATCTCCAGCCGGCACAGAGAATCTCCACTTCACGTTAAACGGAGAACCGAGGAGGCCCCCGGGCTGCCAGTGGCCTGCGCCCATACAGCTCGGGAAGACGCGGACCAGGTGAGCTTCGCGGTACCGCGGTTCCCCCACAGACAAGCCTGGGCCAGAGCAGCATAGCCCCCTGGACAGACTGACCTCCACCCGGGAAAAAAAGAGAAACTGAGTACTAAGCAATAAGAACAGTTAAGACACGCTGGAAAGAGGGTGGGGCGCCCTGAGCGCTGAAGATTGGGGGAAGGGAATCCTTCCCGGGACTGTAAATAAACAAGCCGGGCAGGCCGGAGAGTCTCTGGTGGGAGCGGGGCGCGCCCAGCAACCGGGAGCAGGGACGCTTGTGAGAGGAGGGAAGACGCACTTCCCACGTGAACTGTAAATAAACACGCAGGCCTGACAACGCGGGGCAGTGTCACCTTTCCCAGTGCTTGCAAAGGGAAAAGCCTGTAGCAGAGGCCCCCCTCCCCCGCACAGGAGAACTCTGAGCAAACAAAGCCTGTGGGACCAGGTGAGTGCTAAGCTCACCCCAGAGATCTGCATAAATAACGCCTCCAGCTACAGGCTGAGAGCAGCAGGCAGGCAAGCCACAGTTGCAGATACCACTCTCAGAACTGCCTCCAGACGCTTTTTTTTCTTTTTCTCCCTACCTTTGATGAGAGAACAACCGAATTACACCTGCAAGCCGAAAAACTTACTGAAACTGTATTGCATTTGAACTGGGGACACTTGGTGGGGCTTTTTTTTTTTCTTCTGTGTGTGTGTGAGTGTAGTTTTGTTCTACTTTATGCATCCCCTTTGATGAGACAACTACAGAACAACATCTGAGGCACCAACTCCAGGACTGGAGATTGAGACGGACATCCAAATTATTAAGACTGAAATTGCATTGCATATAAACTTGGAAGTTTTTTTGTTTTTTGGTTTTTTTTGTTTTTTTTAATTTTCTATTTTCCATTTTATTTTAATTCATTTTATAAATAGATATTACTTTCATATACTTATTTTTTATTTTTTTTATCTTTGATTTTCAATCCTCTCTCTGTCACTCTATTGTCTGTTCAGCTTACTGTCGATTAGTACACTAACACTCCCTGTTTATACCTTTGAAACTCTCTTGTCTGATACCTTGTTCTGCTTTCTCCCTCTTGTCTGTATATTTGTTTTCCCCTTTTCTTTAACTTCTTGCTTTCCATCTCAGCTCACTCTTCCATTCTCAATATTACCATTGTTATTATTACAAGCTAGAAAATACTTAGTTACACACAGTACAGGGACAGTAACAACACCAAGGACAATGACGGGAAGACAGAAAAAACAAGGAAACCAGTTTCCCCACAGCAAAAAATTAGTACAGAAACCAGAGGGGAATGAAGAGAACAGAAACTCAGAGCCAGACTCCAACAAAATGAAGATAAACTATGCCAAAGGACCCAATGAAGCCTACAAGAATAATTTAAAAGAAGACATACTACAAGTACTCAATGAGAATTTTATAGAGATGATACTGGATAGGGTCAACCAAAATGTACAGGAGACACTCAAGAAATTCCAAGACAATAAAAATAGAGAATTTGAAAAAGCAAAAGAAGAAATAAAGGGAACCATAGAAGCACTGTATAAACACCAAAGTGAAAGAGAGAACACAATGAATAAATGGATAAATGAACTCAGGACAAAAATAGACAACAATAAAGAAGAAAACAGCCAGGAAATGGAAAACCTCAGAAAAAAGAATGAAACAGAACTGCAAAACAAAACGGAAGGCCAATCCAGCAGAATAGAACAAACAGAAGACAGAATCTCAGAACTTGAAGATGAAATGGTAATTAAAGGAAAAACTGAAGAACTACTAATTAAACAACTCAAGACCTGTGAAAAGAAAATGCAAGAACTCACTGACTCCATCAAAAGACCAAACTTGAGAATCATGGGCATCGAAGAAGGAGAAGAGGTGCAAGCGAAGGGAATGCGTAATATATTCAACAAAATAATAACGGAAAATTTCCCAAATCTAGAGAAAGATATTCCCATACAAATGCAAGAGGCCTCCAGGACACCAAACAGACCAGATCAAAATAGAACTACTCCACGACATATCATCATTAAAACAACAAGTTCAGAAACTAAGGAAAGAATATTGAAGGCTGCAAGAGAGAAAAAACAAGTAACATACAAAGGTAAACCCATCAAAATCACAGCAGACTTCTCAACAGAAACATTAAAAGCAAGAAGAGCGTGGGGTGAGATCTTCCGGGCACTGAATGAAAATAACTTCAACCCCAGGATACTCTACCCAGCAAAGCTATCATTCAAAATAGATGGAGCAATAAAAGTCTTCCATGATAAGCAGAAACTAAAACAATATGTGACCACAAAGCCACCATTACAAAAGATTCTGCAAGGGATCCTGCACACAGAAAGTGACACCCAACTTAACCATGAAAAGGCAGGCAGCACCAAACCACAGGATAAGAAAAAGCAAGACAGTAGAGAGTAACATCAAGTTAGGTACACACAATCAAACCTTCAAACAACTAAGATAACTAAATGGCAGGAATCACCACATACCTATCAGTACTAACACTTAATGTTAATGGACTTAATTCACCCATCAAAAGACACCGTTTGACAAAATGGATTAAAAAAGAAGATCCAACAATTTGTTGCTTACAGGAGACTCATCTCACCGACAGAAATAAGCATATGCTTAGGATGAAAGGCTGGAAGAAGATTTACCAAGCCAATGGCCCCCGAAAACAAGCAGGAGTAGCAATACTTATCTCTGACAAAGTAGACTTCAAACCTACATTGATCAAACGAGATAAAGAAGGACATTCCATACTAATAAAAGGGGAAATAGACCAAAAGGAAATAATAATCATCAATCTGTACGCACCCAACGACAACGCACCCAATTTCATCAAACATACCCTGAAAGACCTAAAAGCATATATAAACGCCAACACAGTGGTTGTGGGAGACTTTAACACTCCATTATCATCAATAGATAGGTCATCCAAACAAAAACTCAATAAAGAAATCCAAGATCTAAAATATGCAATAGATCAAGTGGACCTAGTAGATGTCTACAGAACATTTCATCCAACCTCTACACAATATACATTCTTCTCAGCAGCCCATGGAACCTTCTCCAAAATAGATCATATCCTAGGGCACAAAGCAAGCCTCAGCAAATATAAGAAAATAGAAATAATACCATGCATACTATCTGACCACAATGCAGTAAAAGTAGAACTCAACAACAAAAGTAAAGACAAAAAACATGCAAACAGCTGGAAACTAAATAACTCATTACTTAATGAAGAATGGATCATCGATGCAATAAAAGAGGAAATTAAAAAGTTCCTAGAAGTCAATGAAAATGAAAACACAACCTACCGGAACCTATGGGACACAGCTAAGGCAGTCTTGAGAGGAAAGTTTATAGCCATGAGTGCATATATTAAAAAGATTGAAAGATCCCAAATCAATGACCTAATGATACATCTCAAACTCCTAGAAAAACAAGAACAAGCAAATCCCAAAACAAATAGAAGGAGAGAAATAATAAAAATAAGAGCTGAAATCAACGAAATAGAAACCAAAAAAACCATACAAAGAATTAATGAAACAAAAAGTTGGTTCTTTGAAAAAATAAACAAGATCGATAGACCCCTGGCAAACCTGACTAAAATGAGGAGAGAAAAAACCCAAATTAGTAGAATCAGGAATGCAAAAGGGGAGATAACAACAAACACCATGGAAGTCCAGGAAATCATCAGAGACTACTTTGAGAACCTATATTCAAATAAATTTGAAAATCTAAAAGAAATGGACAGATTTCTAGATACATATGATCATCGAAAACTGAACCAAGAGGAAATTAATCACCTGAATAGACCTATAACACAAAATGAAATTGAAGCAGCAATCAAGAGTCTCCCCAAAAAGAAAAGTCCAGGACCTGATGGATTCTCTGCTGAATTCTATCAGACCTTTAAAGAAGAACTGATACCAACCCTCCTTAAACTGTTCCATGAAATAGAAAGGGAAGGAAAACTGCCAAACACATTTTATGAAGCCAGTATTACACTTATCCCAAAACCAGGCAAAGACACCTCCAAAAAGGAGAACTATAGGCCAATCTCCTTAATGAACATTGATGCAAAAATCCTCAACAAAATAATGGCAAATCAAATTCAGCAACACATCAAAAAGATTATTCACCACGACCAGGTAGGCTTCATCCCAGGGATGCAGGGGTGGTTCAACATACGAAAATCAATAAACGTAATAAACCACATTAACAGAAGCAAAGACAAAAACCACTTGATCATCTCAATAGATGCAGAAAAAGCCTTTGATAAGATCCAACATCATTTCATGATAAAAGCTCTAAGAAAACTAGGAATAGAAGGAAAGTTCCTCAACATTATAAAAGCTATATATGACAAACCTACAGCCAGCATTATACTTAATAGAGAAAAACTGAAACCATTCCCTCTAAAATCAGGAACCAGACAAGGATGCCCACTATCTCTACTCCTATTCAACATAGTACTGGAATTCCTAGCCAGAGCAATTAGGCAAGAAGAAGGAATAAAAGGAATACAAATAGGCAAAGAAACTGTCAAAATATCCCTATTTGCAGACGACATGATCCTATACGTTAAAGACCCAAAAAACTCTACTCAGAAGCTTCTAGACATCATCAATAGCTATAGCAAGGTAACAGGATATAAAATCAACATAGAAAAATCATTAGCATTTATATACACTAATAATGAATAAACTGAGAAAGAATGTATGAAAACAATTCCATTTACAATAGCCTCAAAAAAAATCAAATACCTAGGTGTAAACCTAACAAAAGATGTGAAAGACCTCTACAAGGAAAACTATACACTTCTGAAGAAAGAGATTGAGGAAGACTATAGAAAGTGGAGAGATCTCCCATGCTCATGGATTGGTAGAATCAACATAGTAAAAATGTCTATACTCCCAAAAGTAATCTACATGTTTAATGCAATTCCCATCAGAATTCCAATGACATTCATCAAAGAGATTGAAAAATCTACTGTTAAATTTATATGGAAACACAAGAGGCCACGAATAGCCAAGGCAATACTCAGTCAAAAGAACAATGCAGGAGGTATCACAATACCTGACTTCAAACTATATTACAAAGCAATAATAATAAAAACAGCATGGTACTGGCACAAAAACAGACATGTAGACCAGTGGAACAGAATAGAGGATCCAGATATGAAGCCACACAACTATAAGCAACTTATCTTTGACAAAGGAGCTAAAAATATACGATGGAGAAATAGCAGCCTCTTCAACAAAAACTGCTGGGAAAACTGGTTAGCAGTCTGCAAAAAACTGAAACTAGATCCATGTATATCACCCTATACCAAGATTAACTCAAAATGGATCAAGGATCTTAATATCAGACCCCAAACTCTTAAGTTGATACAAGAAAGAGTAGGAAATACTCTGGAGTTAGTAGGTATAGGTAAGAACTTTCTCAATGAAACCCCAGCAGCACAGCAACTAAGAGATAGCATAGATAAATGGGACCTCATAAAACTAAAAAGCTTCTGTTCATCAAAAGAAATGGTCTCTAAACTGAATAGAACACCCACAGAGTGGGAGAAAATATTTGCCAATTATACATCAGACAAAGGACTGATAACCAGAATATACAGGGAACTTAAAAAACTAAATTCTCCCAAAACTAATGAACCAATAAAGAAATGGGCATGTGAACTAAACAGAACTTTCTCAAAAGAAGAAATTCAAATGGCCAGAAAACACATGAAAAAATGCTCACCATCTCTAGCAATAAAGGAAATGCAAATTAAAACCACACTAAGATTCCACCTCACCCCTGTTAGAATAGCCATCATCAGCAACACCACCAACAACAGGTGTTGGCGAGGATGCGGGGAAAAAGGAACCCTCTTACACTGTTGGTGGGAATGTAGACTAGTACAACCACTCTGGAAAAAAATTTGGAGGCTACTTAAAAAGCTGGACATCGATCTACCATTTGATCCAGCAATACCACTCTTGGGGATATACCCAAAAGACTGTTACTCCAGAGGCACCTGCACATCCATGTTTATTGCGGCACTATTCACAATAGCCAAGTTATGGAAACAGCCAAGATGCCCCAGCACTGACGAATGGATTAAGAAAATGTGGTATCTATACACAATGGAATTTTATGCAGCCATGAAGAAGAACGAAATGTTATCATTCGCTGGTAAATGGATGGAATTGGAGAACATCATTCTGAGTGAGGTTAGCCTGGCTCAAAAGACCAAAAATCGTATGTTCTCCCTCATATGTGGACATTAGATCAAGGGCAAACACAACAAGGGGATTGGACTTTGAGTACATGATAAAAGCGAGAGCACACAAGGGAGGGATGAGGATAGGTAAGACACCTAAAAAACTAGCTAGCATTTGTTGCCCTTAATGCAGAGAAACTAAAGCAGATACCTTAAAGCAACTGAGGCCAATAGGAAAAGGGGACCAGGAACTAGAGAAAAGGTTAGATTAAAAAGAATTAACCTAGAAGGTAACACCCACGCACAGGAAATCAATGTGAGTCAATGCCCTGTATAGCTATCCTTATCTCAACCAGCAAAACCCCTTGTTCCTTCCTATTATTGCTTATACTCTCTCTACAACAAAATTAGAGATAAGGGCAAAATAGTTTCTGCTGGGTATTGAGGGGGGAGCAGGAGGGGGTGGAGTGGGTGGTAAGGGAGGGGGTGGGGGCAGGGGGGAGAAATAAACCAAGCCTTGTATGCACATATGAATAATAAAAGAAAAATGAAAAAAAAAAAATAAAAAAAATAAAGCACTAATATATAAACTAGATTAAATGAGCCACACATTGTCAGAAATACCTCTTTCTGACAGCATTTTGAAATGTTTCCTGACATCTTTTTTTAATTGAATGAAAACATATGTCTCCAACTACTATATCTATATGATCTTAGAATTGTGGGAGTACTTCAAATTGCTTCCTTCAAAGACAACTGAATTAAACATACAAATGGCAGAGCATGGATTTGAATCATGATTTTTATCTATTTTAAAAGAACACAAGAGCAGACAGGGTTACAATCCTGTCATTTTATTCAATACTCCTCCTTCAGTATATCAAAAACTTGATGAACCAAGATCATGAAGAACAGCTGAGAAGGAATTAAAGTAAACAATGTACCTTGTAGCCAACAGAGCCTGCCAATATGAGATTAGAACTCTCCATCTTAGCAGGAAAGTGGCTTTGGAGTTGTCTATGTTTTATGACTCACAGTATTCCCAGAGGTTCCTGTTTCCACTCTGCAGTAGGCAGTGTTTGAAGGACAACGTGGAGTTCTAGTCAACTGTTGTTCTTAAGCAATTTGGCTGAAAGATCTGTTTAAAAAACATTTGTTGGAAAGATGATATGTTTGGATATTTTAATTTTTTAAACAAAATTCCAGATTTTAAATTTGTTTAACTCTCACTTCAACATTGACAAAAAAAATAGCTTAAGAAGAATTACAATGTCGCATATTATATATGATGAGTTTAGCAATTTTTCCACTTGAAAACTCTCAAAACATGGCACATATATTCTTGGCATAGTCCCTGCTTGCATATCCTTCCAAACTGCCTCCAGATCTCTGGCTCTGTATTCCATACTTCTGGCTCTGATCTTGGCCACCCCGTTTAGTATCTCACCTTGGCTTCTACTTTGACCAACACTGCCAAGTCACCTCCCATCCCACCAGGACTTGATTCCTGGCTAATCTCCACTTTTGTCTAACCCCAGTTCTTATTGAATAGCATTCCTGAGCTACAATTTCTCCCCATGCTACTCATCTAGCTTAATCCACTCTACCTTCCCATTGGCAGTTTTCACCCTCAAATCCCCTTCTCTATTCCAAGCCAGCTCACTCATTCTTTCCTTTTTATATTCTACAATGTCCCAGCTAATAAGTCATCTGGATCCTAACAGCTGCCATGATCTATAAAGATATGGACATGAGAGAAGGTATAATATTATAAAGTATGTTAGTATTATCCCAATAAACATCACTTTCATTTAATATGTGTGTAATGGAAGGAATCCTGATTTCTTTCCTGATTCCTAAGTGACTCATATCTGCCCTACTCCCTCTCCCAATCTTCCATCTCTCTGACTCTTAGAAGTCCCCTCACACATTCTTTACAAGCTCAGATACATGTTTAGATTTGCACAACATATTAGGGTTTTTAATTCAATTAGTTGCCATCGGTTTTAAAGCTGGAAGAGTGAGTCTAAAAGTAGAGAGCTCCATCTTCACTTGATGACCAGATAATGTAGCATGGCTTCCACTTTGTGCATGGCAACATCAAGAGCTAAGAAATGACCAGGCAGGTGGTCTGATATGGTTCACAGTTGATATCTCTCACCTGACTCATTTCATCAACTCACTTCACTAGGATTTGGAGTTTATATGTACCTCTATGAGAAAACAATTGCATATGCTGCCTACAAATATGCAAAAGCTTTCTAGAGGGCTTCACTTGCATCTCAGAAGAAAATCAGACTACTATCTCTATTTCAGTATCTTCCTATTTCGCCTTGAAAAAATGCACTCAGATGATTTTGTAACAAAACCATCCTGCTGTCCTCACTCTACAACTCAGTTTCCTCCTTCATTCAAACAATGAGGAAAATTTGTCCCTTCCTTGTTCTCCCATTTTCCACATTCTCTCATTACCTTTGAATTTAAGATGGGAATTGAAAAAATGGGATGGATATAAAAGAATTATGATTTACATTGAAATTCAGTAGAAAGGTGCTTTCAAGTCATCTTCTACAGAGTAATTTTAAATTGAGAGAGTAATTTTATTAGTAGTACATATTAATAGCATAATGTGAGGGTTTCATTGTGATATTTCCATACATGTATATAATATACTTTGATCATATTCACCTCCTCTATTGCTCTTTCTTATCCCTCTCATCCTTCTTTAAAATCTTTCTTGCAATTTCAGTGGGTTTTATTATTACCATTTCACACATGCAAAATTCAATCATATTCTCCCCACACCCTCTTCTTCCTCCCACCTCCCACTGGTCTCTTCCCCAATAGTTCCCCTTTCATGTTCATGTCCTTCTTTTCTTTAGAGACAGAATGATTTTAATAAAAATAATTTCTTCTTCCAACAACAAACTGTGTTAATAAAATCAAATACATATGTGTATGTGAAAATCACATAGTAATCTCTTATATTTGAAAAAATCCACTATAATAAGCAAAGAAAATATATAATATTTTGAAGATCAACAGCAATTAATGAGAAAAATATATTTATTTTCAGAATTTTGTCCCATTTGTAGAAGAAAGGGACAGTAGGCAAGTAGTAGCCCTCCTGCCTCTGCCATCGATGAGCAGTGATGGTGGGCAGTTAGAAAAGTCATGCTAAGTCCAAGTTTTCTCATCATTGAAATGAAGAGTTGTTTGTCCTGGTTCAGGGTAGACCAACAACAGTTTCAAGTTCCAGTGTCCATAGATAAAGTTACATTGGAATATTAGAACATTTATTTGTTTGTCTTATCAATAGCTGCTTTTGCACTATGGTGACTCATAGAGACATATACAACTAGGGCTGAAATGTACATGACAGCCTCTCATCCTCCAGGTCCCCTCTCCATCTTGTCTCTCGTTTTTCAAAAGTCTACTTTAAACCTCTTTAAAGCATGACAATTAGTCTCCAAAAGGTAAAGACAAGGAAGCTGCAAGCCCTTTTAATGCTTGACCTAGGACATCCCAAATCATCGCAGCTGCCATGCTGTTGGTTAAATCAAGTCAAAACTACAAGTCATTTTCAAGGGAACAGGAAGTAGAGTTTGTAAGAAGCAGCAAGTACAGGGTACACATAGAAGCAAGTACAGGGAGACAAGGTAATGATAGCATATGTCTTTGAAGACTACCACAAAAATCTAGTGAGGGAGAAAAGTAAAACAATGCTCATCAAGTATTATGAATAAAATAAAGAGTTATGAACAAGGGAAAGTAGCAGCAAATAAGGATGTTTGTCCAAGAAACATTTGAATTAAGACAGTTGTTTCAATCAAGATATTTAAAATGAGTCATTTTTAAAAAGTTATAAAAACATAAAACGTTAGAGAAGAGTTTAGCATTAACTACCTGAAGAAAGTAGGCAAGAAGTTCACCATTCTAAATAAGGAGAAGAAGGCAGAACACAGGCGTGTGGAACACAATGAGAGCCAGGTAAAACACACTGGCATGAGGGGAATAAGATACATATGTTGAGGGTGAGCCTTTCCAGAAAGCTCATACCTCTGGAGCCTGTGGAATAGATTTAGGCAGAAGATGCACAGTTGGGGGTCTTTAAAATATATAGTGTCAAAAGTCCAGAAGGCAGGTGAAAATCGGGTCATATGAGAAAACAAATATTGGGAGAAAGGCATAAAACTAAGAACATAGCTCTGGAGATCATCAATATTGAGATCCTACATAAGAGATGTTAGGAAGAGCAGCAGGAGGAGAAGAAGGATAATTTACTGGAGAAGAATATCATAAAAAAGAAATAACCTTCAGAAAGCAGAATAAGTCAAAATCAAAGTGTTTGTTGGGTTTGACAATTGGTCAGTTGGAGGATATTGATGAAATCAAAGGTTGTTTCAATAGCGAAGAGATAGAAACTAGTTTGGATGAGTTCAACAAAAAAAAGTAGGATAAATTAGTGCAGCCCAATTTATGCAAGTATAGCTGTGAGTGGAACTAGAGAATGTTGACAGATGTAAAATAGCCAAAAATTATGCTAATACACTGATATATACCATTACATTAAGCAATTACATATTAACAGGTGTTGGTTGACTGATTTGAAATGAATGAATAAATATTAGGTATAAAGAAATAATTGGGCCAGGCACCAGTGGCTCATGCCTGTAATCCTAGCTACCTGGGAGGCTGAAATCAGGAGTATCGTGGTTGGAGGCCATCCCAGGTAAAAAATTAGTGAGCTTCCCATCTCAACCAATAACTACTCATGGTGATGCATGCCTGTCATCCCCAGCTATGCAGGAGACTGAGCTCAGTAGGAAGGGTCATGGTTCCAGACCAGCCCAGATTAAAAAAAAAGCTTTCAAGACTCCATCCTGACAGAAAAAAAAGGCAGGGAGAATGGTTTGCACATGTCATTCCAGAAATAGTAGGAAGTTCAAAATAGGAGACTCATGGTCCAGGTCAGCCAGAGAATCCTATCTCCAAGACAACTAGAAAAAAAGACCTGGAGACATAACTCAAGTGATAGAGTGACTGTCTCATCAGCACAAAGCCCTGAACTCAACCCCAGTACTGCAAGAAAAAAAAGTAATTGGTTTTAACGTATGATAACAAGTTCAAAGATGATGAATAGTTTGAATAAACTCTGAATTAGTTACTTTATTTGTGCTTATTTCTTGCCAATTGCTAATAAATTCTTCACTGGGTACATGTAAATTCATGAACAACAAAGAACAGCTTTAGGCAAATAAAAGAAAAATTGGATTGAGTTTCCAACCACTCATTTGTGTAACACTGGTAGAGTCCCTTCAATTCTCAGGTCTTAGTTTGCCTCCTGTATAATGGACAGTAGACAAGATCAGGGATAGGACATAGGCAGGAAGTCATTGAAGGCATTCTGTAAAGCCTGACTGAAATTCCATTGTCAAGAAGGAAAATGTATCTTTTTTTTGCAAGGAAAAAATATTTTCAATGTTAACACTAATTTTTGTTTTGGTCATGTTTGGAAGTATTTATACATCCACACATATATTCTATATCAAGTAGTCAAAAAACGTATTACATGCTAAAGGCCCAAATCAGAAGAAAATTTTAAAATATAAATCAGAAACATAATCCAATGAAATTGCTTCTTTCTTTTTTCACTACAACTAACATTAAATATAATCTGAAGTGTGTGTGTATATATATATATATATATATATATATATATATATATATATATATGCTAGACAAGGTAGGAAAACAGAAATGACATTGTTTTCAAAAGAGGGGATTTAACAGAGAAAACTGTTTTCACAGGTGTTCAAGGACAGGACGAAATAAGCAAAAAGATCTCTGAGGTAACTCAGGAAGCCATTGTTTGCTAAAAGTTAGGAAAGCAAAAGGGAAAGGGTGAGCACAGCAAGAGGCTAGGATCAAAAAGGAGGAGCCTCCAGGTCTAGAGCCCTAAGGAGCACTTCGGCTGTTTCCTCTTGGTTCCTCTGAAGGAACACATGATGCTGATTCTAGAAGTACCAACAGGAGCAAGATGCTGGAGCCACCATCCAGTGTTTAAGAGGAATGTCATTTTGGATTTGAAGCCAATAAGAATAGCGCAGTGCTCAAACAGGAAGAAAGTCTTGTCTCCTCTCTCACTCTCTATTCCACAACAGCCTCCAGTCCCACTCTAATGCCTTCTACAGACTGCCGAGGAAATCTGGGGTATGAAGTTCACAAAGTCACTTTCCTAGCTTCACAAAGTAGAGTAAAAACAAGGGATGCAATGCTTACAGACAGTAGATAAATAACCTGCACAACTAACTATAGAAAAGAGAAAGTCAATTGCATTATAGCTGATACCACAAAAACTAACTTTGAATAAAGTATCTAATAGAATGGGAGAATTTGATGGATTTATCCATGAAGAAATGAGCACATTTAGGCAGAAAAGAGAAAGTTATTCTGTTCACAATAAATAATATGCAAAAAGAAAGAAAATTTTGGCTACATGGAAAAGATCTCAATTAAAAATAGAGGCAGGGTATAGTATGGCATGACTCTAATCCTACACAGGAGTCTGAAGTAGGAAGATCACGAGTTCAAGGCCAGCCTGGTACATACTGGACCCTCTTTCAAAAAAGGAAGTGATAAAAGAAAAACTCTGTGGGGTAGAGCACATGCCTAAGATATACAAGCCCTTGAGTATGTTCCCCAGTGCAAAAAGGGAAATAACAATAATAGTAAAATTCTATGTAATTAAGTTCCAGGTTAAGAAATTGGCCTTATGTCAGTGCTCTGAGCCAACATGAAAAGTGCCACAAGACCATGCTACCTAAAATATAAGACTGCAAAGGCTAGGCAGGCAGTGCCCCAAAGTTAAGACAGACCAACAGTGACATCTGCTGCCAGGGACTTATTTTTAAAAGGCCCAGTCTCAAGATTTACAATTTAAGATTCCTGCCAAACCACTGGACTTCTGCTGTGATGAGTCAGCACTTCTGGAACTCCTGTTTGTCATCTGTGCTATTAGAAGATTTTCCAAGGCTAGCTCAGAACATGGGAAAATGAGAGAATGTTTGAAAATGTAACTAAAACAAACAAAAAACAGTGGGGGTGGAGGCACAAGTGATGAGAAAAAGACTTCACATTATCTTTTCTCATCCTGTTTTTCCTTTGGCTAAGTAAATCCAAATTAATTTTGTAGTTGCTAGCAAGCATGAACATGTTTTCAGTGAAAAGAAGGATTAGTTTAACCGTTGCTAGATTCTTGTGAATTCCAACCCAAAATTTACAACATAATATCCAGACCAGAAAAACAGTCCAACGATCAAAGGAGAGTATGCAGAAAATTTTTAGAGTAATCCTGATTTAGGAAACCACTTCCTAATTATCTAATTGTTTACCTTGACTATACCTCCCTAAACATCTGCTGACCCTCTGGCATTTCCTTTTTCTTTTCTGAAAGCCGGCAGAACATAAGGTTTGAATCAATCACCATGTTTAAAAAAAAAAAACCATAATTGCCAGTGTAAAATGATCAATGTGCAGTGTGGTTCATTTCTATAAACAACAAATATCAGATCAAGAAAATATGGGTTAATTTATTTGATTGTGGAAAAAAATGGCAATTCATAATGAATTCCTACTCTAGTTATTATGAAAGAAGATGAACAAGAAAGACATTTCAGTTAAAGAACTCAAGAGTTTGGGCTTCTAGTATAGAGATCTGAGCACATCTAAATGTGTCATCTTAAGGAAATTACCTACTTCTCTCTTCTGTAAAATGAAAGTATTGAACTATAACGTGGGATGGGATAGGGATTGCAGCACATTTCCCTTCTTAGATTAACGGGCAATGCTCATTTATGAGAGAGTCATAAAGCCATATCCAGACTCAGTGGGAAAGAATACTAATTAGCAGGGTCTACCAGGTTCTACCATGGACAATGTAAACATGGAGTAGCAAGATGCACATCACATATTTACTCAGGTTAGGCAAGATTTCTCACTTTTGCAGCTTTAGATTCCGTTATCAGTGTCTACTACATTTCCTCTGTGCAAGATGCTCAACAAACAGTATTTCTAGTCTTTACAATATTTTAAAGACAAGGAAACTAAGTCAAAGAAAAAAATAAGTCATTTCCCCAGAGTTATACAACATAACTGGAATACATCAGTAATAAAATATCCCAACATTTTTTATAACTTCTCATACTTTGAATAACATCCCCTCACCTTTTTGAAACATGAAAGTTGTATGTTACAAGATGCCCTGTCTGATCATACCTTAATATACACATATGCCTACACAAAGAAAGAATGACTGTTGATGTGAAATTCAGCTACATGAACAGGAAGAGGCAGGGAAGAAACCTCAGGGAGAATGTGTTAAGAAAATGCTTTCTTTTTTCAATAAACAGGCTAACACTTGCATTTTGAAAACTAAAAGACACAAGGGAGGGAGAAAAAAGTCACGTTCAACTTAAAAGCAAATAGAATTCTAAACAAATAACATCAGAGGGGTACTGACTTAAAAGTTGAAAAGAACTATGACCATAGGACATTGTATGTTGCAAAAATTCAGTAAGCAATAGCTAACTTAATTGGTGCAGTACTCAGGACCGTACCAGGTGCAAACACTTTCGGCTGGTTGGTTTAGAACAACGAAGACAATGGATTTCATCACCTTGGATATTTTTTTAGGTTATAGTTTCTAGGTAAAGTAGAAAACAAACACGTCATGACTTTCCATTAGAACAAACTCCTTCCATTAAGTAAGGGAGTCATCAGAAGTCTTTTTAAGTGATCTACATTGACTAATTACAGAATTACATACAGATGTTTTCAGTAACATAAAGCCTTTGGAAAATTACCTAGCAATATGGATTAGTAAAAAGAGTTTTCGGAAAACCAAATATAAGAATGGACCCATAGCAGATAAATGATATAGTGGTAAAGTTGGATTTCAAATCAAAGTACCTCTCAGTCTTGTGATTAGCTGATTCATTCACATTATAAATCATAGTAAGTTCTTCACCTACTATGTGAACTCCAGTATTTATAACATAAACTTAACAACAGTTAAGTTTAATAAAAAAAAAAAATAGTTCCAACTTTGAGGAGTAGATATCTAATTGGAGACTGATAAATAATGAAAAATACGAGGTGACAAGTTAACTGGGTTGTGTCTGAAGTACATATATATTATATGTATGTGAAGTAATTAATTTTCTCTCATGCGATTGGGAAAGATCAGAAAGATGCAGAATTATAAGAATGAATTGAAGGACATATTTCTACAAACACTAGCAGTTCACATATTATCTATAAAATATAAAATAGTAAAAAAAGGTTAAAAAGAAAGTCAGAGACTTTTAGACAAGCCCTACTCATATATGATAGCTCTAAAGGAAGTGCTGTCAATAACTATATGAAAAATAGCACTGTATCATCATGTAAAGTAAAGTGTTCCGTTATTTTTCATCCCTACTTTTCTGAGCCAATGTCTTTCCAAGGGTGAAGGCCCCTCATGATATCATACACTAAGAAAGTCAATACAAGAAAGCCCTGAAACGAGTGTTATTCCACATGTGCTCTGTGACTAATTCTGTTTGTAGAATGAACTGAGCCATGGTCATGGGTCACATTCAGCCAGCCAAGAGAATGTTTCCAGAGTGTAATTGTTCTGGGCATCAAGGCACTTTACAGCATGTTCCCATTGCCTTTTGATACTCTGTGGTCAGGAGACTGCTGAGAAAATATTATTCACCAGAATTAGACTGGACTAGTCAACCTCCTGGTTATTACATCTCCATGTCAGCTCAAGCCATGTTTGCAACCGAACTTACCAGATGTTTCTAATTTCTCTACCTTCTGAACTACAAGTTGGATTTTTTTCCCCTGGCTTTGAAATATTTCAAACAAAGGACTTTCTGTTATGTCTCAGGAAACTTACAAAATTAAAATCCAAGATAATATCAGAATAAGAGTCCTGCTCCCCTAACTGCCAACCACCAAGCTGTTCAATACTTATCCCATTCTTGCATTGGGGTTTTAACTGTGAGAGTTTTACTCACTGTCTAAAGATTCCCATCTGGCTACCAAATAGAAAACCACTAAATTCTGGAGCTACTTACACATCTTTTGCTGCTGTATTAATTAAACAAATGTTACTTCATATTAAGCCTCTAATGCCTACAAAAATCATCAATTATATACCTTTCCAATCAACAGTTTTATTCTAGAAAAATATTGAAAGATTTCACACATGTTCACATGGAAATGTGTATTAAGAATATTCATTGCAGCTTTTTTTGTTAAGACTTAGATCTTGTAAATGACACAAAGAATAATATGAAAACTTTTAAATAGTTACACAGAGATTGATAGGTGATAGATGATATAGAGATAGATAGATAGATAGATAGATAGATAGATAGATAGATAGATGATAGACATAGGTAATATGGTAACATGAAAAATCCTCATAATAATAATTAGGCAAAAAAAAGAATTAGGTCAATATATGTATATACATAAAGGCATATACACATACTATATAACTTTGAATAGCTTTGAAATTTAGTTTTTTGTAATAACTGTTTATTCAAAAATAAATTAAGTTCGGGGGAAACAGGGTAAAATGAAAAAAGCAAAAACTGAGACCTTTGGGAAACTGTGCACATGAATTAATGGAAAGGGGACAGATAGTAAGGAGGAGGGAAAAAGAAGGAAACGAAAATTGCTGGAATTCTGGCTTCCAAAACATGGATGTACCTGCCTCTATTCTCATCAGTAATTTTTTCAACTGTGCTATAAGTCAGCCCATCTCTGTTCTAACTCTTTGCACTTTCTCAGGAACAGCATTTGACACTTAACTAGTTTCTTCCCTTCCATGAATCACCATGTCCTGTATCCTGACATGGTCTGCTGTCACTCCTCTCAGCTCTCAGGCAGCTCCTCATCTCCTCCTCCCAGAGTTCTCTCTTTAAGGTGTAGCCACCAGCATTTCCAAGAATTCCAGGACTAGCCCTGAGTGTCTTCCCATTCTCCCCTGGAGGTATATTTCACTCATATTTTATTTGTAGATGATTCCCAATTCTATACCTTCAACATTTGTATACTGTCATTCTCCTTGTCTTCCTTTTCCTTTTTTCAATTCTTATCCATTCTTTGATTGGCTGTAGAGAGCTTTCATCAGTTGGTCTGCAAAACATGGGTCTTAACCTTATTTGGTTTCTTCTGCTTTCATGTTTCACATATGCATATTCTCTGACTTCAAAACAAATTGTCATATTCATCAAAGTTGAGGTGATTTTTAGTTATCATCTCCTTTTCTGCCCCCTTCATCTGAAAATCATGTTCTATATCAGATTGTTATTCACAGCATTCTTGCTGAATATTATATTTTTGTGAATAAATCATATTCCCATTATAACCACCAGACTTAATACAAAATTTGGTATACATAATAATGTATGGTAATAATATAATATAATTTATATTATATAAATAATATATAATATATATTATATTATATAAATAATATATAATATAATAGTATAACCAATTAAAAAATTGATTAATGATTTATTTCTTATCAAAGCAGTTCTGTGATAGGTTTGAAATAGTCTACATCATAATTTCCTTCAGTAGTAAGCTTTTTTAGGCTAGGGCTGAAATACTGTTTCCATATTGCTAGGGACTTATTTCCATTAGGAGCTCATATTTATTCCTTCTTAAAATGGAATGACTTCCTTGGTAGCATTCTTTTTTTTTTTTTTTATGATAATGGGGCTTGATCTCAGGGCCTTCACCTTGAGCCACCCCACCAGCCCAATTTTTTGTGATATTTCAAGATAGGGTATCGCAAACTATTTGCGTGGTCTGGCTTCGAACTGCAATCTTCTTGATCTCTGCTTCCTGAGTAGCTAGGATTACAGGCATGAGCCCTTAGCATCCAGCATTCTTTGTTAAAAGAATGAATATATAAGAAAAGAAAATGTACTATCAGAAGTATTTTCCAAACAGGATTTTAATATTTAGAAAATTAATATATTTCTAACTTAAAATGTTTTATGCCCACATAGAATAAAAATGTATCTGCCACCATTGTACTGAAGTGAATAAAGTCCACAAAGTCAGATATACAATAAATATAAGTGAATTTTCATTGCACAAATGTAAGACAGGCTAGAAATTTCAACTCGATTCTTTTAGAAGATCCTCCAATTCTCTAGAGCTGTGTCAAGGTTTAAAGAACAAATGATTGGAGGGAGGAAGCTAATATGGCCTTTGTATATAATGGTTACTGCTGAGAAGTCTGTCCTGCCACAGTATTATGGTCTTAGGTGGCAGCTTCATTACCATTCTTGGAGCATAGGAATCTTTCCATGATGTTTATCATTACATTACATCTGTGCAGGATACAATGATATGCATTGAAAGCTGCTGAATAAGGGGGAGTGGGGAGGGAAAGAGTAAGGGACAGTAATGGAAAGGGTTGAACTGACCAAAGTAAAATATACTCACAAAGGGAATACTTCAAGAAACCCCTTTGAACATTGATTTTGGAATTAATAATGAAAGACAGCACTGTAAAATAGGTACAGTGTGGTAGAGGATTTGTGGGAGGGAGAGGGTGAATGAAGGAGATGAAGGTGAGGAAATATGTTTATGGGCTTCATATACATAGACAAAATGGTGGGCCTATCCAACCAATGTACAATGTAAGCCTATTTGAATTGTCACAATAAATCCCCCTTGTACAACAAATATATCCTAATAAAAATAGGAAAAAATTAATAAATAAAATTTGCCATTTACCATCTGCTGGAAGCCTCGTGGAATTAATTCCTTGATAACATCTTACCAAACCCCACCCTCTTCAGAACATTGCCAGGAAGTGGAGTGGAACACTCAGCTTTTTAGGATACTATGAACCTCTCTACCTGTGTCTACTTTGCCCTTTACTTTCTAGGCTCAAGGCAATTTTCCCTTCAACTCTCCAGCCAAGACACTCTCCTGTGCTCTCACATTCACTTTATTTTACAGATTATCCAAATCCTTCCCCATGAATAAGGTATAGGCTTATGAAACAAAAGCCTAGTTTTGTGCTTTTATTGAACCATATTCATCCCATGTGACAATGAGCCCAGTACAAAATACTAGTTGAATGCAAAGAAAAAGAAAAATTCAATATGGTGCTTTAAAACAAGGTTACTCTATCAACATAAGATCCAAGCCACTTTTTCCCAGCTCATCCATCCTTGTCTCTTATCTTCCCTTTGCCTTTTTTATTCTCACTGTATTCCCACTTCATATCACCCTTTCCTGAGAACTTATCTCACACTTACATTACCATGACAGCTTTCTTGAGTCTCCATTCTGGCTTCTGTCCTCCCTTTCCTCTATAAAGGCATTTACCACACCTCCATGTAATCTCACATTTTCAGATACAGAAAACATAAATTTTTCTGCCAACTTTAAAATTTTGCATGCAAGTTATCTCAGTCTAACTTATTTTCACCTGGTTCCCAACATTCATTCTCTTTTCCAAAAAGACCATTCTTCTTCTTCTCTCATGTACACCTTACTCATTTCTGCTACATTACTTTGCCTCACACCGTTACTCTCATCTTGAATAGTTGCTACCATTTTCTCCTCTTATGTAAAGTTTATCCAACTTTTAAGACCAAGTCTATACTCACCACAGTCTAGTCTCTCTCTACTTTTCCTATCCACACTAACTGCAACACAAATTATACATTGCCCAATTCAGTATTTAATTGTGGATTTATTATGTATTTTTGAACTGCACCTTACTTGTTTCACTGATTTTATTCATTGTGCCCTCCATCTTCTCTTCTCTCTTTCATTGTGCTCAACACAAAACCTGACATGTAACAAACACTATCTATGTTTTTTGTGTTAGAATAGCCATACAAATTACTCACTAATTTGTCTGTCACAAACCTACCTATTTCCCCCATCCTCAACCTTCACATACCTCCTTTTATCTGATATCGCTCCTCAAGCCAAAGAGTTGTGAGGCATTTTATATTGAACACCCATGAAATAGAGTTTAATTTTTAGCAGAAATGCAGACATTAAAAGAACAGAATCAATGTTCAGCTTTTCAGTTTCAAAATGAAGATGAAAAGCACACAAGAAAGAAAATAAAAAGTAAGAATGTCTGCAATCTAGGGTACAAGATAAATGTGTTAAACAAATAAAAAATAACAAGCTTTTCCACTTAAGAAGAAACTTTTTAAAATTCTCTAGGCTGAGAGACTAGGGAAAAGTGAGTCCAAAGGTATAATAGAGTGTGATGCTTACGTGTGTTCCTTAGAAGGGACTCAACCCTCACCTAGTCACACTTTAGCTCTAAGCAGGAGTAAAGAGAATCTTTAGTAAGTTAGAGAAATAAGAGTTTGTTTTTTTGTTTCCCAACTATTCCCTTAGCTTGGTTGGGGCAAGCAACCAAGCTCCAAAACAGCAGATGGTTTCGTGCCTGCTTTGGGAGACTGTGGGCACAGGAAACAAGAAGCTTTAAGCTAAATGAGTAACTAAAACTTATCTTCACTTAAAAAAAAAACAAGAGACAGAGAGAGAAAGAAAGTCCACTGAGCATACTGAGAAAGCAGCAAATTAAACTTCTGTCTTTAGACAGAAGTGACAGTTCAAAATGGAGTTTGAGTTATAAACGATAGTTATGCTGCACACCCAAATTTATTGCCTAAGAAACATCATATTCATTATATTTATTGATCAAGTAATAATTCATAGTTGTTCAATTCATTATACATTGAAACCAGATTCAAAATTTGAGGGCACAATTTCCCAATAGTCCCAATGCCATTTTAGGAAATCTGCTGAAATATTAATAAAAAGTAAATATTAATATAATCTCATGAATTTAAAAATTCCCTTAGGAAATAACAATTCTAATAAAGTTTAATGTATATAAATATAACCTTTAGATAATTCAAAGGAAATATCATGATAACAACATAAACATCATGGTAGGATAAGAGTATGTAAAAGGCCATGTTTTAAAAATATTTGTTTTCTGAATCTAGCATGTATACCATATAGAAAAATCAGAAGATAATTTTAAGACTACACAAATTTTTTCCTTCTTGAGTCATTTTACAAAACTATTAATTACTGCAAGGAACAAATCCTGAAACACAAAACTTTACCTATGCAAACTTTAGGTAATCATATGATGATTTTATAAGGCTACCAGACTATTGAAGAAAAATGTTGAGTGTTGCAGATGTTTTGGTAAATTACTTTCCCTCTGCCCATAATTTATCTCCTAATTTTTCTAGCAGCATTCTTTCAACCAAGTACACTAAAATGACAATGGTGGGAAGATATTGGTCATTTATTTCTGTCTTACATTCTGTGAGTTATTATCCAAGAGCACAGCTGGATGATTAATTATTTGTCTTAGTTCCAAATATTCCAGTTGCATCCTTGCTCCCAGAATATTATTTTTAATTTTTGATTTATAACTGCTGCCAAATATATTATTAGCTTTACATATCTTTAACTAACAGCCAAATGTAAACAAGAACTTATTCAATTTATCAGCTTCCCTAGTCTTCTGAGTAATCCTAGTTTCTGCTTACTAAGTGAAAACTGCTAAATACTTGTTGAAAAATACCCCATATTTTAAAATTAAGAGTCTAAACTCACATCCAATAATTAAATGTTGCACAGCTGGTTGAGGTATATTTTCACTTCAAATATTCCTCAGACTTTCAGTCTCACTGAATAATATAAGCAGAAAATTTAAACCACATTTTAAAATATCAATTTTAAGTCATTAAAAAAGAAAAGCTAACAAAAAGAGTTAACTTGAATGTAGAAAAGTGATACATAAAAGTTGGGGGAAGATAAAAGGAGTTTAGATTTGCTGTATGTATGTGTGTATATATATATATGGAGAAATCACACTGAACCCCATTGATATGTGGTGTTAGTACATGGTAATCAAAATTAAAAGAGAAAAGAAAAATTAATTTCCTATACTACAAATAGTCTTTGAAGAAATAGGTATTCCTCAAGGGCATACTCTATAAAACAGATGAAAAGAAATTATAATTCATAGTTGTTCAATTCATTATACATTTAAACCAGACTCAAAATTTGAAGGCACAATTTCCCAATAGACTTGAATGAAATGCACTGATAGGAACCAGGACAGCATGCCTGGAAATGGATCTTGGAGCTGCTGACCTAAGAAGGGCCTGAACATGAATCTGAGTCATTAATATGGAGACATTCTCTCTGACTAGTAATTTAATGCCCTGTCAGAGACCCTGGGATCAAGGTCTGATATGCTTCTGAGATGGCTCTTAGAAAAAATGATTATGGTCTTCATTCTTTAGAATAAACTGAAAATGCTAGATAGAACTGCCTTGTCAGAGTGCTAAGGAAAGAAAGTAAATGTTCCAGAGAAGTGAACATGGTAGAATGAGTCTATTTCATAAGATGTGAGAATCCATCAGCTGACTTTCCTTGGACGAGTCTGGAGAGCATTTCATTCTCTATGGTGATAAGGAATGCACTGAACAAAAGAACATAACAATTACGAAGAAACTTCTTAGCTATTGCCCTCTACAGAATGGTGGCAGGAGGTACTGAAACTTGGATCCCTACTGTTAACAGAGACAAAAGGATTCCAGAGTAGCCAAGGTAGCAGGAAGCACTTGGTCATCAGAGTCAAGGTGTACTACATAATTACCATAATTGGCAGCAAGATTGATGGCATCCAGGACATCCTGACCCACAGACAATTATAGTAAGTGCTCATGAGAGCAAAGACGTCAACAAGGGTCTGCAGGCAGTCAAGAGAGGAATCAGGGCAGTCATAAAGGGAGAACAGGAGGGAGGGTGATCACAAGTTCAAGGCAGTCCGAGAGAAGGTGCTACCTGGTTGGAGAAAAGAGGAATGATCCATTATGGAATCTATTACTCCATTGATCAACAATAAATGTGGATAAGTAATTAGAGTATCATGCTATTATAAGGATATGGTATTCAGAGATCCTAGTCAAAGTGGAAAATCTAAAATGAATGGTAGAGGAAGAAATGGTAAATATTAGTTATGAAGTCAGGACTAAGAACTATAGCTGATGTCAATAAAGACATCTGTGAATTTTCCTCCAGACTATTAACAAGCAAAATATAGAAGACATTTTAAGATAGATTAATTTTAACTTGGTAAATAAGTGAATCTGAGTGGATGAGGGTTGGACTATAGTGAGCACAACTGATGTTCTGTCAAGATTATACCTACTGTCTTTAAGCATCTGTAATAGTCAGGGTTCTCAAAGTATTTCCATTTTTTCTATTGCATTCCTCTATTTTTTAATGAATAATATTGAAATTAAAAAGTCATGGCTCTTCCAATAGTGTGTGGGGTATAGAGAAAGAGACTGAGATTTATCATAAGATTAACTAATGTCTCTTGATTCTGGTAATTGTTTCTTTTGCTATGCAGAAGCTTTTTAATTTGATACAGTCCCATTTGTAAATTCTTATTCTTAATTCTTGAGTTATTAGAGTCTTATTCAGAAAGTCATTGACTGTTCCTATATTTTCAAGTGTTTTCCCTTTGTTTTCCTGTAGTAATTTCAAAGTTTCAGGTCTTAAGTTAAGATTTTTTGATCTATTTTGCATTTATTTTTGTATAGTGTGAGAGATAGGGATCTAGTTAATGCCTTCTACATGTGGAACTCCAATTTTCCCAACACCATTTGCTGACTTTTTTCCAATGTATTTTTGGCACCATTCTTGAAAATCAGATGACTGCAGCTATATGGACTTATTTCTGAATCTTACATTCTATTCCATTGGTCTGCATGTCTGTTTTTGTGCCAGTACCATATTGTGTTAGGATTCGGTAGCAAAAAAAAATTTGCTACAGATTATACTTATTCTATAGCATAATTTGAAATTCAGTATTGTGATACATCTACCTTTGTTCTTTTTTGCTCAGGATAGGTTTAGCTATTTGGGGTCTTTGGTATTTTGATATGAATTTATTCATTTTTTATTTCTGTGAAGAATGACTTTGGAATTGTGCTGGGTATTGTAGTAAGTGTGTAGAGTGCTTTCAGTAGGGTAGCTTTTTCACAATATAAATTATGCTGATCCATTATCATGAGAGATCTTTCTATCTTCTAGAGTCTTCTTTGATTTATTAATTCAACATTTTATAGCTTTCATTGTAGCAGACTTTCATCTCCTTAGCTAACTTTGTTGCTAGATATTTTTTGAGGCTATCATGAGTGAGATTGTTTTACTGATCTCTTTCTCAGCATGTCTGGTATTGGTATTTAGAAAAGCTACTTATTTATTTTCTATTCTACTACTCTGGTGAAAATCTTAATCAGATCTAAGAGGTTTTTGGTGGATTCTTGAAAGATCTTTAAAATATAGCATCATAGTTTTTGCAAATACAGATAAACTGGTTTCTTCCTTTCCATTTGTATCCCTTTTATTTCTTTCTTTGCTTATTGGTCTAAGAATTCAAGCACCATAATGCTTAAGAGTAGAAAGAGAGTGGACACCCTTGTTTCTTTCCTGACTTTAGAGGGAATGATTTCAACTGTTTCCCATTTTGTACAGTGTTGGCTATCAGTTTATTGATAGCTTTTATTATGTTAAGGTATGTTCCATCTATTCCTAATTTCTTCAGACCTTTATCAAAAAGGACTGTTGAATTTTGCCAAAGACTTTTTTCCAATCTATTGAGATGATCATGTGCTTTCTGTCCTTTAACTCTGTTTATGTGAGTATTGCATTTACTAATTTGTATATGTTGATCCAACTTTGTATCCCTGGAAGAAACCAACTTGATCATGGCATACAATCATTTTAATGTGTTGTTGAATTAGGTTTGCAAGTATTTTACTGAGAATTTTTATGACTATGTTCATCAAGGAAATTTATCTATAATTTTCTATTTATTGTGTCCTTCTACAGTTTTGGTATCAGGATAAAACTAACTCATAGAATGAGTTTGGTAGTGTTCCTTCCTTTTCTATTTTATGAAATAGTTTGAAGAACTATTAGTTCTTTAAAGGTCCAGTATAATTCAGCAGTGAACAATCTGGTCTTGAAATTTTCTTTGTTATAAGGCTATTATTACTTCAATTACATTGCTAATTATAAATCTATTTGGGTGGTTCATATCCTCCTGGTTCACTTTTGATAAGTCATATGCATGTAGAAATTTATCCATTTCTTCTAGATTTTCTATTTTATTAGAATACAAGTTTTTAAAGTATTCCCTATGATCCTCTGAATTTTACTGGTATTTGTTGTGATATCCCCTTTCTCATCTCTAGTTCATTAATTGGAGTCTCTCCCTCTTTGTTTTCGTTAGTCTGGATAAGGGTTCATCAATTTCTGTTTATCCTTTCAAAGAACCACTTTTTGTTTGATTCTTTCTATTATTCTTTCAGTTTCCATTTATTTAATTTCTGCCCTGATCTTTGTTATTTCTTTGTGTCAACTGCTTTGGGGTTTAGCTAATTCTTGTTTTCTGAGTTTGAGGTACATCGTTGTGTTATCTACTTAGAATGTCTGTGATTTTTTAATTTAGGCACTTATAACAATAAGCTTTCCTCTTAATAATGCCTTTGCTATGTCCCAAAGGTTCCTGTAAGTTATGTTTTTATTTTCATTTGATTCTATGAATTTTTTATTCCTCCTACCCGTATTTCTTCAATAACACACTAATTGTTCAAAACTGAATTTTTCAGTACCTATATGTTTTAATATATTCTGTAGTTTCTCTTTCTATTGATTTCTAGTTTTATTCCATTGTGTCAAATAAAATATAGGCATTCGTTTCAATTTTCTTGCATTTGTTAAGACTTTCTTTATGTCCTAACATACTGCATATTTTGGAGAAATTTTCATGGGCTACTGAGAAGAACGTGTATTCTGTGACTGTTGGTGAACTATTATATATTATATAACAGATAGTTACCTGTTAAGTCCATTTGATCTGTAGTGTTATTTAATCCTGAAGTTTCTTTGCTGATATTTTGCCTGGATGACAAAGAGAGAGCAGGATATTGAAGTCACCAAGTATTATTGTGTGGGCTCTATCTGTGATTTTATGTACAGTAGTGAACATTTTATGAAATTGGTGTGCCAGTGTTTAATGTGCATAAGCTAACATTTGCTATATCCTCTTGATGGTTTGTTCTCTTTATCAATATAAAGTCTCTTTGGTTAGTTTTGGTTTAAAATCTGCTTTGTCAGATATGAATATAGCTACTACTGCTTGCTTTTGGGGTCCATTTGCTTGGACTATCTTTTTCCATCCTCACTTTAATTCTGTGTTTGTCAATAAGATATGTATCTTTATGGAAACAAATGGTTGGGTCTTGCATTTTAATCCAGTCTACCAGTCTATGTCTTTGATTAGAATAGTGAGATGATTAACATTCAGAGTTATTATTGAAAGGTATGTAGTGATTCCTGCCATTTTGTTGTTTTGTAGTGTTTGATATTTCCCTACTCATGTGCTTTTCTACTCATCTAGTGAGATTTAAGTTTCCTGCATTGTCATGGTTGCATCTATCGTTGTCTTTGGTGCATAAGATTCCTTTAAATATCTTTTGCAGAACTGGCTTAGTGGTCATGAATTCCTTTAGTTTTTGTTTATCGTGGAAGATTTTTATTTTTCATTCAATTATGAAGGATAGTTTTGCTCAGAACAGTAATCTAGGTTGGCATGTATTTTCTTTTAGTGTTTGAAATACATCATCCCATGCCTCTCCTGGCATTTAAATTTTCTGTTGAGAAATATGCTGTTATTCTGACAGCAAAGCTGGGTTTGCCTTTGCACATGACTTTGTGTTTGTTTTTTGCAACTTTCAATATTCTATCCTTGTTCTGTATTCCTAATGTATTAACTATAATAATTCTCTAGGAGAGAGTCTTTTTTTCTGGTCATTTCTGTCTATTGTCCAAAAAGCCTCCTGTACCTATATGGCCATCTCTTTCACAATATTTGGGAAGTTTTCTGCTATTTTTATTATTGAATATGTTTTCTATGCTTTAACTTATAGCACTTCTTCTGTTTATAGGCTTAGTCTTTCCTTTTGGTGACGAAGTTACTTTACTTTTAATTATTATAGATTTTTTTATTGGGATATATATTCATTATATGGAGGGATTCAAAGTGACAATTGCAATCAGACTTATATTATACACTAATTATATTGTTCCCATTGTTGCTCCTCCTCAGCCCCCTCCCCACCCCACTTAAAGAAACTACAAGTTTTTTAGTTCTGTTTCATATAGTTGTATGAAGCCCATCAACCATATGCCATCACCTTAATCTCCTTCCGTCCCACAAGTATGCCCCCACTCACAACTGTGACATAGGCTTAGTATTTTAATGGTGCCTCAGAAGATTTGCAGGTTCCATTTGTACTTATTTTTTTCTTTAACTTTATATGAATGTTCTAATTCATCTTTCTTGTCTTCAAGGCCAGGTATTCATCTTCAATTTGATCCATCTATTAGGAAGACTTTCAGCTGAGATTTTTATTTGACTTAGTGAGTTTTTCATTTACAGATTTTCAATTTGATTTGTTTTCAGGATTTCTACATCTTTCATATCCTGCATTATCTTCCTTATATCATTCAGTCATTTATTTTTATTCTGTTGGAATTCATTCAGGTATTTATTCATGTCCTCCTTAATTCATTGATCATTGATCATTCTTATGGGCATTCTTCTGAACTCTTTGGGATTTCACCCACTTCATTGTCATTAGTGCCCATTATGTCCATTACTATGGAATTGTTGATGTTTAGTGTAGTCATGTTGTCTTTTGTTTCATATTTCTCATGTCTCCACATTGGGACTTGAAACATCTGAGCCAAGTAGTAGTTAGTTAGAAGATTTAATAAGACATATTCTTTCAGGTGAAGTATTCTTAGTATTCCCCATGTAGTGGCAGGGTTGAGTGCTGTTTCTCACCACTGGACTGGGGGTATGACTCAGTAGCCAATCATTACTCCACATGCTGAAGGCACCAGGCCTGATCCCTAGCACCACTCAAATGGAAGAAATCTAGCTAGTCTCTTAGCTCCCAGTGACAGGTTGTTATTATATGTGGACTGAGTTCATTCCAGTCAAGGGCCAGTTGTTTCATTCTGGGATGTAGAAGCTTCTCTTCTTTATGTATACTTAGAGCCACGGCTTGGTGCAAGGAGCTTTGTAACCTGTAGTCAAGGCCAGTTCCCACTTGCTACACAAACCCCCCGGTTTGTGCCCATGGGGGCAGCAAGCATCCGAGCCCAAGGTTGTCCCTTGAGGGCATCAGAGAGTGCAGGAAGAAAATGGAATACTGAGTTCTCTACTAGCAGAGGGAGAGCTGGAGGGAGAGGAAGCTGTGTAAATCATATGATTTGGAGGACCTAGGCTTACAGCTTTCACACCTATCTGGCAGCAAATACATGCAACCAAGATGCAGTTCCCAGAGGCTTGTCTCAATGCTTTCATACCTCACCCAGCAGTTCGCTTTTCTGGAGTGAGGGGAACCTATATAAATTGCATTATGCAGAGATTCAGAGGGCCTAGGCTTGGAGCTCTCAGACTCTACTGGCAGCAAAAAACATAGCCAGGTGACAGTTCCTGGAAGCCAAATATTCCACCAGCTGTGGTTGGAAACTGCTTCCATCATGACATTCAGGCAATGAAACTTGCTCATTGACAGGAAGGTTGGTGCTTCTGACCGCATGTCTGAACTCCCTGGTGTTGACATTGCTCAGATCTACATCAGACTATCTCCATGTCACAACCACCTCTTACGGCTCATCCCCCTTCACTAGACATTGTAGTAAGGTGTTCTAAGACTCTGTGAGCCCTGAATATTTCTTATTTTCAAGTCTTCAGAGAAGTTCAGTTTCATTAGTTTCCCTGTCAAGATGTTGCCTCACTATAACTCTGCAAGATAAGGAAAGTGACCAAATATCTTTCTTCTCAGAAGTTGTCTGTCCCTCAGGAGAACCAATATCATGCCAATTGTCTACACTGAGTTTAAGGTTTGCCAGAAGTATGGGCTTATCCTGTTGCTGGAATTACCAGTCTGTTGTCAGAGCCAACTGGCTTACCTTGTGCTATGGCTTCAGCTTCCTCCCTGCCCAAGAACTCCAGGAACAGAGCTGTGGACTGCTTTCTACTTTCTTCTGTTTCCTTTCTGTTTCTTCATGCTTTTCAGCTGTCCTATCACCTATTCTATGATTCTTCCTCTTTTTCTCCTCATAATATAGTCTTTCTTTACCAGTGGGAGGGAGAAGGAGGTGGGGCAAGGGTGTAGGAGAATGAATATGGTGCAAATACTGTGTACACATGAACGTGAACAGAAAAAAGATACCTGTTGAAACTATTTTTCAAATGGGGAGGTGGGGATAAAGGAGAATGGTGGAGGGGATGAATCCAAGTATGATATATTTGATATATTGTAAGAACCTTAGTAAATGCTACAATGTACCCTAACCCAGCACAACAATAAAATTAGAAAAAGAAAAAAAATGAAAATATAAAACAGATCAGTAGGCAGATCAAAGAATAAAATATGTAGTCTCTCCTTTGTTACCCTGACAGTTCTCATTCAAGGGATCAAATGGAGGGCACTTTCTAATTCACCATCTTTCCCCACCTTAACTTTCAATACTCTTTTAAATATTATCAATAATTGGAAAAGGCTTGTCTTTGGGTCTATCTTAAAAGTAACTCATCAAAATTTTCTCTCCCAAATATAATGTTTGCCAATTTTTTTAATATATTGCTTTTATCAATTCCAGAAAGTTTGTTTCTCCTGTGTTGCTAACAAGTTTTAATCATAAATGTGTTCTCAGCGCTACCAAATCCTTTCTTCAAATATAATTGAATTATATTTTTTCTCTTTAATTAGTGTGAGGAAATTCTCTTGCAGAATTTTATCATGCTGAAGCATCCTCACATTCTTTGGATATGCCTATCTGATTATAATGTATTTTATTCATATAATTTATGAATTTATTAATATATCCAACTTTTTGTTAATATAATAAATTAAATCATGTAATCAACCACTTTTAAAAGTATATAAGAAGCAGTATGAAGGTAAATTCAAGAATGATATATTGGATACATTGTAAGAACCTTTCTAAATGCCACAATGTACTGCCACCAAGCAGGACAATAAAGGGAAAAAATTAAATTAAATAAATAAATAAAATATATAAAAGCATCTTAAGACTAATAAAATATTTCAGAAAGATTATCATTCCAGTTGTCATAATAATTTATTACCATAAACCATGCAAAAAAAGGCTAAATTACTTCTCTATCCTACCCACAGATGGAATATAGTTTTTAGAATTCATGTACTTGAAGAGCTGATTAAAAAGTATGCAGGAGCTTTTAATTCTAGAGCTAAATTTACTCTCATCCTGACAGAAGAATAAAATTCAGCAAGTTAAAAATTGATGGCTTCCCTTGGACCTGTCAGAGAACTGGGATTATAATGCAACCCAAAACCCCAAAGTCTGGATAGACTACAGAGAAGCACAGCTGAAATCAATTTACCTGGACCAGAAAGAAATGGCATCATAAACTGGTAGGCACACTTGCAAGGCAATTTTGACAAATTTCTGGAAACTGCAAAGCAAAAAACTCCTGGGCCTGAAGTTTTATGAGCTCTCACACTTTCATGATCTTTACCTCCAGGAATGCCACCAGGCCTCACAGTGAAGAGCCAAGAAAAATTACCTCATGGCTTTGGCAGAGAACAGGGAAAAGTAACCATTCTGAGCTGTGCCTATTGCATTCACTGTAATGAAGGCCTACTCTCCAGTGAAAAGACTTTACTGGACTTATAGGCAAAAAGGCAATTTTCTAACTCCAGTCCTTTCTCCTCTCACTATCTCACCTAAGTGTGTGGAGAAGGGGAAAAAATAAAAATTCAGAAGCACTTTTGAAGGTGGAAGCCCAGGAACACAGGTCCACAAAAAAGATGTAAATTTAGTCATAAGATTATATAATATCAGTATTACGATACCAAAAAGTTTGCAGAATAATGACAGAGGATTAAAGCTGAAAGATCTGCAAGGCTATGACTCAATTTAAGAAGTATTTCTTACAGAAACCCAAAGACAACAGAGAGAACAAAAGCACTACAGGTATTTGAGGACCTTGTTACAATGCAGGCATCAGAAGCAAACCCAAATATAACACAAATTTTGGAATAATCATACATGAAAACATAAAAATAGCTAAGTTTAATATGTTAAGAGTTCTAATAGAAATATACAAGAAATGTTAATGTGTGTTTTGTTATCATTAATTACAAAACTTGTTGCTACTGAATGAAAACAATTGCAGTCCTAGGATACTCTACCCAGCAAAGCTATTATTCAAAATTTTTGTTGTTGTTGTTTTTGATTTTCTTTTTTTTGGTTTTTTTTTAATTTTTATTGTTTTATTATTCATATGTGCATACAATGCTTGGGTCATTTCTCCCCCCTGCACCCACCCCTCCCTTACCACCCACTCTGCCCCCTCCCTCTCCCCCCTACCCCCTCGATACCCAGCAGAAACTGTTTTGCCCTTTCTCTAATTATGTTGAAGAGAGAGTATAAACAATAATAGGAAGGAACAAGGGTTTTTGCTAGTTGATATAAGGATAGCTATACAGGGAGTTGACTCACATTAATTTCCTGTGCTTGTGTGTTACCTTCTAGGTTAATTCTTTTTGATCTAACCTTTTCTCTAGTTCCTGGTCCCCTTCTCCTATTGGCCTCAGTTGCTTTTAAGGTATCTGCTTTAGTTTCTCTGCCTTTAGGGCAACAAATGCTAGCTAATTTTTTAGGTGTCTTACCTATCCTCACACCTCCCTTGTGTGCTCTCGCTTTTATAATGTACTCAAAGTCCAATCCCCTTGTTGTGTTTGCCCTTGATCTAATGTCCGCATATGAGGGAGAACATATGATTTTTGGTCTTTTGGGCCAGGCTAACCTCACTCAGAATGATGTTCTCCAATTCCATCCATTTACCAGCGAATGATAACATTTTGTTCTTCTTCGTGGTTGCATAAAATTCCATTGTGTATAGATACCACATTTTCTTTATCCATTCGTCAGTAGTGGGGCATCTTGGTTGTTTCCATAACTTGGCTATTGTGAATAGTGCCGCAATAAACATGGGTGTGCAGGTGCCTCTGGAGTAACCTGTGTCACAGTCTTTTGGGTATATCCCCAAGAGTGGTATTGCTGGATCAAACAGTAGATCAATGTTTAGCTTTTTAAGTAGCCTCCAAATTTTTTTCCAGAGTGGTTGTACTAGTTTACATTCCCACCAACAGTGTAAGAGGGTTCCTTTTTCCCCACATCCTCGCCAACACCTGGTGGTGGCGGTGTTGCTAATGATGGCTATTCTAACAGGGGTGAGGTGAAATCTTAGTGTAGTTTTAATTGGCATTTCCTTTATTGCTAGAGATAGTGAGCATTTTTTCATGTTTTTTTGCCATTTGAATTTCTTCTTTTGAGAAAGTTCTGTTTAGTTCACTTGCCCATTTCTTTATTGGTTCATTAGTTTTAGGAGAATTTGTTTTTTAAGTTCCCTATATATTCTGGTTATCAGTCCTTTGTCTGATGTGTAGCTGGCAAATATTTTCTTCCACTCTGTGGGTAGTCTCTTCAGTTTAGAGACCATTTCTTTTGATGAACAGAAGCCTTTTAGTTTTATGAAGTCCCATTTATCTATGCTATCTCTAGTTGCTGTGCTGCTGGGGTTCCATTGAGAAAGTTCTTACCTATACCTACTAACTCCAGAGTATTTCCTACTCTTTCCTGTATCAACTTTAGAGTTTGGGGTCTAATATTAAGATCCTTGATCCATTTTGAGTTAATATTGGTATAGGGTGATATATATAGATCTAGTTTCAATTTTTGCAGACTGCTAACCAGTTTTCGCAGCAGCTTTTGTTGAAGATGATGCTTTTTCTCCATCATATATTTTTAGCACCTTTGTCAAAGACAAGTTGGTTATAGTTGTGTGGCTTCATATCTGGGTCCTCTATTCTGTTCCACTGGTCTTCATGTCTGTTTTTGTGCCAGTACCATGCTGTTTTTATTGTTATTGCTTTGTAATATAGTTTGAAGTCAGGTATTGTGATACCTCCTGCATTGTTCTTTTTTTTTTTTTTTTTGAGATTATCTGGATTTCTTTATTGTGTAACTCTATAAACATAAACCTGGTTAATTTTAATAGAGTTTCTTACAAATATCTATAATTCTATCAACTCTATTCTTTCTTTTTTTCATTTTTCTTTTATTATTCATATGTGCATACAAGGCTTGGTTCATTTCTCCCCCCTGCCCCCACCCCCTCCCTTACCACCCACTCCCCCCTTCCCTCTCCCCCCCCAATACCCAGCAGAAACTATTTTGCCCTTATTTCTAATTTTGTTGTAGAGAGAGTATAAGCAATAATAGGAAGGAACAAGGGTTTTTGCTGGTTGAGATAAGGATAGCTATACAGGGCATTGACTCACATTGATTTCCTGTGCATGGGTGTTACCTTCTAGGTTAATTCTTTTTGATCTAACCTTTTCTCTAGTACCTGTTCCCCTTTTCCTATTGGCCTCAGTTGCTTTAAGGTATCTGCTTTAGTTTCTCTGCGTTAAGGGCAACAAATGCTAGCTAGTTTTTTAGGTGTCTTACCTATCCTCACCCCTTCCTTGTGCTTTTGACTGAGTATTGCCTTGACTATTCGTGGCCTCTTGTGTTTCCATATAAATTTCACAGTAGATTTTTTTAATCTCTTTAATGAATGTCATTGGAATTTTGATGGGAATTGCATTAAACATGTAGATTACTTTTGGGATTATAGACATTTTTACTATATTGATTCTACCAACCCATGAGAATGGGAAATCTCTCCACTTCCTATAGTCTTCCTCAATCTCTTTCTTCAGAAGTTTATAGTTTTCCTTGTAGAGGTCTTTCCCATCTTTTGTTAGGTTTACACCTAGGTATTTGATTTTTTTTGAGGCTATTGTAAATGGAATTGTTTTCATACATTCTTTCTCAGTTTATTCATTATTAGTGTATATAAATGCTAATGATTTTTCTATGTTGATTTTATATCCTGTTACCTTGCTATAGCTATTGATGATGTCTAGAAGCTTCTGAGTAGAGTTTTTTGGGTCTTTAACGTATAGGATCATGTCATCTGCAAATAGGGATATTTTGACAGTTTCTTTGCCTATTTGTATTCCTTTTATTCCTTCTTCTTGCCTAATTGCTCTGGCTAGGAATTCCAGTACTATGTTGAATAGGAGTGGAGATAGTGGGCATCCTTGTCTAGTTCCTGATTTTAGAGGAAATGGTTTCAGTTTTTCTCTATTAAGTATAATGCTGGCTGTAGGTTTGTCATATATAGCTTTTATAATGTTGATGTACTTTCCTTCTGTTCCTAGTTTTCTTAGAGCTTTTAGCATGAAATGGTGTTGGATCTTGTCAAAGGCTTTCTTCTGCATCTATTGAGATGATCAAGTGGTTTTTGTCTTTGCTTCTGTTAATGTAGTTTATTACGTTTATTGATTTTCATATGTTAAACCACCCCTGCATTCCTGGGATGAAGCCTACTTGGTCATGGTGAATAATCTTTTTGATGTGTTGTTGAATTCAGTTTGCCATTATTTTGTTGAGGATTTTTGCATTGATGTTCATTAAGGAGGTTGGCTAATAGTTCTCCTTTTTGGAGGTGTCTTTGTCTGTTTTTGGGATAAGTGTAATACTGGCTTCATAAAATGTGTTAGGCAGTTTTCCTTCCCTTTCTATTTCATGGAACAGTTTAAGGAGGGTTGGTATCAGTTCTTCTTTAAAGGTCTGATAGAATTCAGCAGAAAAGTCCTGGACTTTTCTTTTTGGGGAGACTCTTGATTGCTGCTTCAATTTCATTTTGTGTTATAGATCTATTCAGGTGATTAATTTCCTCTTGGTTCAGTTTTGGATGATCGTATGTGTCTAGAAATCTTTACATTTCTTTAAGATTTTTTAATTTATTTGAATATAGGTTCTCGAAGTAGTCTCTGATGATTTCCTGGACTTCCATGGTGTTTGTTGTTATCTTCCCTTTAGCATTCCTGATTCTACTAATTTGGGTTTTTTCTCTCCTCATTTTAGTCAGGTTTGCCAGGGGTCTGTCGATCTTGTTTATTTTTTCAAAGAACCAACTTTTTGTTTCATTAATTCTTTGTATGGTTTATTTTGGTTTCTATTTCATTGATTTCAGCTCTTATTTTTGTTATTTCTCTCCTTCTATTTGTTTTGGGATTTCCTTGTTCTTCATCATTCAAAATTGATGAAGGAAAATTCTTCCATGATAAACAGAAACTAAAACAATATATGGCCATGAAACCACCACTACAGAAGATTCTGAAAGGAATCCTATGCACAGAAGATGAAAACAAATGTAACTACAAAAGGACAGAAAGTATTAAACCTCAAGAGAAGAACAGACAAGTACTCAGAGAATAGCATAAAATTCGTCACATACAAACAAATCTTTAAAAAACAAAAACAGCTAAATGGCAGGAATCACTACTAACCTCTCAATATCAACAGTGAATGTTAATGGACACAACTCCCTCATCAAAAGACATTATTTGGCAAACTGGATTTAAGACCTGAAAATCTGTTGTTTAAAAGAAACCCACCTTATGGACAAAAATAAACAGTCTTAGGGTGAAAGGGTAGAAGATTTATCAAGCTAACAGCCCCCCAAAACAGGCAGGAGTAGCAATACTTATATCAAATAAAGTGGACTTTAAACCTAAGTTAGTCAGAAGAGACAAAAATGGATACTTCATACTAATGAGAGAAGCAACACATCAAGAGGAAATAACAATTATCAACTTATACATGCCCAATGTCAGAGCTCCAAACTTCATTAAATATACATTAATGGACTTAAAATCATGGATATATCCCAACACTGTGGTAGGGGGAGACTTTAATACTCCTCTGTCACCAATGGATATGTCATCAGACAAAAAAATCACAAAGAAATTCTAGAATTAAGACACCATAGATCTAATGGAATTGACAGATGTCTATAGAGTATCCCATCCTATAACAGCACAATATACATTCTCCTCAGCAGCCCATGGAACTTTCTCTAAAATAGAACATATCCCAGGGCACAAAGCAAGTCTCAGCAAATATAAGAAATTTGAAATAATCTCCTGCATACTGTCTGACCACAATGCAATAAAATTAGAACTCAAAAATAAAAGGACAGCAGAAAATACACAAACAATTGGAGACTGAACAACACATTACTCAATGATCAGTGGGTCATAGAAGAAATAAAGGAGGAAATTAAAACGTTCTGGAATTTAAAGAAAATGAAAACACAACTTTTCAGAGCCTGTATGATAAGACAGAGGCAGTCCTCAGGGGAAAGTTTATAGTCATGAGTGCATATGTTAAAAACACAGAAAGATCTCAAATAAATGACCTAATGTTTTTCTCAAACTCCTAGAAAAGAACAAGCTAAACCCAAAACAAGTAGAAGGAGAGAAATAATAAAAATGAGAGCTGAAATCAATGAAGTAGAGACCAAAAAAACCATACAAAGAATCAAGGAAATGAAAAGCTGATTCTGTGAAAAACTAAACAAGATTTTAAACCCCTGGAAAACCTGACTAAAATGAGGAAGAAATGACCCAATTTAATAAAATCAGAAACAAAAAGGGGGAGATGACAACAAACACCAAGGAAATCCAGGGAATCATCAGGGACTACTTTGAAAACCTATATTCAAATAAACTGGAATATCTAGAAGAAATGGAAAATTTTCTAGATACATAACCATCCAGAATTGAACCAAGAGGAAATTAATCATGTAAACAGATCTATAACACACAATAAAATTGAAGCAGCAATAAAGAGTCTCCATAAAAAGAAAATCCAGGACCTGACAGATTCTCTCCACTGAATTCTACCAGATCTTAAAGAAGAACTAATACCAACACATCTTAAACTTTTCCATGAAATAGAAAGGGAAAGAACACTGCCAAACTCATTCTATGAAGCCAGTGTTATACTCATCCCAAAATCAGGCAAGGACACACAGAGACATACAGCAAGAGAGAGACTGAGAAAATTACAGGCCAATTTCTTTAATGAATATAGATGTAAAAATCCTCGATAAAATAATGTCCAACCGAATTCAACAGCATATCAGAAAGATCATAGGCCATGACCAAGTCAGCTTCATTCCACAGACACAGTGATGGTTCAACATACACAAATCATTAAATGTAATACAACACATTAACAAGAGTGAAGATAAAAACTACTTGATCATCTCAACAGATACAGAAAAAGCATTTGATAAACTTCAGCATTGTTTCATGATAAAAGCTCTGATGAAACTAGAATAGAAGGAATGTACCTCAACATAATAAAGGCTGTATATGACAAACCCATAGCCAACATCATATTCAATGGGAAGAAACTGAAACCATTTCCCTTAAGGTCAGGAATGAGACAAAGATCCCACTCTCTCCACTCCTATTCAACAGAGTGTTGGAATTCCTAGCCTGAGCAAAAAAACAAGAAGAAATAAGAGGAATACAAATAGATAAGGAAGAAGTCAAACTATCTCTATGTGCAGATGACATGATCTTATATCTAAAAGACCCCAAAAAAACTCCTAGACATTATAAACAGCTTCAGCAAAGTAGCAGGATACAAAATCAATTTACAAAAATCAGTAGCCTTTCTACACCAACAATGAACAGATTAAGGAAGAATATAGGAAAATAATTCCATTTACAATAGCCTCAAAAAATGTCAAATTCCTAGGAATAAACATTCAAAAAGGATGTCAATGACCTGTACAAGGAAAACTACAAACTATTGAAGAAAGAAGCCAAAGAAGACTACAGAAGATGGAAAGATCTCCCATACTCATAGACTGGTAAAATCAGCATAGTAAAAATGGCTATACTACCAAAAGTACTCTACATGTTCAGTGCAATTCCCATCAAAATTCCAATGATATTCATCACAGAGATTGAAAAATCAACCCTAAAGTTCATTTGGAAACACAAAAGACCTCAAATAGCCAAGGCAATACTGAGCAAAAGGAGCAATACTGGAGGTATCACAATACCTGACTTCAAACTACACTACAGAGCCATAGCAATAAAAACAGCAATGATACTGGCACAAAAACAGATATAAAGACCAGTGGAACAGAATAGAGGACCTGGATATGAATCCATGCAGCTATGCCAACATAATACCAATCAAAATAGCTGTAATCTGTTTTATACATTATGACAAAGTTATTCTAAAGTTTACATGGAATGCCAAAAGAACCAGAATAGCCAATGCAACACTAAAGAACAAAATTGGAGGGCTGACACTACTGACTTCAAGGCTTCCCATAGAATTGTAGTAATCAAGTCAGTAAAACACTGGTGAAAAAGTTGACATATAGCTCAATGACACACAATAAAGAACTCAGAAACAAACCCACACATAGTAATGAACTAATTTTTAACAAAGAATCCAAGGAAACCAATGGATAAAAGCAGTCTATTCAAGAAATAGTACTGATACAATTGGACATCTGTAAGCGCAAAAGAAAAAAAAAGTCCCTTCTCAAAAAATGTAGACCTTAGTTTTTTCACAAAATTACCTCAAAATCACAGGCCTAAACATAAAATTAAAATTTATAGACCACCTAGAAGGTAATAAGAGAAAACCTGGATAGTCAAGGATATAATGACAGAGTTTTTAGATACAACATGAAAAGTACAATCTATGAAAGAAAAAAATACTAAGTTGCATATAATTAAAATTAAATTTCTTTTTCTTTTTCACTATTAACAAAATGAAAGACAGCCATAGATTGAGAGAATGCAAAATATATATCAGATAAATTATTTCTATCTAAAATACACAAAGAATACTTAAACTTCAATATTAATAAAATAAATAACTCAATTTAAAAATTGGTAAAAGATTTAAACAGATACTACTTCATAAAAGAAGATATACAGGAGGGAAATGTTCATATGAAAATTCATGAAATTATTGTCAATACAGAATTGCAAATTAACACAAGAGACACTATACACATATTTGAATGGCTAAAATCTATAAAACTGTCAGTCCAAATGCTGACAAGTATATAGAAGAACACTATTCATTGCTAGCGAGGATGAAAATATCATTGCCACTTTTGAAAACAGTTGAGCAGTTTCTCCCAAAATTAAGTATAGTCTTACCTTTCATCATCTAGAAATTGCCCTTCTATCTATTTAGCAAACTGATTCGAAAATATATGGATACACAAAAATCTGTACTCAAATGTTTGTAGAAGCTTTATTCCTAATCACCAAAAACTAGATGAAATCAAGATGTCATCCAATATATGCATAGAAAAATTATTATATATCAATTAAATAGAATATTATTCAAAGATAAACATAAATATTAAACCAAGAAAAGACATGAGGAATCTTAAATATATATTACTAATTGATCAAAGCCAGTTTGAAAAGAACTACATACTGTCTGAATCCATTAAGGAAAAAGCAAAACTCTAGATACAGTAAAAATATCAGTTGTTTCCCAGAGATCTGGGGATGGGGAAGTGTTGAATATGTCAAATGTAGAAATGTTAAGGATAGTGAAACCATTCAGTATAATATTTTAATGGTGAATATATGATGCTATGAACTTCTCAAACCAGTAAAGCTTTATAGCACAAAATGTGGAACATAATGCATGTAAACTTTTTATATACCAGATTAGGTCAGGAAATGCCAGGAAGGAATATTGACCAACAAGAGAATCTGTTATTACAAATATATAAAACAACCTCAATGAAGAGGATGGGAAGAAGAGGTACAAACTTAAATGTCTTTGGAAATGAGTAAAATCATAAAAAAATAAAACCTAGCCCTGTACTCATGTCAATAAACTTGTTTCCCACAGAAGTGAGAATTATCAATTTTGATGTTGTCATGAATGTTCATGGAATTATTAAATGCATTATTAATGTATAGTGCAAGACGGGAACCAGATTTCTCATTGTTGGAGTGGAAATTTACAGATAAGAAAAGGGAGTCAGAACAATGCATGTTGTAATGAATTCAACATGGATAATTCATTCACTGTAAATTTTTGTTTGGCTTAATGTAGATACAGATATTTACATATAAGTATTTATATTTACATATAGAAACATTTATTACTATATGTATATGTACACATATGTATGCAATGTGTATATGCACACATATTGTTTCCTTGTTTCTTCAGCTAAGAGGAACTAGAAATAATACACCAGTATCAACAAGGATACCTAGTACCCAGGTCATTGTTTCTAATAGCATTCTCCAATCAGAGATCTATGGGAGAAAAAGACTAATTCTAAAACCGGAGCAGCAAATACACATTATGATTCTAGAATATCTGTAAGGTTGAAAGTTCTAAAACCATAAAACAAAATAAATACATCTGAGACAGGATTACGTCAAAAGGCCTCATGAGGAAACAGAAAGAGCTCCCAATGGCCAAAGCTGGAACAATTTGAGCAATAAACCCTAAAAGCAGTATCAGAGTATAACCTAAAGTGTAATAAACACCCATAAGTTCCTACTGATGTAAATAAACAAATAAATGAATGAATGAAAAGTGAACCCTCCCTTGCAGAAGAATCCAGATAGTCCATACAGATATATTTTCTCAAGAGGAATCATATGTCCACTCACCCCTCTTGGGAATGGCCTGTGTGTAGTGACTTCCTTCCAAAACAAACAATATGAAAAGGATTAAAACAGGGGTTAACAGTGGAAGCCTGACAACTATTATATCCTTGATATGATGTGACGAAAATGTCTTTTTGTCATAATCTTCCTCCAAAGGATGGCCCCAATCTAATCATGAGATCATTACATAAATTCCAATAGAGAAACATCCTCCAAAACATTTGACCAGTACTCCTAAAAACTCTCAAAATCAATCAAGATAACCAAGAGCAAGAACAAGGGCAGAGAATATTTTAAGTAAAAAACTAAAAATATGAGGAAACTCTGAATTTTATTAAGAAAAATGTGCACTATTAGTTCATTAATTATGAAAAATGCACCATACAGATCTAATGTTATTAACAGAAAAAGTGGAGAGAGAGAGGGTAAAATAGAAACTGTTAGTATCATCATCATAATTTTTTGATAAATCTAAAACAGGTTTTAAGTCTGTTTTTATTTAGACGTATGTACCAAAAATATAAAGGCCTATCTAGAAGTTAATTCAGATACCTTTTATCTGAATTATAGAAATTTTTGGTGCCTTTCAGTTTTTTAAATCTGTAATTCATTATGATTTCCTTTCTTCTTCCAAATAAATATTCACTTTTTTACTTAGTTCTGTATAAGTAATGTATATTATTTTTGTTTAAAAGGGCTACCAAAGCTAGCCATGGTGATACATGCCTGTAATTCACACTTCTTGGTCGGTTGAGGCAAGGGATTGCAAATTCAAGATTACCCTAGGTAAATTAGTGACACCATGTCACAAAATAAAATTTTTAAAAAGGATTGAGGGTATAGCCCAGTGGTAGTACACTTACTATCATGTATTAGCCTTTTCAATGACTAGTACCAGAAAAAAAAAATGACAGCAGAGCTACTAAAATGTACAAGCTTCACAACCCACCTGGGTTTATGTCATGACTGTTCTTTGCAGTTCCTTTCTATCCATTGAATACTCCCCACTCCTCTATATTTTTGCCCTTTGAATTTTTCTGTACCCTTCAATGTATGTCCATCTTAGACGACAGACACAATGTATTCAAAAAACAGTGTTATAAAACCTGTCTGTATTTTCCTACAAATTCAAAATCATTTAAAGGCCAGGTAATAGCTAAAGCAAAAAGGGCTGGGTGCATCACTTAAGTGGTAGAGTGCTTACGTAGCAAGTACCACCCAAAAAAGAAAAAAGAAGTCACTTAATTTCTTATGGGGGATCCTAGTAATACAACTTGTCAGCTAAATGACATTGGCTAGTTATTTAGTATCTTAATGGCTTAATTTCCTCATGCATAAAACAGGAACAATAATAGTGGGCAAGATAAGTTTATCTTACAGTTGAACTGAGGCAGTTCTACACTTACTTCAGGATGCCTGAAAGTCTGGTACTGACCTTTGGCCAAAATAGAAATTTATCTGGTGACTTCTAACATGCTGTTTAAATTTCAAAGCACCCTTGGAGGCATTCTGTATTAGCTTGTCTGCACTGCTTAAGATATGTGTATTGATGGTTTGTCTTAACCTGTTATACAACCTGACTATTGCTACATGAGCAGGAATGTGTAACAGACCTTTTAGAAAACTTGTTTGGGTACTCTGCTGGACTGCAAAATTCAAAATCTGAAGATAAAATGCAATTTAGGAAAGGACCCTGGGGGGGGTTACACTGTAAGTTCATAGACTTCCTATTATTGCTTGGACTTTCTTTCTGTAGTTGTACCATATCCTTTGCAATTATAAGCCTTCTAAGAGTGTACCCTGAGAATCTTGAGAATCCTTTCATTTTCTACTTTGTGTAGCACCAGCCTGATCAGGACCTTGTGATATTTCCATACATGCATATAATATACTTTGATCAAATTCACCCATTCCCTCTGCCAAGCTTTCTTATCTTCCTTCTCCCATTCCCTCTTTATTTTACAGTTTTTGATGGGTTTCATTATATCATTTCCTATACATATATAATGTATTTTGATCATATTTATCCTCCATCTCCCTCTTCTTCCCCTCTATTGACTTCTTTCTGGTTTTAGGAATAGGCAGTGTGGTTAAGCTGAAAGAGCAGTAAGGGCTGAAGCCAGAAGACACACCTTTTTAAATAAATTTTTATTAGGATATATTCTTTATACAGATGGGAATCATAGTGACAATTCCAGTTAGACTTATATTGTACATTATTTACATTGCCCCCATTGTCTGTCCCCCAGTCCGCCTCCCTGCCCCACTTAAAGCAATTGCAAGAGGTTTTTTAGTTGTTTCATACAGACATATGAAGTCCATCTGCCATATACATTCACCTTAATCTCCTTCCCTTACCCTCTCCCCTCCCACTAGTACCTCCCCTCACACATACACTGTACCTATTTTACAGTCATGGTTTTCATTATTAATATTTAAGTTGATGTTCAAAGGGGTATCTCAAAGCATGCCCACTGTGGGTATACTTTACTTTGGTTCATTCAGCCCCTTCCATTACTCTCCCTTACCCCTTTACCTCCTACTCCCCATTTTTCAACAGCTTCCAGTACACGTCCTTCTTTTTTTCCTTAAAAATAAAACAAAGCATTATTGGCAGTCTATGTACCATAGAATTCACCCATTTCAAATGTACATTGTTTTGAGTGCATTCAAAAAGTCATACAACCACACAATGAATTTTAGAACATTTTCATCACCCCAAAAAGAAACCCCATGCCCATTTAGCAGTCTCTCCTGACTTCCTCAACCCCACTCACTGTTAGTCTTTCCCTTTTAAAAGAATTCTGAGCAGTGGTTTGGGATATATTTTTTAAATTACAGGTATTTTCAGTACACATCCTTATATCCTCTACCTTCACATAGTATGTTATGTGATATTACTGATGCTCTATCATTTTCTTTTCCTTTCCCTCTTTCCCTGAATTCCATAGAGTAGTTCCACTGTTACAAGCATGTTCTACAACTTAGTTTGTGTATGATCATGCTTGTTTGTGTGTATATGTTTATCTTTGGATCTATCATCTACACATGAAAAAAAACATGTGGCTTTTGTGTTTCTGATCCTGGCTAATTTCACTTAACATGATGTCCTCCAGTTGCATCCATGCATTCAAACCACATGTCATTATTCCTTATGGCTGAGTAAAATTCCACTGTGTATATACACCACAATTTCTTGCTCCATTCATCAGTTGTAGGGCACCTGGGTTGTTTCCAAAGCTTGGCTATTGTGAATAGTGCTGCAATAAACATTAATGTATAGGTGTCTCTACTGTATCCTGTCTTATGTTCCATTGGGTAGATGCACAGGAGTGGATCACATGGCAGTTCTCGCTACGTTTTTGAGGAGTCTCTGTACTGCTTTCCATAGTGATTATACTAACTTGCATTCCCACCAGCAGTGCATAAGGGTTCCTGTTTTGCCACATCCTCGCCAGCATTTGCTGTTGTTATTACCATTGCATATGGCCATTCTAACCGGGGTAAGATGAAATCTAAGTGTTGTTTTGATTTGCATCTCTTTTATAACCAGAGAAGTTGAACAGAGAGTTGAGTTTTTTGAGTTCTGTGGATTCTAGATATTAGTCCCTTATCAGGTGGATAGCTGAAAAAGATTTTCTCCCATTGTGTGGACTGTCTCTTGAGTCTGGTGATTGTTTCCTTTGCTGTGCTAAAGCTGTTTAGTTTGATGCTGTTAGCAGATGCTGTTTAGTTCATTGTTTCTCTTAGATGCTGAGCCTTTTGAGTTCTGTTTAGGAAGTCAGTCCCTATATCTATCTGTTCCAGTGTATTTCCTACTACTTCCTAGAGTTGTTTCAAATTTTCAGGCCCTATATTAAGGCCTCTGATCCACTTTGAGTTGATTTTGGTACAGGGTGAAAGACAGGGACCTAGGTTCAGTCTTCTACATATGGATATCCAGTTTTTTTTTTCATTTTTCTTTTATTATTCATATGTGCATACAAGGCTTGGTTCATTTCTTCCCCCTACCCCCACCCCCTCCCTTACCACCCACTCCGCCCCCTCCCTCTCCCTCCCCAAATACCCAGCAGAAACTATTTTGCCCTTATTTCTAATTTTGTTGTAGAGAGAGTATAAGCAATAATAGGAAGGAACAGGGTTTTTGCTGGTTGAGATAAGGATAGCTATACAGGGCATTGACTCACATTGATTTCCTGTGCGTGGGTGTTACCTTCTAGGTTAATTCTTTTTGATCTAACCTTTTCTCTAGTTCCTGGTCCCCTTCTCCTATTGGCCTCAGTTGCTTTAAGGTATCTGCTTTAGTTTCTCTGTGTTAAGGGCAACAAATGCTAGCTAGTTTTTTAGGTGTCTTACCTATCCTCACCCCTCCCTTGTGTGCTCTCACTTTTATCATGTGCTCATAGTCCAATCCCCTTGTTGTGTTTGCCCTTGATCTAATGTCCACATATGAGGGAGAACATACGATTTTTGGTCTTTTGAGCCAGGCTAACCTCACTGAGAATGATGTTCTCCAATTCCATCCATTTACCAGCGAATGATAACATTTCGTTCTTCTTCATGGCTGCATAAAATTCCATTGTGTATAGATACCACATTTTCTTAATCCATTCGTCGGTGGTGGGGCAGCTTGGCTGTTTCCATAACTTGGCTATTGTGAATAGTGCCGCAATAAACATGGATGTGCAGGTGCCTCTGGAGTAACAGTGGATATCCAGTTTTCCCAACAGCATTTGTTGAAAAGACTGTCTTTTCTCCATCGTGTGTGTTGGGCTCCTTTGTCGAAGATTAGTTAGCTATAGATGTGTGGGTTTATGTCTGCATCTTCTATTCTGATCCATAGGAATTCTTGTCTGTTTTTGTGCCAATATCATGCTGTTTTTATTGGTATGGCTCTGTAGTATAGTTTGAAGTCAAGCATTGTGATGCCTCCAGCGTTGGACATTTTTGCTCAAAATTGTTTTGGCTATTAGAGGTCTTCTGTGTTTTCACATGTATTTCAAGATTGCTTTTTCTACTTCTGCACAGAAAGTCACTGGAATTTTGATAGGGATTGTGTTGAACATGTAAATTGCTTTTGGTAGTATGGCCATTTTCACAATGTTGATGCTACCAATCCACAAGCATGAAAGATCTTTCCATCTTCTGATGTCTCCTTTGATTTCTCTCTTCAGTGGCTTATAGTTTTCATTAAAAAGTCTTTGGTTCCTCTCTTTAAATTTATTCCATGGTACTTTATTTTTTTTGAGGCTATTGTAACTGGGATTGTTTCTCTGATTTCTTTCTCAGTCTGTTCTTTGATGGTATATAGAAAAGGTACTGATTTCTACATGTTAATCTTGTATTCTACTACTTTACCAAAAAATTTTATGATTTCTAATAGTTTTTGGTAGAGTTTTTGGGATCTCTTAGGTATAGGATCATGTCTTCTGCAAATAGGGACAATTTGACTTCTTCCTTTCCTATTTGGATTCCTTTTTTTTTTTTCTTGTTCTTGTCTTATTGCTCTGGCTAGGAATTCCAAAAGTATATTGAATAGGAGTAGAGAAAGTGGACATCCCTGTCTTATTCCTGACTTTAATGGGAATGGTTTCAGTTGCTCTCCATTTAGTATGATGTTGACTCTAGGTTTGTCATATATAGCCTTTATTATGTTGAGGAACATTCCTTCTATTCCTAGTTTCTTCAGAGATTTTATCATGAAAGGGTGTTGGACTTTATCTAAAGCTTTTTATGCATCTATTGAGAGGATCTATTGTGGTTTTTGTCCTTGCTTCTGTTTATATGCTGTATTACATTTATGGATTTACTTATGCTGAACCATCCTTACATTCCTGGAATGAAACCAACTTGGTCATGGCATATGATCTTTTTGATGTGTTGTTGAATTCTGTTTGCCAGTATTTTTGTTGAGAATCTTTGCATCTATATTCATTAAAGATATTGGTCTATAGTTCTCTTTTCTGGTTACATCTTTATTGGGTTTTGAAATGAGTGTAATGCTAGCTTCACAGAATGAGTTTGATAGTATTCCTTCCCTACTTCCTGGAAAAGCTTGAGGACTATTGTCTTAGCTCTTCTTAAAATGTTTGGTTAGCCCTACTTAATGGCTTTGCAACCTTGAACAAGTTCCCACTCTGTATCTTCATGTACAGAATGCAAATTGAAAATCTACTTCACAGAGTCATTGTGAGAATTTAGTGAGATAACACATGAAAGCAGAAGGTGTTATTAGCTCTCTCTCTTCATCATGACATGCATAATATACAGTCAACAGAATTATATATATGTTATTTTTACAATAAAACATAAACTTTTGATCTGTAATTTCAACAAGGCATTTTCAGGTATATCTTCTCTGGCCATCCCCTTACCTAAAATAAAACACATATGCAACATATTCAAACACAGTCACACTGAACACTTATATAGCATATACATGTGTCAGACACACAAAATGTACATACCATAGACATATAATGGCACTCAACACACATAAATATACACATACAACACACAACAGAACACATAGTAAACAACCTACTTAAGCAAACACATAAGTCTAGCTGGATCATACTTTATTTCCTTCATAGCATTCACTCAGAATCTGAACACATGCAGCTGATTGGCATGCTTATTAAATACCTATGTCTACTGAACTGGAAGTGCTAATGGAAAGTGAAAGTGCCCACTCTAGGTACTGAGAAAAGGCTAAGTCTGACAAAAGAACACATAGGTCACTTGTTTATTTATTTTATACTCAAAATATGTGAACACTTACTTTGTACCTAAAAGTGAAAAGCAGGAGAGAGGGGATAAAATTTCTGTCTTCTTTTACAGTCCTTTCTTTCATTTTTTTTTCCAAAGTCAATGTTCAAAGGGGTTTCTCAATGTGTTCCAGCTGTGAACACATTTTACATTGGTCAGTTCAACCACCTCTGTTACTTTCCTTTACCCTGTGGGTGGGATATGCTTATGGGAGGGGTGAGGGGAATTGAGGAGATGAAGGTGAGGAAATATGGTTGATGATCTTCTTATGCATACATGATATAGAATTTTGAAACCTCTTGCAATTGTTTTAAGTGGAGTGAGGAGGGAGTTTCAAGGGGGAGATGATGGGAGTGATCTAACCATTGTACAATGTAAGGCTATTCAAATTGGCACAATGTATCCCCTCCTATCAATGAATGTATGTAAATAAAAATGGAAAATGAAAAAATAAAACAAATTTAAAAAGTTTTTTTAAAAAGTTTCTGTCCTCTCGATGCTTACACTTTCATAAGCTATATGTCTTGTTTTTTGTTTTTAAGAGAAAAAAAACAAGTAAGGACTGGAGGCATGGTTCAAGTGGCAGAACACCTGCTTTGCAAGCATAAATCACTGAGTTCAAACTCCAGTCCCACAAAAAAAGGTTAAATAAGCAAGTAAAATAGCATATTAACTCTTAAATTTCAACACTGAATTAAGTTCCTTGTGTTTTTAAAAGTGAATACTGGCTCTGCTATTTAATAATTCTAAGTTACAGAATCTGTTACCTCACCTTTGAGGTAATTTTTTACAAGTCAACTTTTTGACCTGTAAAATGGAGGCCCTAGAGCCCTTTGTGGGGGTGCGTGCCTGTAATCCCTGCCCTTGGGAACCAGAGGCAAGAGGATTATGAATTCAAGGGCACCGTGGGATACATAGTGAGACCCATCTTAAAAATAAATGGAGATTCTACTCCACACAGATGATATAAGAATTAAATTAATTGATGGAAAACATGGGAGAAACCTAGAACAGAACAAAGAGAACAGTATGTATTCACAGGGACTAACCTTAATTTAGAATTTTTTTGAGATTATTAGTATAGTACTAATTTTATCCACTCACAGAATACTTACTTTCAGTTCAGTAAAACATTTAGAGTTGACTTCAGAATTAATTAAAAACTATATGATTTTATTTAAAATTAACTTATAGATGTTTTAAGTTTATTTATGTCCAAAACAATAAAAACAGATTTTTCCAAAACTCATAAAATACGATGCATCCTTTTATGTTCTTATTATGCATTTTTGAAAAAGCAAGTGTATTTAAAATTACATTTTAAAGACAAGCCTAACTGACTTGCTAGGTCATTATGTCATGTTCTGTTTGTAGACTTCTATTATATCAATAAAACAAGATTTAGTTCTTATACTCACACCTCTTTCATTTTAACTGAGGACTAGTTCAGAAAGAAATTTTGAAGCCAATCAATTCAACTTTCCCAAAATATGGGAAAGTTAACATGCTTTTTTTAAAACAGTCTTCATATGCTGTACTTGGCATTAACTTCAGAATGCCCCAGATTGTTCTGGATCATTTCATGACAAACTTAATTTCCTCACTTTCTCCCCTAAAGGATTCACTTATTGTATTCGAGTTAAGCAGACATTAATATATCAACTTATATTAACATATTATTAATAACATATATTATAATATATAAATATATAATAAAATATATTTAATTTTTAAATAGCCTTTTCAGTCTCAAACATTACAAGGTTGTTACAAGTACTACTTAATTACTATAAAAACAATTCCTCTTGGTTCAGCAAATATTCATTAATCATCTTCTAGATCACAAATTACGTTAAGCTTGAGTTAGAAAGGTAGCTAACTGTCATCTGCTGTCCAAATATTCATCAGCCAAAAGAGGAAAGAGATATCTAAAGAAAATTTTACTAGAAGTCCTAAGGGTAATAACTCACAAAGGAGGGAGACCTCTCTGGTTTCTGCTTTTCAAAATATGCATGCATTCTTCCACTCAAATTGATATTTCTGTCTTATAAGTCTGCTAGGTAAAATCTCTTTATTACTTTCTTTGTGTCAGGCATTCTATATGGTAATACACCCTCTGAATGTTAGTGAAATGTCTGAGAGGAAATGCAGCAAGAACATATACTATGTGTCTCAGAATCATATGAAACGAAATTCAATGAGAAACTTAAATACTAAAGGACTACAGAAATAATGCAGCTGATGGAAGGAAGAGAGAGAGAAAGAATAAGAAAAATGGGAGAAAGTGAGTCAGCCCTACAATTCTTCTATCCTGTAAGCAAAAACACCTGTGATCCAGGAAATGCCCTTAATCCCCATGTAACTAAGGTCATAACATGGCTTCTAGATACAAATTTTGAACTCTTTTTTTTTAAGCAATGGAGCAACATATTGTTGACTTTTGCTAGGATAATACAAACAAAAGAACTTGTCCTTGAAATGAATTTCATTTTTGTTAAAGTAAATGTCCTATGGAGAAATAGGAGGTAGTCTTCAGAAATCTCATCAGGAAAAGCAGGCATAAAAGACAGTGTCAGGTCATAGGACATGTGCTTAACAATAAAGAAATTATAATATGAGAAATAAAATGACACTTATACACTGAATGAATGACAAGGCATAGAGGAGGGCAGAGACCGCTCTATTAAATTAATTAAATTGTCATTTTGTACATATCTTTTTCCTTTCTAAGGGCAATAACAAGAGTTAGAAAATTTCAGATTCCTCTGGTTGCTAATGTTGCTTTGATCCACTTTTGCCATTTTTTTTGTTTTAAAGTCACTCAGAAACAAATGACCAGTATCTCAAAATAACCTGTAATTAATTCTATTTATTTTAAAAGAGATGATTACTACAAAACCAATTTCATTGAATAAGTGGAAAGCCAAATTTTCAAAATGTGTATTTCTCATGGAGACATTACTTCAAAAAAATCATAATCCACTGTTCCTTCAATATTATATGGAGGACACAAAATGTAAGCACAAGTGCAGTTGTCAAAAAATTTCTGCAAGAGGAAATAACAATTATCAACTTATATATACCCAATGTCAGTGCACCCAACTTCATTAAACATACACTAAAAGACTTAAAACTACATATAGACACAGAGGTAATGGGTGACTTTAATACTCTATATCAACAATAGATAAGTCATCCAGACCAAAGAACTCAACAAAGAAATCCTAGAACTAAATGACACCATTGATCTAATGGAATTGACAGATGTCTACAGAATATTCTGTCCTGCAACAGCACAATATACATTGTTCTTAGGTGCTCATGGAACTTTCTCTAAAATAGATTATATCTTAAGGCACACAAGTCTCAACAAGTATAGGAAAATTAACTACCCTCTGCATACTACCTGATCACAATGCAATAAAATGAGAACTCAACAACAAAAGCAACAGCAGAAAATACTAAAATAATTGGAAGCTAAACAACACATTGCTCAACAATCAGGGGTCATAGAAGAAATAAGTGAAGAAATCAAACAGTTCCTGGAATTTAATAAAAATGAAACACAACTTATCAGAACCTATGGGGACACAGCAAAAGCAGCCCTAAAAGGAAAGTTTATATAGCCATGAGTGCAGATATTAAAAACACAGAAAGATCTCAAATAAACAACCTAATGCTATATCTCAATCTCCTAGAAAAACAAGAACAAGCTAAACCCAAAATAAATGGAAGGAGACAAACAATGAAAATAAGGGCCAAAATAAATGAATTAGAGGCAAACAAAAAACCATACAAAGAATCAATGAATTGATTAATACAAAGAATCAATGAAACAAAAAGCTGGTTCTTTGAAAAAATAAACAAGATTGGCAAACCCCTGGCAAATCTGACTAAAATGAATAGGTAAAAGACCCAAATTAATAAAATTAGAAACAAAAAGGGGGAGATAACTAACACCAAGGAAATCCAGGGAATCATCAGGGACCACTTTGAGAAATTATACTTCAATAAGGTGGAAAATCTAGAAGAAATGGACAAATTTCTAGATACATAGGACCATCCAAAACTGAACCAAGAGGATATTAATCACCTAAAGAGATCTATTACATGCAATGAAATTGAAGCAGCAATAAAGGGTCTCCCCAAAAAGAAATGTCCAGGACCTGATGGATTCTCCAATAAATTCTACCAGACATTTAAAAAGAACTAATACCAACTCTCCTTAAACTTTTAGACTATGAGCACATGATAAAAGCAAGAGCACACAAGGGAAGGGTGAGGATAGGTAAGACACCTAAAAAATTAGCTAGCATTTGTTGCCCTTAACGCAGAGAAACTAAAGCAGATACACTAAAGCAGATACCTTAAAGCAACTGAGGCCAATAGGAAAAGGGGACCAGGAACTAGAGAAAAGGTTAGATCAAAAAGAATTAACCTAGAAGGTAACACCCACACACAGGAAATCAATGTGAGTCAATACCCTGTATAGCTATCCTTATCTCAACCAGCAAAAACCCTTGTCCCTTCCTGTTATTGCTTATACTCTCTCTACAACAAAATTAGAAATAAGGGCAAAATAGTTTCTGCTGGGTATTGAGGGGGTGGGGGGGAGAGGGAGGGGGTGGAGTGGATGGTAAGGGAGGGGGTGGGGGCAGGGGGGAGAAATGAACCAAGCCTTGTATGCACATATGAATAATAAAAGAAAAAAAAACTTTTCTACAAAATACAAAGGGATAGAACACCACCTAACTCATTCTGTGAAACCAGTATTATATTCATCTCAAAATCAGACAAGGACACATCAAAAAACTAGAACTACAGGCCAATCTCCTTAATGAATATTGATGCAAAAATCCTCAATAAAATAATGGCGAACCAAATCCAACAACATGTTAAAAAGATCATTCACAATGATGAAGTCAACTTCATCCCAGGGATGCAGGGATAGTTCAACATATGCAAATCATTAAGTGTAATACAGCATATTAACAGAAGTAAAGACAAAACCACCTGATCATCTCAATAGATGCAGGAAGTCTTTTATAAGATTCAACACAATTTCACTATAAAAGCTCTGATGAAACTAGTAATAGAAGGAATGTACCTCAATATAATAAAGGCTATATGTGACAAACCTATAAACAACATTATACTAAATAGGGAAAAACTGAAACCATTTCCCCTAAAGTCAGGAATGAGACAAAGGTGGCCACTGTCTCCACTTCTATTCATCACAGTGTTGGAATTCCTAGCCAGAGCAAAAAGACAGGAAGAAGAAATAAAAGGAATAAAAATAGATAAGGAAGAAGTCAAACTATCCCTATGTGATGATGACATGATCTCATACCTAAAAGACCCAAAAATCACCTGGACATGATAAACAGCTTCAGCAATGTAGCAGGATACAAAATCAACTTACAAAAATCGGTACCCTTTCTATATACCAACAATGAACAGACCAAGAAAGAATTCAGGACACTTCCATTTACAATAGCCTCAAAAAAATCAAATATGAGGAATAACCTAACAAAGGATGTAAATGACCTCTACAAGGAAAACTGCAAACCATTGAAGAAAAAAAACAAAAGAAGATTATAAAAGCTGGAAACATTTCCCATGCTCATGGATTGGCAGAATCAACATAGTAAAAATGGCTATACTACCAAAAGCAATCTACATGTTCAACACAATTCCTATCAAAAGCCCAATGACATTCATCACAGAGATTTAAAGTCAACCCTAAAGTTGATTTGGAAACACAAAAGATTGCAAATAACCAAGGCAATACTGAACAAAAGAGCAACGCTGGAGGTATTACAATACCTAACTTCAAACTAGTGGTTTTACTAGTTTACATTCCCACCAGCAGTGTATGAGGGTTCCTTTTTCCCCTCATCCTTACCAACATTTGTTGTTGGTGGTGTTCTTGATAATAGCTATTCTAACAGGAGTGAGGTGAAATTGTGGTTTTGATATGCATTTCCTTTATGACCAGGGATGGTGAGCATTTTTTATGTGTTTTTTGGCCATTTGGATTTCTTCCTTAGAAAAAGTTCAGTTTAGTTCAGTTGTCCACTTCTTCATTGGTTCATTGATTGTGGGGGAGTTTAGTTTTCTGAGCTCTTTTTACAGTCTGGTTATCAGTCTTTTGTCTGATGTATAGCTAGCAAATATTTTCTTCCACTCTGTGGGTGGTCTCTTCATTTCAGAGACAATTTCTTTTGTTGTGCAGCTTTTTAACTTCATATAGTCCCATTTGTCCATCCTTTCTCTTAGTTCCTGGGCTGCTGGAGTTCTACTGAGGAATTCCTTTCTACACCTATTGTTTCCAGGGTATTCCTTACTCTTTCATGTACTAACTGCAAGGTTTGGATCTGGTATTAAGGTCCTTAATCCACTTTGAGTTGATACTAGTACAGGGTGACAGGCAGGAACATAGTTTCAGTTTTCTGCAGGCAGATAACCACTTTTCTCAGCAACATTTGTTGAAGAGACTGTCTGTTCTTCATCATATATTTTTGGTGCCTTTGTCAAAAATAAGGTGGGCATAGCTGTGAGGATTCATATCTGGGTATTGTATTCTGTTCCACTGGTCTTCATATCTGTTTTTGTGCCAGTACCATGTTGTTTTTATTGCTATGGCTCTGTAGTATAGTTTGAAGTTGGGTATTGTGATACCTCCAGCATTGCTCTTTTTCCTCAGTATTGCCTTGGCTATATGTGGTCTTTTGTGTTTCCAAATGAGCTTTGGGGTAGATTTTTCAATCTCAGTGATGAATGTCATTGGAATTTTGATGGGTATTGCTTTGAACATGCTTTGGGTAGTAAAGCCATTTTTACTATGTTGATTCTGCCCATCCATGAGCATGGGAGATATTTGCATCTTCTGTAGTCTTCCTCAATCTCCTTTTTATCAGTAGTTTGTAGTTCTCCTTGTAGAGGTCATTTACATCCTTCATTAAGTTTACTTGTAGATATTTGCAATTTTTTTTGAGGCTATTGTAAATGGAATTGTTTTCCTATATTCTTTCTCAATTTGTTCATTGTTGGTTTACAGAAAGGTTGCTGATTTTTGTAAGTTCATTTTGTATCCTGCTACATTGCTGAAGCTGTTTATGGTATCTAGAAATTTTGGGGTAGAGTTGTTTGGGTGCTTGAATTATAGGATTGTGTCATCTGCAAATAGGAATATTTTGACTGTTTCTTTACCTATTTGAATTCCTTTTATGTCTTCTTCTTGCCTTATTTCTTTGGCTAGGAATTCTAGAACTTTGTTGAATAGGAGTGGGGAGAGCAGGCATCCTTGTCTCATTCCCGAGTTTAGGGGAAATGGTTTCAGTTTTTCCCCATTAAGTATGATGTTGGCTGTAGGTTTGTCATAAATAGCCTTTATAATGTTGAGGTACATTCCTTCTGTTCCTAGTTTTCTTAGCGCTGTTATCATGCAGTGGTGTTGAATCTTATCAAAGGCTTTTTCTACATCTATTGAGATAATCAAGTGGTTTTTGGTTTTGCTTCTAGTAATGTGCTGTATTATATTTATTGATTTGGGTATGTTGAACCACCCATGCATCCCTGGGATGAAGCCCACTTGGTTATGGTGAATGATCTTTCTGATATGTTGTTGGATTCAGTTTGCCATTATTTTATTGAGGATTTTTGCATCAATGTTCATTAAGGAGATTGGTCTCTAGTTCCTTCTTGGATGTGTCCTTTTTTGATTTTGGGAGATGTGTAACACTGGCTTCATAGAATGAGTTGGGCAGCGTTCCTTTGCTTTCTATGTCATAGAAAATTTAAGGAGAGTTGGTATTAGTTCTTGGAAGGTCTGGTAGAGAATCTATCAGGTCCTGGACTTTTCTCTTTTGTGAGACTCTTTATTGCTGCTTCAATTTCATTTTGTGTTATAGATCTGTTTAAGTGATTAATATCTTCTTGGTTGGGTTTTGGATGGTCTTAAGTATCTAGAAATTTGTCCATTTCTTCAAGATTTTCCAATTTACTGGAATATAGTTTCTCAAAGTAGTCTCTGATGATTCCCTGGATTCCCTTGGTATTTGTTGTTATCTCCCCTTTTTCATTTCTGATTTTACTAATTTGGGTCTTTTCCCTCCTCGATTTAGTCAAATTTGCTAGGGGCTTGTCAATCTTGTTTATTTTTTCAAAGAGCCAGCTTTTTGTTTTGTTGATTTTTTGGGGGGTCTCTATTTCATTAATTTGGGCTCTTATTTTTATTATTTCTCTCCTTCTGCTTGTTTTAGGTTTTGCTTGCTCTTGTTTTTCTAGGATGTTGAGATGTAGCATTAGGTCATTTATTTGAGATCTTTCTGTCCTTTTAACATATGCACTTCTGGCTATAAACTTTCCTGTTAAGACTGCCTTTGTCCCATAGGTTCTGGTAGATGGTGTTTTCATTTTCATTAGCTTCCAGGAATCTTTTAATTTCCTCTCTTATTTCTACTATGACCCAGTGATCATTGAACAATGTATTATTCAGCCTCCAAATATTTGTGTGTTTTCTGCTGCTGTTTTTGTTGTTGAGTACTAGTTTTAATGCATTGTGATCAGATAAAATGCAGGGGGTTATTTCTATTTTCTTATATTTGCTAAGACTTGCTGTGTGTCCTAAGATATGATCTATTTTGGAGAAAGTTCCATGGGCTGCTGAGAAGAATGTATATTGTGTTATTATTAGATGAAATATTTTGTAGACATCAGTTAGGTCCATTTGATTTATGGTGTCATTTAGTTCTAGGATTTCTTTGTTGATTTTTTTTTTTTTGGATGACCTATCTATTGGTGATAGAGGGGTATTAAAGTCTCCCACTACCATGGTGCTGGAGTCTATGTGCTTTTAAGTCCTTTAGTGTATGTTTAATGAAACTGGGTGTGCTGACATTGGGTACATATAGGTTGATAATTGTTAGTTCCTTTTGATGTATTCACCCTTTATTAGTATGAAGTGTCCTTTCATATCTTGTTTGAACAATGTAAGTTTGAAGTCTACTTTATCTGATATAAGTATTGCTACTCCTGCCTTTTTTAGGGGGCTTTTGGCTTGGTAAACCTTCCACCTTTCACCTTAAGCCAATGTTTATTTCTGTCAATAAGATGGGTCTCTAGAAAACAACAGGTTGTCATATCTTCCTTTTGAATCCAGTTTGCTAAATGGTTTCTTCTGATGGGGTAGTTGAGTCCATTAATATTCAGTATTAATAATTCAGTGTTAATATTAATACGTATATGGTGATTCCTGCCATTTAGTTGTTTTTGTTGTTTAAGATTTGTTTGTGTGCAGTCGAATCAACGCTACTCTCTGATTGCTTGCCTTTTCTTCTCCTGTGGTTTGATGCTTCCTGTCCTCTCATGGTTTTGTTTGCTCTCATCTTCTGTGTGCAGAATTCCTTGTAGAAACTTCTGTAGTGGTGGCTTGGTGTTTTTGTTTCTGTTTATCGTGGAGAATTTTTATTACTCTACCAATTTTGAATGATAGTTTTGATGAGTAGAGTATCCTATGGTTGAAGTTATTTTCATTTAGTGCCTGAAATACCTCACTCCATACCCTTTTCTTTAAAGGTATCTGTTGAGAAATCTGCTATTTTGTTGGGTTTACCTTTATATGTTATTTGTTTCTTTTCTCTTACAGCCTTCGGTATTCTTTTTCTGTTCTCTATGCTTGTTGCTTTAATGATAATATGCCATGGGGATGTTCTGTTTTGGTCAAGCCTATTTGGTGTCCTGGAGGCTTCCTGTACCTGAATAGGCAAAACCTTCTTGAGATTTGATTAATTTTCTTTTATTATTTTATTGAATATACTATGAATCCTTTTTGCTTGGACCTCTTCTCCTTCTTCAATACCCATGATTCTCAGGTTTGGTCTTGTGATGTAGTAAATGAGTTCTTGCGTATTCTTTTCACAGCTCTTGAGTTGTTTGACTAACATTTCTTCAGTTTTTTCTTTAATTTCTATTTTATCTTCTAGCTCTAGATTCTGTCTTCCACTTGTTTAGTCTGCTAGACTGGCCTTCCACTATGTTTTTTGTTTGATTATAGGGACTTTTTATTTCCAGGATTTCTGTTTGATTTTTTCTTCTGAGGTTTTCTCTATCTTTGTTCAACTCCCCTTTTATAATTCATGTTGTCCTCTTTAATTTATTTTTAATTCATGTATCTTTCTTTTAATAGTGTCTTTTGTTTCATTTCGATGTATGTTGAGGTCCTTCTTGAGTTCCTTTATTTGTTTCTGTGTCATTTCATGTTCTTTCTTTTTGGTGTCTTGAAAGTTCTTGAGTGCATCTTATATATTCTGGTTAAACATGTCTAATATCTTCTCCATGAATTTCTCAGAGATTTGTTCCCAGATTTCTTCTTTGAGGGTGTTTTTGTGGGCATTGCTGAGTTCCTTAGGTACAATTATCATTGTTCTGTTGGGGTCAGGGGCTGGATATCCATTTTCTTCATTTCCCACTGAATCTTGTATTGAATTATTTTTTTAGGAGAGTGGTTTCCATCCCCTCTTCTTCTCCCATCACTCCACTTGCTGATGTGCCACTATATTATTGGTAGGCTATTAGTTGGATTTGATTGCCTGATTTCTTTCCCTGATTTAATTTTTGTGTTGCTGCTGACTATTGTTAGCTAGGTTGATATGCTCATTCTGACCCTGGTCTGGAAGTACACTTTAGCAATAACAAGTTCACAGGTTCAGTGCCAGTCCAGTTGTTAAAGTATTCTATAGAAAACCCCTTGATGATAATTTCTATAAACAGTCGGAGTTGGGGGAGGTAATGGTTATTAGGCTAGTTATAGATTTTGGGGAATTGATAAAGGTGAAACTAAAAAAAGGGAGACAGGAAAAGGGGTGGGTGAGTGGGTTAAGAGGTATGGCAGCTGTTGGGTTTTATGGCCCTCATGTGTGTTTGGGTGTATTTCTCTTGTTGTAGTGGAGGGTATTTATATCATGGATTGCAGGGGGCTGGGTTTGTGTGCAGTTGGTACAGTATGATAGTTAACAGGTGGTGAGTGTATAGGAGGTGACAGGCTGGAGGAAGATAAGAGGGGAAAGTGAAGACAGGAGAATCAGTGGATGAGAAGGGGCAGAAAGAGTAGTTGGGAGGGAGAACAATGGATTGTAGTACAGAAGAAGGAGGAAGAGTGAAGAGGATGAGAATAGGGATAAGAGAACAGTGACGATGGAGTTAATAATACAGGAATAAAAAAAGAAAAAAAGAAAGAAAAAGAAACAATAAAAAAAAACAGGTTCAGTAATCACAGAAAGTTCAGTCTATTAATAAAAGTTCTGGAGTTATTCCTTAGATGTCCAATTCTGGTATTGGTGCTCAAGCAGAACCTCTGATATGGTCTCACCAGGAGACTGGATTGTGAGTTGTATTTTGGCCTTCTGTCCACAAGATTAGTTGGAGTTGTGAAGTGAGGTAATACAAATGCTACAATGTACCCACACCAATTTTTAAAAAAGAAAACAATTTTAAAAAAGAAAAAAAATTTTCTGCAAAGGGCTAGTGGTGTGGCTTAAGTGAAAGAGCACTTGCCTAACAAATTCAAGGCCCTGAGTTCAAATACCTGTACCCAAAAAAAAATTCTGCAAAGAAATTTTTATGTCATGACAATAAAAATCCAAGTGAATGTACAGTCACATATCACAACAAGATGTATTCTCAAAAACTGTATGCATTCAGATTTAGGGCAATGTGGGCTAATGAAGCTATTGATAAATAAATATAAACAAATATAAATCACCAGTGTAGTTTAAAATTTTTCCTTTCACATTATGAGCTTCTAAACAAAGCAGATGAAGGTCACAGGAACTAAAACCTCTTAGGAGATTTAATCACTAAATATGATCACATAATATACATCTGCAAAAATATAATTTAAAAATTATGTTATCAAACAACCAATTCTGGCCTAAGAGAGATGTTTTCCAAATTTCTTGATGTTTAATAACCATATTATTCCTAGTCTTGTGTTTGCAAAAAAATTAAAGGAAAATCCTTAAAATATATTTTAAAATCAAAATTATAAAAGAAATAGATTTAGAAAGGGTAAAAAATGAAAAAATGAGCAAAACTATTCCAAAGAAAATGTAAATAAAAGAAAGCAGATGTCACTTTTTCAAACAAATTAGGATTTAGATGAAAGTTACATAGCTCTTTATATTACTAAAAGTTAAATTTCACAATGAAAATGTAGCAGTCATTAATATCTTTGAAAGTTTAGTAAAATATAAATTATAGCAGATCAAAGAAAAATTGAAAGAACTATGAAACCTTATTTCAAGCAAGAAATAAAAAAAATAGATACACATAATGACACAGAAAAGTTAAACTGAATTCATGATAAGGTAGAATGTATATACTTGGTAATAGTATATACATTTTTTCTAGTGCTAATGGATTAAACACAAATTTGGCAATGTCAGTGTGAAAAGAAAGCCAATCAATAAATGTTTTTTTTCTTTTTTATTTTTTTATTGTTGTGCTGGGTGGGGGTATATTGTGGCATTTACAAAAGTTCTTACCAAATATCAAATACATCATATTCAAATTCACCCCCTCCACCATTCTCCTTTATCCCCTCCACTCCCCATTTCTGGAACAGTTTCAGCAGTTGCCATTTTTCCATTTGCATATATGTGTACACAGTATTTGAACTATATTCACCCTCCCACTCCCTTTCCCTACCTCCTCCCCCTTCCCTCTGGTACCAACACCCCAGGCAGGACCTATTCTGCCCTACTGTTTTCTGATTTTGTAAAAGAAAAAAATGATACCTTTGTTTGTTTAAGATAGCTACACATGGACTTTCCTTGTGACACTTCCAGGTATATATATATATATATATATATATATATATATATATATATATATATTATAATCCAAATTGGTTCATCTCCTCCATTTTTCTTCTTTCTATCTTAATGCTCTTCTTGCAGTGGTTTCAACAGGTTTAAAAAGTCTATATTCATTCTTGTATAAAGAGTACATCAACCATATGTTTTAAAAAGTAGAAAAAATTATATACAAAGATATAGATGCATCCAAAATATTTGTAAATATATACTTGTGTACTACATATATGAAACACATTGTTTAGAGCAAAATCAAACCTCAACCCCCCCCCCAAAAAAAAGTCGGAAAAAGACACTCTGAAGACCTGTATCATTTTAATAGGGATTTACACAGGTAAATTAAGTTGCAAAATATAATTATTTAAATGAAAATAAAACCAAATTATTCAATAAGCTGTTTTTATTTCAATACCAGTCTTACACACCAAATACCATTGCTTCATAACTATACTTGGCTAGATAACTTGGAGATCTCATCTTTGTTGTTGCTTTAATTCTAGCTTCCACATATGAGAGAAAAGATGTGACACTTGTCTTTCTGTATCTCGCTTATTTTGCTTACTAGGATGACTTGTAGTTCCAACCACGTTCAGAAAAATGACACAATTTTGTTCTTTATGGTTGAATAATTCACTCCGTTGTGAATTTCATTATGTTTTCTTTGTCATTCGTCTAGGCTGATTCCATAGCTTGGCACTATAAGCAGTACCAAAGTAATTACGGTGTGCTGGCATCTTCATTATGATGACTTTGTTTCTTTACGGTGTGTGCCTACCCCTGGAAGAGCAGGACCAAATGGTCGTTCCATGGTTAGTTTCTGAGGAATCTCCATACTAATTTCCGTAACAGCTGTGCTAATTTATATTCAATCAACAATGTATAAGGATTCCTTCTTCTCCCACATCCTTGCCAGCATTTATTATTTTTTTCATAATATATGATAGTCATTCTGTCTCTGATGAGATGGAATTTCAATGTAGTTTTGATTTGTGTTTCCTTCATAGTTAACTCAATATGTGGAGCATTTTTTCATGCATTTATTAGCCATTTGCACTTCTTTTGAGAAGTGTCTGTTCAGATCATTTGCACACTTATTGATTGGACTACTTGTGCATGTGTCATTAATTTTTTTCAGTTCCTCATATACTTTAGATACTAGTTCTCTGACAGATAAATGGCTGGCAAAGATAACATGTCATTGTGTAGGATGTCTCTTCACTCTGTTTCCTTTGCTGTACAGAAGGCTTTTTTAATTTCATCCAATCTCATATGTCAAGTCTTGCTTTATTTCCTGAGATATTAAAATTCTATAAGGAAATCATTGCCTGGCCAATATCTTGAAGAGGTTTCCATATATTTTCTTCTAGTAAATTCAAAGTTTAGGGTCTTATATTAAGGTATCTAATCCATTTTAAGTTGATTTTTTTACAGGGTAAGAGACAGGGAGATAGCTTCATGCTTCAATATGCAGACATCCAGTTTTCCCACCATCATGTATTGAAGAGGATTTGGGCACCTTTGTCAAGAATTGGTTGGTTATAGATGCATGGATTTATTTTTGGGTCCGCTATTCTATTACATTGATTTACATGTTTGTTTTGTACAAAAATCATGCTGCTAGGATTACTGTAACTAATATATTTTGAAATCAGACACTTCTGGCATTGCCCCTTGTTCTCAGGATTGATTTAGCTATTTGGAGCCTTCTAAGTTTCTATATGAGTTTTAGGGTTTTTTTGCTGTTGTTGTTTTATGAAGAATGTCATTGGAAATTTGATAGGGATTGCATTGAATATATAGTTACTTTCACTAGTATGGCCATTTTAACACTAATACTGCCTATGCATGAACATGGAAAGCTCTTTCCATCTTCTAGTTTCTGTTTCAATTTCCTTTTCCAATGTATTATAACTTTCATTTTAGAAGTCTTTTACCTCCTTGGTTAGGTTTATTCACAAATTTTTTTTATGTTGCTATGAATGGGGTTGTTTTCCTGATTTCTTTCTCAGAGAAAGCAGGAAATCTACTAATTTTTTTACATGTTTTTTGTTTCCTCCTACTTTGCTAAATATGTTTATCAGTCCTAAGAGTCTTTGGCAGACTCTTTAGGGTTATCTAAGTATAGAATTATATCATCTTTTCCTATTTATATCTCATTTATTTCTTTCTCTTGCTTAACTTCTCTGGCTAAAACTTCAAGGACTATATTGAATAAGAGTGGTAGGAGTGAGCATCATTGCCTTTTTCTTAATTTGACAGAAAATAATTACATTTTTCCCATTCAGTATGATATTGGCAACAGGCTTTATCATATGTAACTTTTATTATGTCAAGTATGGTCTTCTTCTTATATTTTATTTTTTTATTGTTGTGTTGGATGGGGGTACATTGTGACATTTACAAAAGTCTTTACAGTATATCAAATAGTTCACATTTGAATTCACCTACACACACACCATTCTCCATTCCCTGCCCCATTCCTGGAACAGTTTCAACAGGTATCATTTTTCCATTTACATACATGTGTACTTATGCAGTATTTGCACCATATTCATCCTCCTTCACAATTTCCCTACCTCCTCCCCCCTTCCACAACTACGAAACCCCTAGGTAAGACCTGTTCTACCCTTCTGTTGATATGGTCTTTTTATTACCTAATTTATTCAGTGTTTTTATCATGAAGTGATACTCATCTTTGATGTATTGAATAATGTGTACAGATTATAAAGAATTTATTGTTTTTATGATTCTGTTTCTTCATCTTCAAAATTGAGAATAATAGTTGATTCTGTCAACTAGTAGGATGTCCATTTTTTTATTGTACATTGTTTATTGATGTCTAAATTCCTATAGAAAGAATGTTATTTCTTAAATTAGCCAGGCCTTTAGAAACATAAAAGAACTTTCCAACTACAGCATCATCTATTTTTACAGTACACTTTCAGGACTAGAAGGGATCACTAGATAATTGGTCCAAGATCTTGCCTTAAGATAGGTCCAATGTGGTTAATAAGCCATACAATTTAATAAAACATGTGATATGGGAAAATAATTACTTAGCCATCTGGAATACAGGGAAAAAAGTGTGTAAAAGGAAAAAGTTAGTTTTTGTTTTCATGACCCTTTCCACCAGAATATTAATAAAGTTCTGAGATTAGCAGAGGTCAGAACAGTGGAAAGAAATTTCCAGTCTTCCCAGGGAAGGTTTCTGTTCAGCCCAAATTTCAGCTTGGCTCTCACTTTTCTTGTCCTCCCCGGGAATAATGGGATCTTTTTGCTCTTTTCTGTTTTTCTGGCACACATAGAGACTCCATGAATGTAGCTTTTCCACAATGTGTGTAAATAAATGCTGCCCTCCAGGCCTAAGGAAAATATAAACCTTATTTATTTTTTAACTCATCTTTGTTGAATACTTATTTTTATGATTATAATTGCTGCCATTTTTGCCCTGCTCATCATTATAGACATTTGATCACTTCCTGAGATCTTGCATTTTAACTTGCTTTTCTTTTTTTTATTTATATTTGTTTATTCACATGTGCATACCTTGTTTGGGTCATTGCTCCCCCCTATCTCCCACCGCCTCCCTCTCTCCCCCATCCTCCCTCACTTCCAGGCAGAATCTGTTCTGCCCTTTAAGTTGTTTCTCTTGATCTACTTATTTTTTGTCATCTTACTGTTAATAAGGAAGAATTGACTTAATTATTCCATCAGCAAGTGCACTGTTTCTTCCATGGTTAACTCTGCAAAATATTTAAGAAGCGGCGTCTCCAGGATAGTTTAGTTGATTAACTCTCAACCATGTTCTTGATATGCTTTTAAAAACAAGATAGAATATATTTTTGGCATAGATAATGAATCTTGAGTTGTCTCCCAAACTTCATTACCAAGAAGAGCAAACATGTGGCTGCAACTCCCTTTTTCTGTTTGGCACAGAGAAATTGATACTTCTAACCAATCCTCTTCTCCCAGATGCAGACCTTTCAAAACAATGCTGCAGGCAATAACTACTACTCTGTAAATGCTGACACAGGAATCTAAACATACTTGTAGTATCTGGTATTAAAAGTGCTGTATAATTTTGAATTTATATCATGTTTGCAGTTGTGGAAATCCTATGGTTAGTAGTTCTCAGTCAGTGAATAAATATTGGAATAAATATTACAAAAGCAAACATCCCTGCAGCTATTGTATTTACCTACCCTAATCCCTCCCCTCCCTCTCTCTCTCTCTCTCTCTCTCTCTCTCTCTCTCTCTCTCTCTCTCTCTCTCTCTCTCTTTCTCTCCATTTCCCAGTCCTGGAGGAGGAAGTGAATACAAAAGTGAAAGACTTTGATTTAAAAGAAAAAGGATTGTACATTATTGCAGAATAGACATGAGCTGCATGACTTCTTTTCCTTTTGTGACTCAATTATTCAGTCTTTCTTTTGAGTAAATGAGCTGGATTATTTTAAGAAGATTGAAGTGCCCTTGTGAGTCACAGTTGACCTACTTTTTAAAGACATAAGTGGCACCCAACAGTGGAGAAAATCTGTTCCAAGAGTTATTTGACAAACTGAAAGAGCAATGATCTGTTTATAATTTGTTGTAAAGTAAGTCCCCCTCCTTTGTTGACATTTTCTCTATTCTTTGAAGAATATATTTCCCATATTCACTGTAATTAGGGAAATCTTCCTCTCCTTTACTCTTGCACACCCAGTTCCCAAAATGATTTACTTTTCACTACACATCTAGTATATCCCACTGTTTACATAAAGGATTGAAGTCATTTAAAATAAAACATATGCAATATAATAAAGTCAAATTGGAAATAGAAAACAGTTGCTATGGAACAGATGAAACAAATATGCCATTTCTAACAGTACCTTGCATACTTTCATTAAGCTTACATGTAATTTTTAGTTGTCTGAAAGATAAGATAAAAATGAAAAATAGAATGGGTAATCAAAGTCTCATTATTTAAAAAGGAAAAGAAGCTAGCATTGAAGATACTAAGATGAAGCTAAGATTTTTTTCTGCCACTAGTTTTTTTTATTATTCATTTATTCACATGTGCATACATTGTTTGGGTCATTTCTCCCTCCTGCCCCCCCACCCTCTACCCCCCTCCCCCAACCCTTCCAGACAGAATCTGTTCTGCACTTTTCTCCAGTTCCATTGAAGAGTAGAAATAAGCAATAATAAGAAACACATAGCATTCTTGCTAGTTGAGATAAGGACAGGTATACATAGAGATTCCTAGCATTGCTTTCACATACAAATGTGTTACAACCCAGGTTGATACAGCTCTAACTGATCTTTACACTGGTTCCTGATCCCCATCTCATGTTGAGTTCTATTGCTTTAAGGTTTCTATATTAATTCCTCTGCAGTGGGGATATCAAATGCTTTCATGTTTTGGGTTTCCTATCTAACCCCGTACCTTCCATATATGTTCTCCCCTCGTCATGTAACCCAAGTCCTACAGCACTGCTGTATTTGCCCTAGATCTACAGACCGCATATGAGGGAGAACATATTTTTGGTCTTCTGAGTCTGGCTGACTTGGCTCAGAATGATGTTCTCCAATTCCATCCATTTACTTGCAAATGATAAGATTTCATTCTTCTTCATGGCTGAGTAAAATTCCATTGTGTATAAATACCACATTTTCTTAATCCATTCATCAGTAGTGGGGCATCTTGGCTGTTTCCATAACTTGGCTATTGCAAATAGTGTTGCAATAAACATGGGTGTGCAGGTGCCTCTGGAGTAATCTGTGTCACATTCTTTTGGGTATATCCCCAGAAGTGGGATTGCTGGATCTTATGGCAGATTTATGTTTAGATTTTTAAGAAGCCTCCAAATTTTTTCCAGAGTGGTTGTACTAGTTTACATTCCCACCAGCAGTGTATGAGGGTTCTTTTTTCCCCACATCCTCACCAACACCTGTTGTTGGTAGTGTTTCTAATGCTGGCTATTCCAACAGGGGTGAGGTGGAATCTTAGTGTGGTTTTGATTTGCATTTCCTTTATGGCCAGAGATGGTGAGCATTTTTTCATGTGTGTTTGTTTTTTTTTTTTTTTTGCCATTTGAATTTCTTCTTTTGAGAAAGTTGTTTAGTTCACTTGCCCATTTCTTTACTGGTTCATTAATTTTGTGAGAGTTGAGTTTTTTGAGTTCCCTATATATTCTGGTTATCAGTCCTTTGTCTGATGCATAGCTGGCAAATATTTTCTTCCCCTCTGTGGGTGGTCTCTTCAGTTTAGAGACCATTTCTTTTGTTGTGCAGAAGCTTTTTAGTTTGTTGAAGTCCCATTTGTCTATATTTTCTCTTAGTTGCTGAGCTGCTGGGGTTCTATTGGGAAGTCCTTACCTATATCCATTACTTCCAAAGTGTTTCCTACTCTTTCCTTTACCAACTTTAGAGTTTGGGGTCTGATATTAAAGTCCTTATTTCATTTTGAGTTGATACTAGTACAGGGTGACAAACATGGATCCAGTTTCAGTTTTCTGCAGATGGCGAACCACTCTTTGGTTGAAGAGGCTGTCTTTTCTCCATCATATATTTTTAGCGTCTTTGTCAAAAATAAAGTAGATAGAGTTGTGTGGCTTCATATCTGGGTCCTCTATTCTGTTCCACTGGTTTTCATGTCTGTTTTTGTGCCAGTACCATGATGTTTTTATTGCTATTGCTTTGTAATATAGTTTGGAGTCGGGTATTGTGATACCTCCACCATTGTTCTTTTTGCTGAGTATTGCCTTGGCTATTCGCAGTCTCTTGTATTTCCAAATGAATTTTAGGGGAGTTTTTCCAATCTCTTTGATGAATATCATTGGGATTTTGATGGGAATTCCATTAAACATGTAGATTGCTTTTGGTAGTTTAGCCATTTTTACTATGTTGATTCTACCAATCCATGAGCATGGGAGATCTCTCCATCTTCTGTACTATTCCTCCATCTCTTTCTTCAGGAGTTTATAGTGCTCCTTGTAGAGGTCATTCACATCCTTTATTAAGTTTATGCTTAGGTATTTGATTTTTTTGAAGCTATTTTAAATGGAATTGTTTTCATATATTCTTTCTCAGTTTATTCATTATAGTGTATAGAAAACCTTATGATTTTTATATGTTGATTTTATATCCTGCCACCTTGCTCTAGCTGTTGATGATGTCTAGGAGTTTGTGGGTAGAGTTTTTTGGGTCTTTAAAGTATAGGATCATATCATCTGCAAATAGGGATATTTTGACAGTTTTTTTACCTATTTGTATTCCTTTTATTTCTTCTTCTTGCCTAATTGCTCTGGCTAGGAATTCCAGTACTATGTTGAATAGGAGTGGAGATAGTGGGCATCCTTGTCTCGTTCCTGATTTTAGAGGGAATGGTTTCAGTTTTTCACCGTTAAGTATAATGCTGGCTGTAGGTTTGTCATATATAGCTTTTATAATGTTGAGAGGTACTTTCCTTCTATTCCTAGTTTTCTTAGAGCTTTTATCATGAAGTGGTGTTTGATCTTGTTGAAGGATTTTTCTGCATCTATTGAGATGATCAAGTGGTTTTTTGTCTTTGGTTCTATTAATGTGGTTTATTACGTTTATTGATTTTCATATGTTGAACCACCCCTGCATTCCTGGGATGAAGCCACCTTGGTCGTGGTGAATGATCTTTCTGATGTATTGTTGAATTCAGTTTGTCATTATTTTATTGAGTATTTTTGCATCAATGTTTACTAAGGAGATTGGCCTAAAGTTCTCCTTTTTGGAGGTGTTTTTGCCTGGTTTGGGGATGAGTATGTATTTATTTTAGTATATCATAGAGGCATATTATTAAACAAAACTCAGTGGAATTATTATCCATCAAGTTAAATTACTGTAGTTCAAGGAAATAATCTCTTCATCTAATTTCTTCAAAAGACAATTGTCAGAGTGGCTAGTAAAGTGTTCTAAATTCTATTTGAGCTATGAATCCTCCTAAGAATCTTTCAATATTACAAACAGAATACACAGAACCCTGGCTTTGTTTACAATTTCAGTGTGTCCCTTGAAACATACCCTTGAAACATACCCATAGATCCCAAGTATCAGAATACAGATAGAATACACAGTGCTAAATAATTTCTTATCCTTAATAATTTTCAAGCTTAACTTTTTTTATTCATTTATTCACATGTGCATACATTATACATTGTTTGAGTCATTTCTCCCCCCTGCTCCCACTCCCACCCTCTCTCCCCACCCCCACCTCGCTTCCAGGCAGAACCTCTTCTGCCCTTATCTTTAATTTTGTTGGAGAGAAGACATAAGTATAATAAGAAAGACAAAGTGTTTTTGCTGGTTGAGTTAAGGATAGCTATACAGAGAGATTCCTAGCATTGCTTCCATGTACAAATGTGTTACAAACCAAGTTGATTCATCTCTAACTGATCTTTACACTGGTTCCTGATCCCCTTCTCATGTTGACCTCTGTCTCTTTAGTTTCTGCATTAGTTCCTCTGGAGCGAGGACACCAAATGCTTTCATGTTTTGGGTTTTCTACCTATCCCCATACCTCCTGTATGTGCTCTCCCCTTGTCATGTGACCCAAGTCCAACAACATTGCTGTATTTGCCCTAAGACTAAAGTCTGCATATGAGGGAGAACAAATGATTTTTGGTCTTCTGAGCCTGGCTGACCTTGCTCAGAATGATCAAGCTTAATATTTTTGATAAAAGATTTTAAGTAAGGCTACATTGGATGAAATTCCTAAAATATTTTCTTCAGAGGCATATTTGTGATTCTCTGCCTTAAGAAATGGTGATACTGAGTGCTTTCTATTTTCCTGATACTTTACATAACATTGTTTCATTTAATTCATTATCATTATAAATATGAAGAAACCAAAGCTTAGATCAAAGATGTTAAATAGCTTACTAATTTTTCATAGTGAGTAAATGGCAAAGTTGAAATTCAATCTGAGTTGTATAATTCCAAAGTCATAGTCTCTATAGCACACTATAACAACAATCCTCTTTACTCCTTTACTTTGTCCACTAATACTGGAGGAAGTTGGGAAGTCATACTTTCTAAGAGAAGCTTCCATAACTGCCCATAAAGAAGGTAAATAAGATTAAGGGGTTCAGTGAAATTAAATTGTTGGCATTATGTGATAGGTTGTCCCTTAATGGAACTTCCTATCTATTTCCCCAGTAGGTATGTAGTCATTTATTCAAGTAGAATTTTTCAATGTGCCCTGGCTGTTTATGGGTTTGAGAATTAATTTAAAGGAGTCAAATGGTGAAAGAAAAAGTCTCAGGAATTAAAAATAAAGCTGACATGAATAGTAATTCTTATTGGAGGAGAGGAGAACTTGTTGGTGGGCTTTCTGAGTCACACACATGAACTATTTTGGTCTTAATTTTTGAATGAAAAGCATAGTGATATATTCTATTTTAAAATCTAGAGCTAATTTTCAAAATAATAGTTAGCATATCTATTCTTATTTGTACATGTAATTTTTATGTTTTAAGTATAGAAATTTATAAAGAGTCATAGACCAAAGAATGCATCCTTTCTCTGAAAAAATAAAAAGTAATCACTAAATTAACTTGCTTCAGACACTTCACCAACAACCTTAAGTAACAGAATAATATAGACAAATCGAATAATATAGACAAAGTTCTTATGGGAAAACATGACAGAAATATTGTATAATATTTTATAGTTAGTAGATGTATATTTGCTTTAAAACAAACAAAAAACAACAAGACTGTTCTAGTGTCTTTAGAATATCTGAATTCATACTGTCCTAAGTTTTAAATTGCAACAAAAAAAATTGGCTTTACACCCATATGTATACACTCTTTGAAATTTGGGGGGGAAGGCTATTATATTGTTGTTTATTCACATAGGTTTCATAGAAGAAAATGCAATCCACTACACCTCCTAACACCCAACTTCATTGCATAATGTACTTCAATAATTAATTGGATCATTAATGAAAACAAATATCCTTCCAATCTAAACTGAAGATCAGTGCAATGGAAAATGGTAACTTCTTCTGAGCTGCCAGCAGTAATGAGTAATCCAAACATATCCAAAGACTGGAAGGAACATGTTATTGCACTAGGAAGCTAGACTTCAACACAATTTTGTCTCTCACTAAGTTCCACAAATGCTGGAAACCTTGTAAAGCACTTTGAAATGTGAAAACACATTAACTGTAGAGTTACATTGGTCTTTCATCTTAATGAACAAAGGTGATTGAGGCCTAGAACAAAGACACAAGTTCTTATCTGACCCTCTTAGATCTCTAGGGTCTGTACTATATATGACAAGTCTAAACTAAAACATGACCACAACAGGGCAGAATGTTGCAAAGTGGGGCCCCAGAGGATGACTGTGTATTTAACCACAGACTCACCACTAGCAACTGTAGGCCCCAGGAGCTCTCCAGCACAAACCACAATAACAATAACAAGTGTTCAAACTACTGACCATTAGCAAAAGTTCTTCAAGACCAAATAGTAAAGGCAAATTTGCCCACATTTCCTAATGGAGAGAAGACCTCAAAAGAATGCCACAGAACACAAGTCAGTCTTTATTTGAATCACGCTAAATATGGCTGCTGCTGCTGGCTGGGCACTGTCATCAGGACTGGAATGCAGGAAGGAGGAAAATGGCATTATAGGGTAGGAGTTACAGATAAAGAAAATCCAGGCATAAAAGGTTGGGATAAGTAGATACTCAAATACGGTGACTGTCTTTAAGGTCACCGGAACAGATGATATAGTCTATGCTCACTTTTTTCCCAAGTTTGTTTAGTGACATTAGTAATCAGTTTCCAATAACAGTCTTCATATCTCACTGAATACAAGAAAATAAAAGATCACAGGTAAGAATACGTAAGCAGTACTTAAGAATCATTTCTCTGATTTATTTAGCAAATTGAGTAGTTGATAATCACCTTAATAAAGGCATCTCTAATTTATTTTGGAGTTCAGTAAAATTGAACTAGTTTCATGATCTGAAATAAAACAAGCTAACTAAAATAATAGAAGCTAGTTTCTTAAAATATTGAGATTTTTATTTGGATCCTTAGGTTTGTTTAGTTTAAATATGTCTATTAAAATTGGCTGAAAAGGCAAGTTATTAGTTAGTTATAATGTTGATTTTCAAGTTTCAAAGCATATTGTAACTACTTATTTTTGAAATATGTACAAAGCAATAGCACTACTTCTGAAGTAGCAAACATTCTGACACTCAAATTTGACTGGATCTCTAAGATGGCATTTGAGGTTAGATTTGAAATGGAGATAGAATGGCAGAATCCCTCCAGCCCCGTACCTGGTACATACGTTATATGAGGAATTAAGTTTAATATTTGAGCTGTACAGACTTTAAACTGTGAGAATCACAGAGAATATCTCTCATGTACAGCTAAGTTTGCATGGCTGTTGGCAAACTTATAATGAGAGCTCATTGCCATATTAATTAAAAGAAATCAGTTTTCTGGCTTCTAAAACAGGGTTGATTGGCGTCATAAAGTACAAAACTAGGGTAAACAAGGTAATATGAAAAAACTGAAATGTAATGTCTCAAAAGTGATGACAATAGGGTAATTTATTCTAGATTCTCTTTCAGGGATAGAAACTGATAGATTCAATACAAATGCTGTTCTCTAATACTTATACTTTTCTCAGAGGCCATCCACCAGATTTCTCCCACTAGAATAAAGAACCATCATTCTTTCTGAAACAAGGATCTATAGTACCCTAGGTACACTCATAATCTGCCTTCATTTTTACTTCTGGGATATAAAAAGAGGAATATTTAAATTTGATTTAAAAAGACATAACTTTTAACTCAACCTACTAAAATTTTATTTTTGTGGTTGATGTTTTTCTAATTGGCTACTCATTCTTTCCATTTGAATAAATATATGTTCATTATATTAATTGTGCATTTCAGTACTACTGTTTGACATCATATTAAAATGGTGTTTTCGTTAGAAAACCATTTTCCATAAGCTATTAATATTTAGCTGAGATATTTGATAATTATTGAAGCATTTTGACATATTAATACATAGTATTGCCTTTTTATTTTTAAAAATAACACAAAATAATTTGAGTAACTTTAATATTGGAATATGAATAATTATTTTTACTTTTATATATCAAGTTGTAAAATGTGTAATAGTGTAGACATTGGATATAATTCATCCAGTCAAAATTCTACATGAACCTGAAAAGTAAAATCTGGCGCTATGAAAGACTGCCAATACAGTCCTAAGAGTAGGTATCTTTACAATTTTGTTACTAGATCTTAGATTCAGCCAGAACTGGAAATGTATGTAGCATTCAGGAACTACTTTCTCAAAAATGTAATACCAACTTTGACCTTATCTTCTTAGAATCACAATTGTCACCATCTTTCACAATCATATCAAAGGATTACCTATCTCTTTTCCTTAACTCCTAAAATCAGAGTTTATGTGTCTTTACTTCTGGCAACAAAGAATATCCCTTCTTTCTTCCTCCAACTTTGTGGGATAAATTTGTTTCCACATCCTCTGAGCTAAAGAAGTAAATCATTCTACTTTATCACAAGTACAAGTGGCTCCCTCCCCTTCCCACCCCACTAATTCTAGACTATAAACATCTTGGAGCTAGTCTTGCAGCAGATGGAGGTGAAAAAGGAGGAAAAAAAATAGAAACAGGATAAGAATTCACTGCAGTGGAAATAGGAGTGGTAGGCACATTATACTCAGTACCTGGCCCACAGTGCAGGTGATCATTGCAAGGGCCATCTGTTTCCTAATCATGGCTGAAAGAGATGCTAAGCATGCTGTCTTTGGATTTAGTCCAGTTATGAATTATTGAATCACCTGGGCAGTTTAAGTATCTACCCAGATGGAATTAACTTAAGATATGCACGTTTATCCATAGAGACAAAGGTTGTAGTGCTACTTTCATGTAGGTTTTCCTTATGATTTTGTCTTGTTACTCCTGTTCTCTACACAGAAATCTACTCCCAAATGAAAAACTTTACTGTAGGAACAATAAATTAAAACAAATTCTTTGTCAATTTGCTCCTAACCAGCAATGACACTTTAGCATTATATATCAGACTTGAAACTCATAGCTTCTCACTTTTTTTGGTACTTTCATGAAACATACAAATTCTTTTTACAGAAAAACACAAAAATAAATTTGTTCCAACTGTGACTTTATTCTATCTATGTAAAGGTGCTCTGATATTCCAGTCCTGGGTATAACAACATTTATTTTATTCTTTAGTCTTATACTTTAAAAAGTTGATTATAAAATGAAAAAGAACTAATAACTAAGTGGGATTAGACTATGTCTTATTCTGTGGTAGCTATAAAACTCCATATTTTACACATTTTCATTAAGTAATTTTAATGTTCTCATCAAATTAAATACTGGCTAGAATGACAGAGATCTATGATTCTATAATCTATCATCTCTACTTAAAATTTTTAACTCCCATTTCTACTCAGAGAGAGTCATTGTCGAAGTAATATCTGTGTAATGTGTGATGGTTGGTGGGCTAGGATAGTTAGGAATGTTGTTTATAACAGGGAAATTTAAAGTTGGGTCTCTCTGGACAAGTGATGCAAACAATCTCTTTGCTAATCTTCAAAGAAGCATTAATCATAAAGTGATGAATACATCCTTCAATAACTTGTTCCTTTCTATTTATGCATTTATTTATGGCAGTACAGGGATTTGAACTCAGGGCCTCATTCTTGATAAGCAGGTGCTCTATCACTTGAGCCACTCTATCAGCCCCCTATCTTTCTATTCTTATAGCTTTGCTTTGGTCTGCCATTCTTACAATATCCAAAGAAATGAACTTGTAAGCACCTTTACTTTGTGCCAAAATTCCCCCAATATTTCTCAGTTACAGTGGCAATGTCACCAGAGATAAATAGCAGGTTGGTGGTCTCACTGAAGAAAATTCAAAGGCAGGCTCACAGAGGATATTAATAGAGTGAGATTTACTGAAGTAAAAGCAAATGTAAACCCCCATAAGAGATTGAGGGCAAGCAGCTTCTTCACACAGAGAAGTGCAAAAGCACAAGTATACCCTCCAGATAGGATGAAGGCAGGCAACCCAGCCAAGCAGCCCAATACGCTGAGCTCTCACATCTTAAGCATTTACATGGACAGGACTTAATGATGCTGCTTAGGATATATACATAATTGCAGAGGTTTCTGAGACATTAGGTGGCATTTCCAAGAACTGGGAGAGGTAGGGAATGGATTATGTAATAAGGTGTCCTTACAGGCAAGATGGTAATTTGGGGGGAGGTCTGTGCATAAACCTGAAGCTATAATGAGGTGTATAGGAGTCCTCTGGCTAATCATTAGAAAGGGCAAAGTCCCTGTTGCAGGACTGTTGACCAGTATACCAAGAAACTTGCCTCAACAATGATCAACAGTTATACCAGTACAGTGATGCATCAGGATGTTTGACAAAATGTACCTGTTCTCTCACTCCTTTTGATGTACTTACTGTGTCCTTTCTGTCTGCCTAGTCCCATCTTAGCAAGACAGACTAATGTCTGACTGAATTTCATAGCATGCAAGACCTTTACTAAAACACAAGCTCCCAGCTGCCTGCCTGTACTTACTGCCTTAAAAGACATTCTATCCACATAATGTTCACTCCTTCACAACCATGTTTGTTATGTTCTCCATCCTTTGTGGCCATTTCAATCAACTCACCTTTGTTGACTATAAACCAAATGAGGCCTCACCTTGGACACACCTCCTAATTACAAATTCCCATAACAAGTAACACTGTAGAATTGCTTGAATCCTTACTAATCATGATTGAGTTTTCTTCTCAAGGACTTGTCCTCTAAAAGAAGAGTTAAGTTCTTCTTGAATAATGTTGATTTTAAGCCACTTAAAGTACCTAATGTGTTATAAGAGATAGCCACACGATATTGAGAAATATCAGGAAGATTTTGAAAACAAATACATTCCTTTAGGTTCTTCATGCAAAGGTTCTTTCTTAAATATGAATAGTCTTGGAAAGGTATGCTATGAATTGGATGTTTGTATCACTCCAAACTTCATATATTGAAAATCTTAATCCCTGATGTGACAGTATTTGGATATAGGGCATTTGGGAGATAAGTAGGTTATGAAGGTCATGCCCTCATGGTGGGATTAATGTCCTTAAAAGAAAAGAGACTAACCTGGAGCTGGTGGCTCATGCCTGTAGTCCTAGCTACTTAGGACGACTGCAGTTTGAGACTAGCCCAGGCAAATAGCTCATGAGACCCTATCTCAAAAATACCCAACACAAAAAAAAGGCAGGAAGAATGACTCAAGTGGGAGAGCACCTGCCTAGCAAACATTATGCCCTGAATTCAAACCCCAGTATCACCAAAAAAAAAAAAAAAGCCTCAAGACAGCTTGCTTCCTCTGCTCTCTTCCAGGTGAGAGCACATCTACTCTGAAAACCAGGAAAAGTAACTTCGGCAGAACCTAACCATGCTGGCAGCCAGATCTCAGACTTCAGCCTCCAGACTGTGAAAAATAAACATTTATTGTTTAGTTACCCAGTCTATGGAATTCTTTAATAGTAGCTGAACTGACTAAGGCACATTAACTCAGCAAACTAATCACATCATAAAGACAGAAACATAAAATCTTTACTCCTCAATAGGTTTTTAAAACACAAAGTGTAAGAGACAAAATGAGTAAGAAAACAGCATGCAATAAAATGAGGTAATGCTCACTGAAGCACAATTCTATATATTTTTAAAAATCATTTCTAGGCATACACTTGGAATCCATAACAAAACACATAAGCTTTGATACACTATGTAAGCCCTACTTTTGGTTTTAATCTTAGAGATGCCAAGTGACACTTGGAAAAATTTTTATCAATGCTCACCTTATTTTCTAATAAAAGATAAAGCTGAAAGTTCACATTTCAAAGTAGAATTTGGAGCAAAGATATTATAGAAATCCATTCTTTAAAAACTATGGACTAATTTTGTAATTTTTCATGAAAAGTGGCAGCTGCAGTATTTGTTGGTAATTAGACAATATATAAAGAGTACATATGAATATATATAATACATCTACTAGATCAGCATATTTCAGTAAGAATATCTGTTAGTCACCTTATTATAACAAATAGTTGAGGTAATCATCTTACAAAGAGAAAAAGTTGATTTTGGCTTACAGTTTTGGAGGTTTCGGTCCATGGTTGATTGGCCACATTGTTTGGGGCCTATGATAAAAGCTGTACATCATGACATGAGGTTCATGATGTAGCAAAGCAGCTCAACTCATGGCCATGGAGTGAAAGGGAGCAAGAAAAGATTTGGAGCGTAAGACTCCTTTGAGACCATGTCCCTGACAATCTAAAGGCCTCCCATTAGGTTCCACCTCTTAAAGATACCACCAGCTCCCAATAGTACCATCTTCTTTGAATGACATTTAAGATCCAAACTATGACAGAATACAAAACTAGCCCTTTAGTTTAGGATATAGGAAATTTTATTAGCATTTGATTTCAATCTCTCACTGGTATTAGCTTTACTAAATTTCAAAAAATTTACGAAATAGATATTTTTCTTCATAGTAAATGTAATAGATGAAAAAGTTGATATATGTGATCTCAGACAATTTGCTTAAGCTCTATCTTTCTCAGTTTTCCCCTTTCTAAATTTTTCCCTCCATTGAGTACTCCTTAAGTGCATATAGTCTATTTTGGAACTCCTCGTATAGTATAAGTAAGTGGTCTTTGAAGACAGCTCAGATTCAGATCCAAATCCTGGCTATGCCACCTCTTTTTTTTTTTTCCTTGTACTGCTAGTGGTCAAATGAATCCAGGGCCCTATGCATGCTGGGCAAGTACTCTACCACTGAGCAACAACCCCCAGCTCTCTGACTGTTATTTCTGAGCAGATATAAATTAGTTTATTTAAGATGTAGTCCCCTTATAGGATTTAAAGCTTTCTCTTGCATAAAAGTGTCATGAATAATAAAGGAAGTGTGTTAATAGATATGACCCAATATGTAAAAGTCATTCTGTAAACATTAGTAGTTCTCTTCTTGTTTGATTCCGTTGTTAAACAAACTTGTATTCATTCACCAGTAATAAATACACTGATGCTGGCTGCTGGATTGTAAAGACAGCTAAGATACCATGCATCATTGAAGTAATTCATAGTTTAATAACACAGGCAAATGTATGAACAAATACAAGCAATAGAGCAAGATTATTTCCCTACTAAAAGCTTATTTACTTCATTCAACTAATGTTTCCTGAGCACTGCTATGAACAAGGCATTGTACTTGATGAATTTGCTCTTGTGCTATACCAAATATACCATTAAGCTATTTATTAAATTCTTTATTTCAATTATTTGAGTTCTAGACTTCTATGTGATTTTTAGCAGTTGGCAAAATTCTTCCTCCTTAACTGTTAATGTGAGTTGTTCTAAAGTCTATGTTAGAGCACACCAGCATCTGAACCTCTTGGTAGTGTTTCTATAATTCTTGGTTTTGTTCAGTTCTTTTCTTTGTATGAATGGGTTAGATTGTTATTGACTAATTAATGTTGCCAGTTCACTAAGAGAGTAAAAAAAAATCTTGCTGATGTTATCTTCCTCCAGAAAATTTATTTTTACTTTTATAAAGCATCAGAGTGAAGTTTACTTTACCCCTATCAGAGACTGAGTTACTTTGGAACTGTCCTTCAGTTCCTGGAGGGGCTAGACAATTCTAACTCTAGGACACTGCCCTGACTGCCTAACTCTAGTTATTCTAAAAATTCTAAGTCTCAATTGAAAAGATATTTACCAGGGGCCTAGCTCCTTGACAAACACTCAACTCCAATTGTTCCTGAAACTTCATAACACTCAGAAAAATCCTATTCAGCTTCTCCACCTTCCAACCTTTGATTCTACTTTGAAATCTGTTATTTCTTTGAGGGAAATAGTGTTACCAAATCCTGGGCTCATTTTTGTTAGATTCTCTCAACTTTCAGATTTCTATTTAAAAGTATTTGGTAGTTATTGGAACCTGTCATATAGAAGTTTCTTACTATTTTATATAGACGTTCTAGTCATTCTGAATAGAATTTGTTTTATACAGTCTAGTTAATGATTAACAAACATGAAATTTTGACTACTCATGCTATTTTTTGGTTTTGTTTTGCTTTGCTTTGTTTTGTTTGTGATTTTTGTGGTGCTTGGGATTAAACCCAGGACCTGGCATATGCTAAGCTCTACCACTGAGCTATATTCCCAGAACTCAAGCTTTTTTAAGTTTCATTTTTTAGTTCACTGGGGATTAATTTACTCTCTTCCTTCTATACAAGGAACTTAAACTTTTTAATACCGAGAAAAAGTTCTAGCCAGACTACTGGTATATCTGTACTAAGCTTAAGTAGTTCACAATGTCCATCAAGATATACTTTTAGGAGGTCCTAGAGGCATGACATAAATGGTAGAGCATCTGCCTAGCAAGTGCAAAACCCTGAGTTGAAACCCCATTACCTCCAAAAAACTGCATCTTTTAGGGGAAAGAAAAGTATCATTAGGACATCATTAAAGAAAAAAATGGTGGCAGCCTGCTAACAAGGGAAATGTTGCTACTGATGCTGAGAATACAATCTTTTGAGAAGGGGTGAAAGGAGAATGATACAGAAAAAGTGCTCCAGTATCTAAAACTTTCAGAAATGCTTAACATGTCCCCAAGATATTGTCCCTGTTTTTGATTTCTTTCTTAGAAAATCTTCGGTTGTGGGAATGCCAAGTGACCACCTATTATTAGGATCTGATGCTCTGAGGTTTCAGAGGCCAGTTCCTACCTCCACTCATGCCGTAACACAATTCTAAAGGCAGATCTTCTAGTTGAGCTACCCTGCCATTTATGAAAAGGCAAAATAACGGATTTCCTCTTCATTACCAACAACTATTATTAAAGGAAAACAGAAAATAGCCCTAAGAGTACATATGGTATAAACATAAAAGAAGTGTATTCAAAAGAAAACTTACAGGCAGAGAATAGAACAGAATTTACACGATAGGCAGACTGTTCTAATCTCAAAGAGTAGGGCACCTGTACTAAATACAACTACATTCGTCATGTAAAGTACCTCAAGAAAACTGTCCTTATATCATAGTCAGGTGGCATAGGAGCAAGATAAACTCCAAATGAACTATGTAATCACAAGAGCTTGCCGGTGGAGGAATGGTTGAAGAAAAGGGGAACCTCTATGTTCAGAGAAGGGATTCATCATTGCAACATTGTAGGTGTCAGTTAGAGCCTTGTTCTCATATTGAACAGGTTTGTTCCTCCTGCTAAACAAGCTTGTGCAAAACCAAAAGAGAGAGAAATCAGATTAGTCAGGGAAAGCCAAAGGTCAAAAGTTTATCTTTCTCAGAGTTTAACCATAGTTCTACTATTATATATGTTGTTTGTATTTATATAGATACTTGGCTCTCATCAGTACATTTGGGGATCATGAGATGTGAGACTTGATCAATTTAATGCCAGTTCTGACATTATGACTATTTTCTAATTCTTCATAGTTCCCCAAAGAGTAGCCCAATTGCTTTTGCTACAGTCCACTGGACCTGCTGCTCTTAGCCTTGGCTGCACATTAGAATCATCTGAGAAACCTTCAATTTTTGTGATAGAATATGTCGAACATATAGTACATGACTCTCATGTGTTCCTTGAGTTCAGCAACTTCAATGTCTATCCACTCTTCTTTTAGTTGTATCTTCAACACAACCCAATACCCATTATCATTATTTTAACTGATGTTAAGGTTTAACTTATATATATTGAAATATAAAAATCGTAGCAGCACAATTTGGACAAGTGAATACAACTATGTAGGTTCTACCACAAAACAGAATATTTCTACCTACCCAAACAGCTCCCTCACTAATAACTGCTCTAGAATTTCATGCAAATGGAGTCATACATTTTGCATTATTTTGAGTCTGGCTTCTTTTCAGCATCAAAACTGTGGGACTCATCCATCTGTTAGTTTTCTGTTGCTGTGTGACTTATGGCAAATTTAATAGTTTGTAACACGTTTACTACTTCATGGTTCTGTAGGACAGAAGTCCAGGTACAGCATGACTGAATTCTCCTTCTCACTGCTTGAAATCAGAGTGTCAGCACAGGCTGTCTGTATCTGGAATTCAAGGTCTGTTCTAAGTATAGTAATTGGTCTCAGAATTCAGTATGTGTGTGTTTATAAGACTAAGGCTCCCATTTTTCTGCTACCTGGGCTAAGGATCCTTATCAGATCTTAGAGATCATCTGCAGTTCCTTGCCCAAGCCGACACTCCAATGGGCAGTTCAGAATACAGATATGTGCTTTCTTCTAGGTTAGCCAAAGCATGTCTCTGACTTCCCTTCCTATAAACAGCTTTAGAAAATTATCTTTCAAAGGACTCACTTTATTTAAACAAATTCATAAAAATCTCTTTTGTCATTTAATATAATCACATGAGTGACATAATGGTTAGTTTTATATGTCAACTTGACTAAGCTACAGGGTTGTCCAGATAACTCCAAACCATTATTTTGGAATGTGTCTGTGAGGGTGTTTCTGAAAGAGATTAGCATTTAACCAGATACCCAGTGAAGAAGATCTTCCCTTACCAATGTGAGTGACTATCATCTAATCCACTGAGGGCCTGAATAGAATAAAGAGATAGAAGAAGGGCTAATTCCTTCTCTTTTATTGAGCTGGGACATCCATTTTCTCCTGCCTTTAGACTTTAGAGCTTTATTTCGCAGGCCTTAGACTTAAGGACTTGTACTAGTAACTACCTAATCTGACCCTACTCCCACTCTCAGTTCACCCTTACAGTGTCACCCAGCAGGGCCTTTGGTTTTGGACTAGCTCCCCAGCTTCTCAGGCCTTCAGACTCAGCTTGAATTATACCACCAGGTTCCTCTTTCTCCAGCTTGCAGACAGCATATTATAAGACTTCTCAGTCATCCATAATCAATAGCCAATTCCCATGATAAACCTCCCCATCTGTCTGTCTGCATATCTATATCTACTGGTTCTATTTCTCTGGAGAACCCTGACTAATACAAGTCATATTCACAGGTTCCACTCATACTCCAGGAAACTTTTCAGGGCTCATAAATCAAAGAATAAAATATGACTCCATTTGCACAAAATAAGTTCAAAATTACAAAGAAAACCCATTATCAAAAAGTGTTAGAAATTGCCAATTTTAGTTCCAATACCATTTTACATTTTATACCACAGTTGTAAGAACATGGAAATGATGGTTAAGATCCATTTATGCTAATGTGTTTTGTTTTATGGTAATATGTTTTACAAATAAAATGAAGACATGGTATACTCCATCTGTAGGATAATGCCATGTCAGACAGTACTAAAAGTTGACATGTTCAGAAATATCAAAGGTCATCAAAAAACATATAATGCTAAACTTTTAAGAATTGGCTTTAGTGTATTTTCCTGCCACAAATTATATTCTTATCCTTGCACCTCTTCTTAGCATAAAATCAAATTCTTCCCTCTACTAAGCAACACCATAAAATGTACTCTTTGAATTCTTATAAGAAAATTCCTATGGGTAAAAAGTTCTTTTAGTAAATATGACTGGCCCACCTCTAACCCTAGCCAAGCAACTGGGAAATAGTTTGAAAATTGGTTTACACTGGTTTACTTATATATTAAAAGTCACTTGATGTTATTCAAATATAAGATGCCAAGAAGTAGCTATTAATCTGTTAATACAATTTCTAAAGCATAGGAAATTCATCAATAATGATGTAAAATGATCTCACCTTAGCATTTTGGGGACAAAGAGCTCATAGATCATCATAGTCATCACCAAAGCATTGAGGGAGACGGAGCTATAATTTATAAATGTTGAAGAAACTGGAAGGACCACTTCCTACAAGCTAAATGAGCAAAGAAAGGGAACTGGCCTGCCTATTTCATCTGAAATATCTACTGAGTGATTATTAACTTGCGCCATCTGTGCTAGCCAAGGTCATCCTGACCAGGAAATGCATGTGGAGATTTATTAACAGCTAAGCTATAAGAAAGTGTTTTAAGCTTATATTACATTTTTTAAAAAGAATAAGTGTTGAAGCGTCATCTTACAGAAGTTTTCTTTGAAATTCTTATTTAGTTTAAAAGGTAATGGTTGTGGGAAGTGCATGATAAGAAGAAACTGCAGTTTTAAAATCCTTTGCCTTAAGCCTGGAAAGTATAAGAATATAAGGGAGGTGAAAAGGAATGTTTATTTCACTCAAAACATAGCTTCAGCGGTTTTGCATCAAAAGAAAGGTTTTTTAAATGTACTAAAAGCTGAGTTCAAAAATCCTAAAAAGAAGTTCCCTATACCCTGATAGGGACATCTACCTCTTCACAACTTCCTTTTCTGGTAATGTTTTAATGTGACCCTTTTGTAATCACAACAGAAAAGACACGGTCTGAAAAATCCAAACTCCTCCATCAACTGAGCAGCTGTGTATGATTAAGAATGTAAATAGGCTCAAGAGACTGATTCCATTTCAGGTCCTCTGCTTATGAATCAGCTACCCGGAAACATAATTTTAATGGAAACAGAATTTCTTTCTAAAGCAACAAATAAATTAATTCCCAGGAATACTGCAGCAAGACCATAGGTCTTTACTCGCACTGTTGTAATGAACAAATGCAGGCTCCATTTGCTTTGCCCTAAGACATTTGTTAACTGTTGTTAACTGTTTTTCATTTTCTGAGAAAAGAAAAATATTCAGGTTGCCTTTTCAATAACTGCATTTTAAACTCTAGATCTTGTTATAGCAGATGAAAGATCTTTTACCAAGGATACAATATTTTTGATGGTGGAAATAGAGGGCATTACTTAAGGCTGCTCAATCCAAGAATAAATTGGCTCCATTTACCTGGCTGCCCTTGACCTAGATGCATATGCTTGCTTTACAGATCAAGATATAATCCATTCTAATCTGGAGATGTAAAGAAATTGTGCTGTGTCACTGAGCCAATTAAGTAACACAAGAGACCAACTTCAAGTCATAGAGCCATATTCTTCCTAGTGAAGGACAATGGTAAGTGAATACAAACCTGAGTAAAAATAAGTTACCTGAAATCAGAGACACTAGTCACAACTAAAGGTAAATTAATTCAAACTGATAGACATGAATGTAATGTTCATTGTATATAAGCTATTGTGCCTAATCATATGCTCAGTTTTTTGTTTTGTTTTGTTTCGTTATTGCTTCTCCGATAGTGTGGTGATGAAAACAAGTATATTGATAGTATTAATATGTAAATAGAGTTGGCATACCACATTCAAATCAGACTCTTTTTAAAAATCTGTGACTATTATTTCTTAATAGAACCCTGAACGCCACAGTTTACAAATCATAAAAAAGCAAAGCAACCCAGAGAATACACTTCAGTGATCATAGTGGCCTTTAATAGTCATATTTTAAATTGGAATATAACAGATAAAAGTAACATGATTCATATGTACTACTTTATCCTTTCTGCCAACACTCTTACTTTGCATCATCTTTTTAAACACAGGATGTGATCACCATCTTTACTATTCCATTGAGCACTTATAGAACAGAATCACAATAGCATGTAGAAATAAAGGACACTTCATATTAACCAGAATTGAATCAATTAACCACATACTCCTGAGTTATCCAGGTATATGTATGAGTTTGTCCAGTGTTTTGTTATAATGAAATAGAGTATTTATTCAACTGTTCAGTTGATCCTCTTGACTTTGGTTGTAGAAACCCAGCCTAGAAATAATCAAAGCAAAATAGAATAGCTGATCATAGCCACAATCTGAATACAAGGCTAATTTTTATGACTACAGTCGTTTACCTGAAAATCAGCATCAATACATTCCTTTACCTGAAGTTTTATTTACAAAATTTTCACCTCATGGCATCTTTTTTTTCCACTTGAGCCACACCTCCAGCCCAATTGAATCTATACTTTCTTCTTTTTTTTTTCTGAACATCACTAGTATGCTTTTATATTCACAAAATGACACAGGATAGATTTTGCTTACAGAAATAGAAAATCCTTATATTGTATTGATTTTTACTAACCACTCTTAGTGCTAGTTAAGAAATACAGGTCAATATTCAGTTAGAATTATTCTATAGTATTCTCTGAGGGATTAATGAAATAAGCAGATTGTTGCTAGTTTCTCCTTAATACTTTCTCTGAGAAGACTTAGAAATGAGAGTTAGACTTCTAGTTCTGATTAAGGTGAGTCACATTTAATAACTGTAAAAATTCAAACTAAAACTACACTTAATTCCTTTAACCTATTGATTCTAAAAATATAATTATTTTCATAGAAAAATAAAAATATAAATTTATAACACCCTGTTACAGGTATAAATTTATTTGTGACAAGATAATTTAATTAACCAATTAGTTTTTCAAATGGATTCCATAAATTAAATCACTGTAGCTTTAGTATTTATTTATTAAATAGCTCAAGCAGACTAGAAAACCCAAAATTTTCGTAAGTTTTTTTATCTACTCCCAAACCACAGTTTGATGGATACTTTAAAATGGAAAGCAAAGCACATACAATCTATTTGTTTTATAAATATAATTCAGGCAGAAAAAAATAAGAGGGGTTCAATGTCAGCCATTTAATGAGAAAAAGCAATACAAATACTTCTTTCTTAACCTAGAAGTATATTATATTCTGTAAAAGAAAGTAAGTGAAAGATACATAAAGTAATTCAGGACAAACTTCCAGCAATGTTTTTAAAGAAATTCACATATGGTCCAAAAAAATTTACTTTTTTCTTTTATTTTTCCATTCAGCCAATACTTTAGTGTCAAGACCAAAAGATACATGATTTGAGGATCAAATCCAAAACCAGAAATAGGACTATTTAACCTAGTTTTATAAAATAGAAAAATAGTATTACATATTTTAAAAACAGAGCAAGGGGCTGGAGATGTAGGTTAGTGGTAAAGTGCTCACCTAGCATGCACAAAGCCCTAGGTTTGATTCCCCAGCACCACAAGAAAACAAAGAGCAAATTAAATATTTCCATCAATGATTTTAATAGATGGATAAAATAACACAGAATTTATTTTTTAATATTTTGAACTTGGTTTTACTTAGTGAGGAAAATACTGTCTAGATAATTGAATTATTTTCTAATTATGTATAATAAATACTAAAAGTATCATGTAGTCATCAAATTGGCCATTATAAAAGTCATATTATCAGTTAATCATTAATAGAGCATTAAGACCATAGATTAGCAGTATTTCTCACTAAAATTTTGTTTCTTAATCTAGAAACTAAATAGTAATGAACTTGAATGATTAAATATAAAGACAAATTCAAGGAGTTTTTAATGCTTATATCACAAAACAAAAATTATGGAAATATGCAGTACAAGGAATTGCCTAAATTTTTAATCCATTGGCATACTTTAGAACAGTGAGTAGAAAGTAATAATATTAAGAATATCTATCTAGGGTTCAAGTGATAGAGTACCTGCCTAGCCCTGAGTTCAACTGCCAGTGCAGCCAAAAAATAAAAATAATCTATCTAAATTTTCACTATGAAGAGTTATGCATTACCATCTTGAAATAAAATAAATCATAGTACTTTAAAGTTATAATTATTACTTTTTAATTTTAAATTTTTTAAATTCATATTTCCAAATCTTTCAGCATGACTAAATCTCATCTCATTCCTTCTTTCCATTCTTGTCATCTGGTTTCTTCCCTGTTGTATCTGTAAGAAAACTGTATTACAATTCTATTTTGTTCCAAAAGCCCATCATGCTATGCTTATTCCATTTTGTTACCTGGAAAATGTTTCTCTCTCACCTCCTAGAGAAATTCTCCTCTACCTTTCAATGCCCAACTACAATACCATCTTCTCTGATAAACCTCCTTATGCTTTTCTTTACCATCAGAAAAAAATTTTTTTGCCGATACAATAAGAAGCTATGTTTTGATGTCTATGTGTTTCATACCTAAGGTAAATTGAATGTTCTTTAAACCTACAGTTGTTTTAATCATTGTTTTGATCCTAGCATAGTCTGTGAGGTACATAGGTCAATAAAATCTTTGAAAAGAGAAAGGGAAGGAAGCAAAGAAAAATAAGAGGATGAAAAAAGAGAGAAGGTAGTTAGATTTAGCTCTAACAAGTCCACCTTCTTTGGAAAATTATTGGAAGCAAGAAATCATCACTATTAGATATGTATTTATGAATTATCATCAACATTGTTTAGATATTGGAAGACTTTCAGCATTTCTCTTATCAATATAGCACTTTAATATTTGGAAATATAGCAGTGAGAAGTTATCTAAGTGTTGCACAAACATCTGACTATTACTACTAATCTTTGGGGGAACAAATTCAGAGTTATTACTTAGCTCATAATATCAGTAAGATCTACTTTAGTTTTTAGAAAAGTTGTATTATTACAGTGAACATTTTTCTAATTAAAGAATAGTTAAACAAAGCTTAAAAGTTCATAGAAAACAAAGGAAAATCACACTATTATTAAAGGAAATTCAAGCAGAATCCAACATTTATTTGGGGCAACTGTTTCCCAGGAATGAGATACTACACATTAATGGGGTCAAAGGCACTAGATGTTTCTCCAGAGACCCTTTTCTATTCAAAAGGGCTTTCAAAATGAACTGGGAGTGGAATAAGAGTGAACTGTTCCTTCCTAAACCAAATGCAAAACATCTGTTTCAGTTTACATACTTTAAGTATGAGTTTACACATGGAAATTAAACTTAGGGACCATGCTGAAGAAGAAGCCTGTCTACAAAAGAACTACATGTACTATCAACAGCTGGAATCTGTATAGGTTCACATTCTACACAGCTTAATATCTATCTTCTGAGCCATCAATGACCCAACTCTCAAAAAACCAAATGTCCCTGTAATCCTAGCTACTCAGGAGGCAGAGATCAGGAGGATCAAAGTTCAAAGTCAGCCTGGGCAAATAGTTCACAAGACCCTATCTTAAAAAACCCTTCACAAAAACCAGCTGGTAGAGCAGCTCAAGGTGTAGGCCCTGAGTTCAAACCCCACTACTACAAAAAAAAAGTCACAGAGTATCATTCTAATATTCATGAAACTTTTTTTGTGGTACTGGGACTTGAACACAGGGCCTTCACCTTGAGCCATTCTACCAGCCCTTTTTTAAATTTTATTGATTTTACATTTACTCACATGTGTATACATTGTTTGGGCACCTTCAACCTTAGGTTTCCTTTCCTTTCCCTCTTCCTCCTGTGTACATTCTCCCCTTAGTGTGTGACCAATGTCTAATAATATTACTGCATTTGTTTTAGGTCTATAATCCACATATGAGGGAGAACATGTGATTTTTGGCCTTCTCAGCTGACTAACTTCACTTAAGACTATGTTCTCCAGTTCCATCCATTTACCTGCAAATGACAAATTTTCATTTTTTTTTGTGGCAGAATAAAATTCCATTGTATATAAATAGGACATTTTCTTAATCCATTTGTCAGGAGTGGAGCATCTTGGCTGTTTCCATAGCTTGACTATTGTGAATAGTGCTGCAATAAACATGAGTGTGCAGGTGCCTTAAAAATAACCTGAGTCACATTCCTTCAGGTATATCCCTAGGAGTAGTATTGCTGGATCATACGGCAGATCTAGGTTTAGTTTTTTAAGAAGCCTCCATATTGTTTTCCAAAGTGGTTATACTAGTTTACATTCCCACCAGCAGTATATGAGGGCTCTTTTTTCCCTGCATCCTTGCCAACATTTGTTGTTGTTGGTGTTCTTGATGATAGCTCTTCTAACAGGAGTGAGGTGGAATCAAAGTGTGTTTTTGATTTGCATTTCCTTTATGACCAGGGATGGTGAGCATTTTTTTCATGTGTTTTTTAGCCATTTGGACTTTTTCCTTTGAAAAAGTTCTGTTCAGTTGCCTATTTCTTTACTGGGTCATTGATTTTGGGAGAGTTTAGTTTTTTGAGCTCCTTGTATATTCTGGTTACCAGTCCCTTATCCAATGTATAGCTAGCAAATATTTTCTCTCATGCTGTGGGTGGTCTCTTCAATTTAGAGACCATTTCTTTTGTACAGAAGCCTGTTAATTTCATGTAGTCTCATTTGTCCATTCTTTCTCTTAGTTGCTGGGCCGCTAGAGTTCTACTGAGGAAGTCCTTGCCTATATCTATTGCTTCCAGAGTATTCCCTGCTCTTTCCTGTACTAACTGTAAAGTTCCAGGTCTGATATTAAGGTACTTGATCCACTTTGAGTTGATACTAGTACAGGGTGATAGGCATGGATCTAGTTTCAGTTTTCTGCAGGCGGATAACCACTTTTCCCAGAAATATTTGTTGAAGAAGCTGTGTTTTCTACATGGTATGTTTTTGGCAACTTTGTCTAAAGTAAATTGGGCGTGGCTGCATGGATTCATACCCAGGTCCTCTATTCTGTTCCACTGGTCTTCATATCTGTTTTTGTGCCAATGCCATGCTGTTTTTGTTGTTATGGCTCTGTAGTATAGTTTGAGGTCAGGTTTTGTGGTACATCCAGCATTGCTCTTTTTATTCAGAATTCCACCAGCCCTATTTTTGTCTCAAGGAACTATTTGCCCAGGCAGCTTTGAACCATGATCCTCCTGATCCTTGTCTCCTGAGTAGCTAGGATTGCAGGCATGAGCCACTACCACCCAGCACATGAAACTTTTACAGTAGAGAGGGAAAAGACAGTGAGGAAGAGGCATCTGGTTACTAAAACAATATGGAGGAACTCTAGAATTTAAGATACAAGAGATGCTTTTGTTTGTAAATAAAAATCTAAAGATCTTTCTGCCTTTCTCTGTTCCAAAGAATATTCATTCTAGAGAATTCTACTAAACTTTAATTCATTGGTTAGTTATACATTTGTAATACTTTTCAGCTTGCTAATAGGATGGTTATAATTTCTGATAGACTGAAGTATAATATAAAACTGCAAATCAATGGTATACCTTTGCTGCCACCACATGGTAGATCTGGATTTTTGCAGTTGTGTTTTAAATTTTTTTTAGTTTATTAGCAGACAATAGTTGTACAAGGGTATACATTGTGAGATTTACACATGTATTTATAATATATATTAGTTAGATTTTTTCCACTTCCATCATTCTCCCTCTTCCCCCTTCTCCCCTTCTTAGAACAATTTCAACAAGATTCATTCTTCTATTTTCATTTATGAATACAAAATACACCCACCATATTCACCTTCATCCACCCTTTCCTTATGCCCATCCCCACCACCAATTCCCACTCCTAGAAATGACCTATTTTAACTCCCTGCCCTTCATTTTTAAGTGTATTTTAATAGTTTCATCTTATTTACTCATTCTCTATCACCATGCTCCCTTAATATTCAGTACCGTATATTATATTATATTCATATATAGATGGGTTGTTTCAATACTTTTCATTCTCTAACATCTTCTTTACCTGTCTCACCTCCCATAGTCCCCTCAGACAGAATCACTAATACAATTTTATTTTCTTTCTCATTATATATATGTATGTATATATATGATCATACATGTGTATATATACATAGATACATACATGCACATTTAACTGATAGGTTTAGCTTCCTCATATGAGGGAAAGCATGCAACCTTTGACTCTTTAAGCCTGCTTACTTCGTTTAACATGAAGTTCTCCAGTTCTACCCATTTACTTGCAAACAACATAATTTCATTCTTCTTTATGGTGGAATAAAACCCCATTGTATATGTATTCCATATCTTATTAATCTATTCATCAATCATGGGGTATCTGGACTTCTCCCAAAGCTTGGTTATTGTGAATAGTGCTACAATAAACACAGGCATGCAAATGGCTCTATTGTATCCTGGGGCACATTCCTTTGGATATGTGCCCAGGAGTGGTATTACTGGATCATATGATAGTTCTATTTTTAGTTTTTTGAGGGACTTCCATATTGCTTTCCATAGTGGTTGCCCTAATTTACATTCTCACCAACAGTGTAGAAGATTCCTTTTCCCCACATCCTCTCCAGCATTTATTGTTGTTTGTCTTACTGATGATAGCTATTTTGACTGGGATGAGGTGGAATCTTAATGTTGTTTTTATTAGCATTTCCTTTATGGCCAACGATGCTGAGCATTTCTTCATGTTTATTGACCATTTGTACTTTTTCTTTTGAGAATTGTCTATTCAGTTCATTTTCCCAATTATTCAGTAAGTTGTTGATTCTTTGAGAAGTTAGTTTTTGAGCTCCCTGTACATTTTGTTTATTAATCCTTTGTCAGATGTATAGCTGGCAAAGATTTTCTCCTATTCTATAGGCTGTGTCTTCAATCTAGTGACTATTTCCTTTGCTGTGCAGAAGCTTTTTGGTTTCATGCCATCCCATTTGTCAATACTTTCTCTTAATTACTGAGCTATTGGAGTTTTAGTCATAATGTTATTACCTATGTCTATGTGGTCCAAAGTGTACCCTATTTTTTCCCTGGATTAATGTCACCATTTCACATCTAACATTAAGATTTTTAATCCACTTGGAATTTATGCTAGTACAAGGTGAGAGACTGTGCTCTAGTGTCAATCTTAAGTTTCATACTTGGTTCTAAAGTTATTGTCATCACGTCAGACCTCAAACTATTGAAGACTTGAAGAGTATAGGATACGGATCTATACACAGATAATTTACATACCAATGAATCATTGATAGATAAAAGTAAACAGGAGCCAACAAAGCAAGATGCATTGTATTATGATATCTAGAAGAAGAATGTATTGTTTTGCCCTCAAAGACCATGTATCCTTTGAGATCAAGTATTCATGTGCAACAATTCAAGAATTATTGCATAATTGGATGGCAATATGTGGTAAAGAAAAATTTAAGTGTTTTGAGTTGAAAATAGTAAGATATATTAGAATATTTGTGGAAGAGAATTGAGCTGTATAACCATTGGAAAGGATTCAGATATACAGAATGAAAACAAGAAGACAGGTTGAGGTAACATTAAATAAAGGTTGATATCTAGGATCATCACAGAATGTTCATAAGATAACTCCTACAGTGAAGTTTATGAGTTTGCAGAGCCAAGAGAAAGAAAATGAATTAGAAAGTTAAGTCAAGGCAATTTATGATGGGCCTTTATTGTCGTGCCAACAAGCCCACTGGGAATCACTGCTTCAATATATGCATGTTAGATATAATCCTCCACCACATGAACATCTACAAATTCATATGAAAATCATTTATTCCCCAAACTGAGAGTATTCTAGTAGCTTGGGACCTCTAATCCCTCACCCTAAGTAAGCAATTTACATTTATCGAGCCCTAAAATCCAAGTAAAACAGTAAGTCACTACCAAGTCTCCAGGAAAAAAGTTAAATAGATGTTTATAAAGATGATGACTGGACCCAAGGAGATGAGACCTCCTGTCTGATATTTCACTAAGACCATCTGTTCCAAGAATATGATTGTAGAGAAGAAGAAGTTTAACAAAAAGGAAAAAGAGAAATTCAGCCTCATGGTGCCCAGCAGGTTATAATGTAATTTGTCAGGGAGAAGCAAGGTTAGGCAAATGACTGATATAAAGTGAGTGAGGCTCAAATGCTGGCCAAAAATGAAAACTCTAGCATTGAGTCTATTCACTCAAAATGATTGATTAAAATTTTTTTAATAGAAAACTTATTGTGGGTCATATTTTATTGAATTCTGTCTTGATTTTATTTCTTAAATGGAGTCACAGAGCCCCAAGAACAATAAAGACTCTGTAGAGAAAGGTTCAAATAACAGCTTCCCAATCTTCATGTGTGTTGAATCATGGGGGAAATTTACATATAGCCTTCTGTGGGGGAAATAGTCATTCCAAAAAATACAGTAAAACATTATACTGTAATTGAAAGCATTTTCCAAATTGTACCATAATAAGCACAGATGTTATTTTTCATTACAAAAAGAGCTCTTTACATTAATATTCAGAATAGCAATGATCTCCCTTTATTCTCTTCCAACTTCCAAACTGTTTTCTAGGATCTTAAAGATGCCTAAAAAAATTTTTTTCCAAAGTCTCCTGCCCCTAACTGGCTACTCTTTAGCCAAAAAGCACAGCAATATTAATTATGAAAGTCATTTTTAATTTTTGTATTTTGTGGATAACTAAAATTCGTAGGCAGGGCTCAAGTTATTCTCTGGCCTCAGCCTCCCACATGACATTTATATAAGGAACTTGATGATCCAAGGAGAGTCCTAGAGCCACCCCAATGGAAACCAAAGGGCAATTGTAACACACTTCACTTAAAGGTAAAAACATGGCACACTACAGACCTGCTAAATTGGGCTTCAGTATCTAAAACCTTGTTGCCTTTGGTTTCAGCTGTTATAGCTCAAGTTTTATGTGGAAAGATCTGGTTGGCACTTTGGTTCAGAGACCCTCTACATTCACCTTTATTTTGGAGGGATTTCTCTGAGACAATAGTTTACATGAAGAGTTGCTTCTAAGATGACATGTTGAGGAGGGGTATGAGATTTTAGGAGTATAACTTCAATGTACCTTTGTTTACCTTATCCACAGCTCAGCTGGATGGTGCAGGAGCCCATATCTCCTGTCCCACAGACCATTTGTTAAGTTGTCAAGTAACAACTCCATAGGCATTGCTTCCAGGGTTCACGTGAAGGGCATACTCAATTACACAAGAGATAACACACTTAGAAACTCCAAAATTACAACCTTCTCAGGTATTTATGAGATGTTGATAGTGCGTCCCTATTCAGACACAATTTAAAAATCACTCATTTTATCATAGGCAATATTTCCCATAACATAGTTTATAGTCTAGGCTTATCTGGTTTCCAACAGAGCAGAGATAGAAAGTTAACTTAAGGTCACACACCCATGACAGAAAGGAAAAACCTTTAGTGTTTGTTACTCACATTCTTCACAATGTATACTTTCATGTACCTACTGGCATTGACAGATTTAATTTGAAGTTTCTCTCATATAAGTTAGACTGAACCACAGCATATTAGTAGAGTTAGGCAAACTCCTCTCCACTGTGCTGCACCTACCTCCCAATTCTACTGTCCAAGAGTGTTCAAGGAATACCTTGATTGTCCATAAATACCTCAATTCACATGGGACTATTTGATCCCCTAGGAAAAAATTTATATCCATCTGCAATTAGATTGAGATACAGACATTCATCTGATACAGGAATTTGAAAGAAGGGGTGTGGGAACAAAGGAAGACAGATTGAAAAGATTTAGCTGCACTCCTTAGAGAAAAGTTCCCCAAAACTGACAAGGACTTTAGGATCTGAGAATCAGTGGAACAGCAGTTCTCAGTACTGTTTCAGACTGTTCCTAATTGCATGCTATGCTTCCTCCAAAAGCACTTATAAAGCAAAATGAAAAGACTGACTTGCTGCTGTGGGCTCACACAGTATCCTAAGACTACTAAAAGTTATGACTGTTCTCTACAGGATGGAAGAACAGGAAAGTATCAATAGAGCAGCAGTGACCAGAGCAGAAGAACAGCTCAGTTGCAGGCAGAGGCTTTCATTATAGACACAATCTCAACTCCTGTGTATGATTGGTCAAAAAATGACCTCACCATAAGAACATACAAACTGGTGAGGCAAGAATGTTCCTAACAGAGGAAAACCTCTAGGGAAAAAGGTTGTTTTCTACATTAGAATGTGGACTCTGACAGATTGTATTTTTCCAATGATGGCCATAACGTGTGTCCCATGCTATGGGGTTCTCCACAAGGTAATGTTATTGCTCCTTGCATTGAAAAGTGAGTCCATTTCCTCTCTGACTCCAAATGGGCAGACTGAGCTGTTTTGAAGGTTCTCCTATAATAGTGGATTCAGCTATTTCTCCTTGTAGTTCTACCAGGTTTTATTTCATATGTTTTGATGATATGCTGTTAGACACATACACATTAAGGATAATTATGTCTTCTTGGAGAATTGATCCCTTTATTATTTCTTATAAATTCTTTCGATCTGAGGTATGCTTTGTTTGAAATTAGTATAGCTACTCAAGTTTTCTTTTTATTAATGATAGAATGGTATAACTCCCTTCATCTCTTTACATTCAATCCATCTTTATAGTTAAAATGGATTTCTTACAGACAAAATACAGTTCTTGTTTCTTGATTCAATGTGGCAGTCTTTGTTTTTCATTTGGTGTGTTGAGGCCATTGAGGTTTACAGTGATTATGGATATAATTGGATTAATATCTAACATATTTGATGTTTTCATTCTTTGCATTTTTCTTTTTTGTCTTTCATTCATTTTCTGCTTTCTCTTATTTTAACTAAGCATTTTGTTATTCCATTTTCAGTTCTTTCTTAGCATATTCATTTTATGTTTGTGATTGACCTTGAGTTTGTACTATGTATTTACAACTAAACCATGTCCATTTTCAAATATCACTGTCCTACTTCCATAGTACTTTATGAGTGTACATGTTCCTCCTTCTCATGCTTTGTAACATTACTGTCATTTATTTCACTATAAGCTAGATCTATAAGCTAGAATCACCCAATCCTCAATAACTGCTGCTGTTTTTACTTAGAACTGTCATCTGTGAGAGCAATTAAAAATAATGAAAATAGAGCTAGCAGCATGGCCCAAGTGATAGAGTGCTTGCCTTAGGTTCAAACCTCATTACAGACAAAATAATAATAATAATAATAATATTTTGTATTGCCTTCACCTACTCTTTCTCCAACACACTTCCTTATTTTTATGAATATGAGTTTCTAACACACATCACCTTTGTTCTTTCTGAAGAACTTTTTATTTAAATTTATTTAACTGATACTTGCAAGATTACTAGAGTCAAATTCTCTCAATTTTTGCTTGTTTGAGAAAGTCTTTATTTCTTCCTCATTTTTGAAAGACATCTCATTAGATATAAAATTCTTAGTTGGTGATTTTTTTTTTCTTTCAACATTTTACATATTCCACTCCAATCTCTGGTTGCTTACATGGTTTCTGAAGAGAAGTGCAATATAATTTTTATAATTGTTCTTCTGTAAGTAAGATGTTTTCACCTCTGACTTCTTTTAAGGTTTTCTCTGTCTTTGATTTTTTTTCTATAGTTTGAATGTGACTTTATGTAGACTTTTTGGTATTTATCCTTCTTGTTCTCTGTTGCTTTTCAGAATCTGTGATTGAATGTCAACCATTAACTTTGAAAAATTCTTAGTCATTATTACTACAAATGCTTCTTTTCCTTTCTTTCCTTGGGTATTTCTACTACATATAAGTTACACTTTTAGTAATCACCTCACATGTACTAAATGTTTTGTTTCAGGTTTTTTTCATTCTTTTTCTCTTTGCATTTCAGTGTTTGAAGTTTCTATTGACATTTGTTCAAGATCACACTTTTTTCCTTGGCAATGTCCAGTCTATTGGTAAGCACATCAAAGGCATTCTTAACTTCTGTTACAGTAGTTCATTTTTTAAATTTCCAGCATATCATTTTGACTCATTCCTCAGGTTTCCATCTCTCTGCTTACACTGCCCACATGTCTTTTCATGTTGTATATTTTTCCATTAAGCCCCTTATCGTAAGAATTCCAATTTTTTAGTCAAGTATAACACACACACCTATAATTCTAGCACTTGGAGAGGTTGAGGCAAGAGGATTGTGAGTTTGAGGTCAACCTGAGCTACATGGTGAAACCCTTTCTCAAAACAATAATAACAACAAAAAGAATTCCTGTTCTTTATTCATGAGCTAACATATACTAAATATTTTCTTGACCCTTGGTTTAATGACCTTGGTTTTAGGCAATTGGAATAATGTAGTTCATAGATTTTAGCCCATCATTTGACGATCTGTAGATACACCATGGATAAGTCATGAATTTATATGGCATTGAAAAAAGAATATATTTGCCACCGATAATACTTTCTTTTAGAATTTTCATTTGAATTTTTGATTCAAATGCTATTCTAATGCTGCATAACAAATTGCCACAAAACTCAATGGTATACAGTAATAATCATTATTTTATTTGTAATTCTAGGACTCTGTAGTCTATGAGAGCTAAAAGATGTCTGGTGTAGTATTGGCTAGGCTTGACTGGGGTTGAAGTATTCAAGGTGACTTCCTTTACATGTCTGGGACCTTACTATTAGCTAGGTTCCTCAGTTCTCCTTCATATGGTCTCTCTCCTCAGTTGGTCTCTTGTCATTGAGCAGCATAGTCCAAACTACAGGTGGTTTCTCACTTCAAAGAAGCAAAGTGAATTCTTCCAGGCCTCTTAAATTCTAGGCTCCAAAAATAGTACAACATTCTACTGGTCAAAGCAAGTCACAGGGCCATCCCTGATTCAAGGTGAGTGGGAAAAAGCATATCTTTCTATGTGACTTCAAAGTCGCATTACTATACAACAGAAGGATAGAAGGGATTGTTGTGACCATCTTCAGAAACAATATACCACATCTAATTGAAAAAAAACTTTTACACAATTTTAATAAATGTTCCTGTTTAAATGTAAGAAGGGAAAAATTGGCTAAGACGTTAAACTTCACGTACACAGTCAAACTCCTTTGCATCCTCTAACTTAGAGACATCAATATCAATATCTTTATTTTTCTACAGTGTCATCAGCAAAGTGTTTGGGATGAGGAGGACACCCAATAAGCAGGGGGGATTCAGCTTCCCAATTCCCACACAACTCACAAGACTTTGAAATCCACTATGAAAAGCATTCCAAGGGTTTCACAAAAAAAGGAAAGTCACAAGGTAGATGGCCAGCAAAGACTTATTTAGCAAAGCAGTATGACATGGATAGAAATAGAAATGGAAAGAGGAGGAGCATCCCCTGATACACACAGGAGAGAGCAAAGGGGCTTAAAATGGTGGTCCCTATCCCAGATATCTTTATACCCTTTGAGCTGAGTATTCCAATTTGAACTTTTGCTTAAAAATGTGGTCACATTACCTGGTAACCTGTAATCATTTTTGTTGAGTTTCCAAGCATTGAGACAATGGGTTTAGGGTGGATTTATTATTACCCAAAACATGAAGACAATGGGTGTAGCCTTACTGACATCTTTTTCTGGTCAAAGAATAAATTCCCTAGACATATCTTCTGTTTTCAGAACATATTACTCATCTAAGGAGATTGTAACTTATTTAACATCTAAAAGGAAGTACAATGATAAGAATGCATGTATGTAACCTTCCAAAAAGATCAATTTAACTTAACTATTATTGCTCTAGTGATTTCTGTAGTCTTAAGTACTGATTTTGTCTAGTCCCTGCATCTACATATAATATATATAAATATTTCTTTAATTTCTGTCACCTTACTCTATCCTTCCTCAATGTAATAGTTAGTGTTCTCTTGATCATACCTGAAAGTGTAAACAGAAAACTTTCAAACAACAGTTCAACCCATATTACCTCTCCTAAATATCCCTAAATCTGCTGACTAAAATACCAAGGGTTTGTAGGTACTGAGTCATATTACCAGAAATAGTAACAACCAAGCCTTTGGAGAAAATGACAATTATGTCATGACTTATTCCTAAAAAGACAAGAATTAAGATGCCATCAATAACAAGATTATATTGATTGGAAGACACATCCCAAAAGGAGAAATGTGACCATGTTTCATAGACTAGTAATGGTTTTAGACAAATTTAGATTTGTTATAGCTAACTATCTCATACAACTAAAGGGCTTGAGACTGGTGGTCCCACTTTTTGTGGCACAATCTATTCTTGCCATGTTAATCTTCAGCTTCCATGATCTTCCTTGTTCACTAAATCTTCTGCACTAGACTAAGGATGAAATAAAGAATCCACTTTTTCTTTCCCTCTCAGCTCTCAGTTGAGTTAAATTTGATTTGAGACCTGAAAGTTCTTTTTCTTATAGAACCTTTCTAATAGCTGAAAAATAAACGCAATATTCTTCCACCAATTGACCTAACACCGTTTCTTAGTTTGATCAAATTTTTTTTAATTCTCTGATTTATATTCCACTATGAGGCATCTATTGATCATATTAGTACTGGTTCTATAAATTATTATTATATTAAAAAACGCCTCGCCTAAAGAAACCTCAACTCTACCATTTTGCCCAATAAACTCATAATCTTTTTACAGCTATTGACTATAGAAAAACTCAGGTCGATGCATGATAAATAGCTGATATGCCTTCAAGTTCTTTTAAAACAGGTTTGTGATTCCTTTCTTCATTGAACTGCCTAGAAATTATTTGTTAAACAAATCAGGTTTTTTACCTTAGGGAATATCCCTCTGCCAGATTTTTAGCAAGTATACCCTGTCATTATGCTCCTCTGTCCTCTATATTCCTTGAAATCTTTTGTTTTGTTTGCAGTACTTGGTAGCCGTCACTACTAAGAGGATCCAAATTCTCTGTAAGAATTAGAAAGGACCTTTCCACCCCACAACCCAACTGCAGTGGGCACGGCGTGCTGACGTCATCTCGCAGCGCCTGAATCACAGTTCAAAAAAAAAGGAGCGGCTTGGGTGGGAGTGGAGCTCACGTGACTCCGTGATCCGCCTTCCGCTTCTGTCAGAAGCTACGGAGTCGGATTGGCGAGGCCGGAGAGACATCTCTCCGTTATAAACAAATTGTGTACAGGTATCTAGTATCAGTTCATTGTTTCCGCCTGTTTTACTTTTGCCTTTTTCCCTAAGTACGGTAGCTTGACGGTGCCCAAACTAAAGATGGCGGCACAGGCGCTGGACCCTACCATACAGTCGCAGGTTTAGAGAAGCCTGTAGGCGGGTTCTGTGCGCCAGGAAACACGCCCGCTTCCTCCGCCCAGAGAGGGAGGTTCGGGGCGGGGCCCGTGGCCGGTAGTTCCTCGTCTGCGCGAAGATGGTGGAGGCGGAGAGCATCCGCGTGGTGCACTGTGGCGGCAGCGAGTTGAGCTTCAGGAGAGCGGTGTTCTCTGCGGATTCTAAGTATGGGGGCGCTGCGCGGCGTTGGCCGGGCTGAGGGGCGTGAGTCCCAGGAGGGCTGGGGAAAGAACTGTCTCACGCGTGTGCACTCCCAGCCCGCAGGTCTGGTCTCTGCGGCGGGGAGGCAGCGCGGGCCGGGAACCCGAGAGCCCCTGGGGAGGGAGCGGTGCCCGGGAAGGCGAGACATCCGCTGGTCCTGCCTGCCAGCTGGGGTGCGCCCCCCACCCTGGCCAGCTCGCCTGCTGGTAAACTGAGGGGCTGAGGGGCGGGTCCACGTGTTCAGCGGCTTGGGTGTGTCCGCCGCCGCTCTTCCAGTAAACACCACTCGAGTACAGAAAAATGTGTTGGTACAACTAAACCTTTAAGGTTACCTCTTCCCCCCCCCCCACGCCACGAAACACACACAAGCAAAAGGTATATTGGAAGCCCCCCCTTTTTTTTTCTTTTGCAGCTATGCATGAAAACTGATGTTCGGTTCTGTGGGAGGAAATCTGCCTCTCAGAGTTCTGGAGAGGATGAAGTGCCTCACTGCTTTACAAAGCTTTCTGGCTTTTAATGCCCGGTGTATGTTACCTATGTATTTATTGCTATATTGTATGATTTAGAAGTGACATATTGTGGTAAGAATAGATTTTCAAATCACTTAAAGAGAGAGTGCTACTTAGTAAAAATCCCTTTCTATCTTAGAAAAAGTGTAGATTGTATGTTAGAAAAGTCAGCATTCCCCCACAATATGCTGCCTGGATGTATGGTAGATAGTTGTTGAATGCACGCATGAGGGAAATTGAGTGTACACACACAGAGAAATTGACGACGGAGTCTTTACCAGCAGAGGAGGCTTTATTGATATTTGTCTTAGGAATCGGGAAGAAACTGAGGCTTAAAGAAGTTGGCAGAGTTTGGTCTCTTCAAACCCATATCTGTGTATTCAATTTTTTCCTCCTGTGTAATGTCTGGTTCTACAAGTTATTCATTATACTCCATTGTACATATTATTTACTAAACCTGATAGTTCCTTTTGTCAACTATATGTTGTATATAACAAACTGACATGACAAAAACTAAGGTAATTCAAATACTGACCCTACCTCTGGGAACCTACAGTCTAGTAAGAAAAAGGAAACTCAGTAGTAGATGTTTCATACCATGGGAACTTGTAAGAAGAGATTACCTCACGCTGAGAGAGACAGAGAAAGTTCCTAAGGGGATATTTATGCTAAGCCTAAATAGGTGGATGGTATTTTCACTCTGAGATATGGATGAAAGGTATTCCTAGCCAGGGCACAATATAAGTAAGAAAGATGTATTTGTATTGAACAGGCTGGTATAGTTAGCTAGAAAGAATGGCATATGAAGAGAGCTTGTGGGGAATGAGGTTGGGAAAGGAACTTGAAGCTGGCTCGTGGTTGCTGTTTAGTCCAAAGAGAATTTATCTTAAATTCTGTAGATAAGGGAGCAGGATTATAATATGATTGTGTTTCTTGAAGAATATTAATCTGAAAACTGTAAAACTATGATATGTGTTGTAGAATGGAGAGGTCAAAGATGGGTAGGCCAATAGTCAAGGACCAAAGATGGCATAGAAGTTATATAGTCCAAAGTTTCCCTTCTTGGGAACCTAGCACAGTTTGCAGCAATGGCAAATTTTGCCTCAATGGTGCTGGGTAGGGTGCATTTCAGTCACAAAGAGCATCTTGAAATTTAGGGAGTGGGAAAGGAGAAGGAGCTTATATATAAAGTCAGTTGTTGCAGCACAGGGAAGTGGTTGGAGAAGGGTGGAAGCCAAGGATTAGAAGGCTAGTGCAGGCATCCCAGGAAAGGGAGTTTGGCTTGAACTAATTGTCCTTTTTATTTTTCAATTTCTTTCTTTTTTTTTTTTTTTGACAGTACTGGGGTTTGAATTCAAGGCTACACACTTGCTAGGCAGGTGCTCTACCACTTGGGGCCATGCCCCCAGTCCTTTTTTTTGTTTGTTTTTCATTAGCATAACATTCATACATGTAAATAATGTACTTTGATCATACTCATATTCTCTCCTCATCCTTTCTTACCCCCCCCCTTTTCTTTTCTCTTTGCAAATAGTCCCCTTCTACTTTCATGTCATTTTCTTATTAAACCTAGATTCTGTATATAGAAAAAATGTGATCTTTGTCTTTCTGAATCTGGGTTGTTTTGCTTGAATCTGTCTTGTTTTCCTGCAAATGACATAATTTCACTCTATTTAAAAGCTGAGTAAAACTATATATATATGTATGTATACCACATCTTCTTTGGTAGCACTGGGTTTGAACTCAGGGTCTTATGCTTACTAGGCAAGTGCTCTTACCATTTGAGCCACTCTACCAGCCCTTTTTTTGTGATGGGATTTTTTGAGATAGGGTCTCATGAACTATTTGCCTGGGCTGCCTTCGAACTGTGATCCTCCTGATTTCTGCCTCCATAAGGCACTGGTACCTGGCTATACCACATCTTAACCACTCATCTTTGACAGACTCCTAAGCTGAGTGTATAACTTGTCTGTTGTGAATGAGTGCTGCAATAAACATGGGCATGCAGGTATCTCTGTTGTATGCTAAGTTATACTCTTTCAGATATATATGCCCAAGAATGGTATGGCAGGATCATATGGTAGTTGCATTTTGGGGTTTTTATTTTGTTTTCTGGTTTGGGGGTTTTTCTGGTGGTAGTATGGTTTGAACTAAAGCCTTTGCACTTGCTAGGCAGATGTATAACCACTTGTGCCATGCCCCAAGCTCTTTTTACTTTAATGTTTGAATAGGGTCTCCAGTTTATGCCTGAGCTCACTTGGACCGCTATTCTCGTTTCCTGCATAACTAGGATGACAGGTGTATACCGCTATGCCCAACTTTTTATTGGTTGAGATGGAGTCTCTTGAACTTTTTCTTGTGGCTGACCTTGAACCATGATCCTCTCGTTCTCCTGAGTAGCTAGGATTACAAATGTAAGCTATCTAACTGGCTGTGTTTTCAGTTTTTTGAGGAACCTCCATACTGATTTCCATAGTGCACTAATTTACATTCCTATCAACAGTGAATAAGATCCCCCCTCCAAACCACCCCCCCAAGAACAGATGGTTCTTGCTACCATCTGTTGGTTTTTTCCTTGTTGGAAGCCATTCTGACAGGTGCAAGGTAGAATCTCAATGTATTTTTGATTTGCATTTTCCCTGATGCAGTTTATCATTTATTAATTGGCCATGTGTAATTTGTTTTTCTTGGCTGTACTGGGGTTTGAACTCAGGACCTTGTGCTTGCTAGACAGGTGCTCTACCACTTGAGCCAGGCTTTTTATTGCTTTAGCTATTTTTCAAGTCTCACACCTTTTGCACAGGGCTGGCCTTCTGATAGTAATCACCTTTCCTACATCTCCTGCATAAGTGGGATTTTAAGGCATGCACCAGCACACCTGACTTGTTTGTTGAGCTGGTGTCTTACTAACTGGACTGGCCTTGAGCCACATCCTCCTGATCAGCTAGGACTATAGGCTGTGCCACTAACCCAGCCACCTGTGCTTTTCATTTGAAAACTGTTTGTTTCATTTGCTAGCTTATTGATACAAATATTTGTTCCTTGGATGTTTAATCTTTTGAGTGAACTAGACAACCTTGAAGATGGAGAGAAGAGCTGAATTGTTCGACGGTGTTTTTGGTTGTCTGTAGAGAAGCAAATAATTAAAACCACTTCGATCAAATGAACAGGCTGATAATGAACTCATCAAAGATTTGAATATTATCTGAAAGGTACTATAAGGGATTGGCTACCTTCTACAAACAGAAATAAAGTAATTTTGTTTTTTACATCAAAGTGCTTGACAAGAAAACTGCAATAGTAAAGAAAACTGGAATTTTGGCAGCTTTGGTTATCAGGTCTTCCTAGGACTAGAACAAAACTCTTCTACTTGCATGACTGATGTTGAGAGGAGCAGGGCAGGTGGCTGAACATGAACAGCAATTGTCATTCCCAAATCAGATGTCACTGCCTCTGCTCCAGTACCGTCTGCATCACATCCTGCTGCTTCAAGTGTTATCGTCATGTTGTATTACTCAAACCCTTATTCCTGGTCTTGCCCTGTACTCTGTAACGGATTTTTTTTCACTAATGATAGCTCTTCTGTTGGCTTTCATGTCTTCATTGATGTAGCTCAACTCAACTTATCCATCTGAGTTTCCTGATAGTACATTATGTGCGTTTTGCTTATCTGATGGGTATATTTCTGTAGCATGTATGTGCCATGTTTGTGATTTGCTGGCTTTTGCTCATGCTGCTGTTTTTTCCCCTCCTAGCCTTTAAATCATACCTCCAGGGTCTAGTACCTGGCTTCTGTTTGAAACTTTTGCTAGTTTCTTTCTTGTCCTTTTTATCAACCGAGATGAATCTATGGGAGAAAGTTTTCACTGCCTATACAGTGCAAACAGTGAGGTTTAGAGAATTTGAGTAAATTCTCAAATGTCATTCAGCTAGTATGTAATGAAGCCAGCATTACCATTTGTGTTTGACTTCTTAAAAATACAATCTTTCCTACCATACTCTATATCTGTTATTAGTCATAATAAACACCCAGCTCTTCAACATAGAAGCTCACAGTCTGGTTAGAAGAGAAAGTGTGCAAACCATCATAATGTCATAGATCATATGGTAATTCCTAAGATGGAGCTGAGCCCAGCATCAGCACTGATGTTGATCTGCATAAGATGAGGAAAGTGTTCTAGGTGAGCGACCCCCAAGCTGAATGATGTTGTTGGATGGTTAATCTTCAGTGATGGAGATCCATCTACTGCTAAAGCTACATTTCTCAACCCTCAAGCTAAGTCTTAAAGTAAGTAAACAGAGTCATGTAAAACAAGGAAAGACTGAACAATCCCCCAAGCTGAATGATGTTGTTGGATGGTTAATCTTCAGTGATGGAGATCCATCTACTGCTAAAGCTACATTTCTCAGCCCTCAAGCTAAGTCCTAAAGTAAGTAAACAGAGTCATGTAAAACAAGGAAAGACTGAACAATTGCCACCTATTGGAGAACTGTAGAGGTATGACAACTAACATGGTATTTTGGATTCAATTCTGGAACATAAGAGCGTAGTCATGTACATGGAGTGATGTTAATTCCTTTGTTTTGACATACGTACAGTGCTAACATTACAGGAACCTAGATGAAGCGTATATAGGAATCTGTTCTATAAATCTAAAACTATTTCAAAGTAAGAAGTTACAGAAAACTTACTCCCAGGAAATAAAAGGACATAGACAGAAAAAAAGTATGATTTATGTAGACAGCAGAATGTATAAAAGCATGAATATAAGAGTTGCCTTTCAGGGCTTGCATTCAAGTAATTAAAGCCATTATACTGTAATAAGGAGCAAGGGGAGAGGAAATTCCTTTTTTCTGAGGAAGTCTATCAGAATCAATTAGCAGGAAGTTTCTTGACCTAAAAGACCCCCATTTTCACTGGCATCTCAAGGGAAACCTGACTGAAGGAACTCAGTACTGATGGGGCATGGCCAGGAGCTAGAGTTCTTGGAGTTGTGAACCACTTGATTAGAGCATAGCATGCAAGTGAAAAAGTAGTTCTGGTCATGGGGTCACACGACCAAAGACCATAGGAGTTTAGATCATATCCTGAATGCAGTGGGAAGGATTTTTATTCAGTTCAGTCTTTTATGTGAACACGTGATTTAGTCAAATTTGCAAAATTAGTCTGAGTATGAAACCTGTCTTGAAAGACAGAAGACTATGGAGCCCTTAGAATGGTCTAAACTGGGGATGTCACATCTCTAAACTAAGGTTTTCTCAGCCATGAGGAGGAGGCTCCAGCCAAAGGGAGATCATACACTTCAGGTCCTTTGTGGCTTGTACTTTCCTGATCTTCTTAGTATCTTAGAAGTGATAAAATAGGGTAATAGCAACCCAGTCCACATCTTATTTTCTCTTTGCATTTTGTAAGTGTTTTATTGGTTCATGGTATCCAGTTGTTTCACAGCACTTTTAAAGATGGAGCAAGTTCTGTTCAATAAACTGGATTGAACTTTGGAAATCAAAAATAAATAGAGCTTTTGCTATCTAGAAAATCATTGCCAATTTAGGAAGGTAGACATATGAAAACAAGTAATTTCAGCACACTGTGAAAAGCATTAGGATAAAGTCATGTGCCTGGTGCTTCAGAAAATAGTCCATTTGAAATGCCCTGTGGTTTGTACCTTGCACAGTGTATTAAAAAAGTGTGAGACATAATAGGCACAGAGCAGACAATTTTATGTGGAAGATAGTAGGAAATTTTTATTTCTGAACTTTATCTTATAGGTAATAACCTATTATGGGAATAGTCAAATAAAAACTACTCCAATTTAACCATTTTTAGTAATTTAGTAGTCTGCTATATGAAAGAAAGCCACAAATCCAGAAAGATAAAAGCAAACCTAGCATTTTAGCAATAGGAAGGAAAGAAAGCTGACATAAAGTCTTTGTACTTTGGAGCTTACCAACTATAGCAGAGCCTTTGATTTAGCATGTGTAAGCTGATGTCCCCAGTGGTACATGGAGAATTTTGGAGCATGGGAACACAGCACCATAGCAGGATCATGGAAGAGTAATTGTTAACAGGAAATGATAGTTTCTCCATTCATTTGGTGAGCAGGCAACTTGGTTAGGCTATTCTTTGAAAATGATTCTGTATAGCCTCTATCTATAGACAGGCAAGAGATAGAACCTTGGCCTCATTAATCTCTTCCAAGTCAATGAATCAATCTTAGATGTCCCCATAGATTTAAACAGCACACAATTTCAAATGTACATTTCATGAACCATTTTGAAAGAAATCTCTGTTGCCTGTTATTTCTGTAATAAGCCATAAAAAGATTACAGTACTTATAGAGTATGTGAAATTTATTTTTCTTTCTTTTTTACCAGGTATATCTTCTGTGTCTCTGGGGACTTTGTTAAAGTTTATAGCACAACTACAGAAGAGTGTGTCCATGTACTGCATGGGCACAGAAATCTGGTGACAGGAATCCAGCTCAACCCCAACAATCATCTGCAGGTGCCAGTTTATAATTGAGCATTTTAATAGCAGCCTTGTTGTTGAGAGAAAAGTTTTGGTTAACTGCCTGAGAAAATTTCTAGGTTATGATCAGTTGATCTTATGATTCAGGATATTTTTCAGTTATTGCTAGTTATAGGATAGGATCACAACCTAGAACTAGATTGCTGATAGTGAATTGTATAAACCATTTATGTGTTCCACAGGATGCTTTATCAGTGTTACTTGAGAAAGATGTTTTTGACTGTATGAACTTTTGAAAGTTACACATGGTTAAATGACTTTCTTCCTTGTAGGCCTTTTCTGATCTCCCTTGTAGCATTGGCTTTGGGAATATCCAAAATACCTGTTCTTAAATAATTAGCAAAGCTACTAAAAATTTATTTCAACAATATTTGGCTCTTGCTGTAGCTTTTAACAAGTTCCCTTTTTGTAAACTAGTTACAGCCAACTTGAAAGTTATTGCTTAATTTAAAAATTGATTTGCTTTGTCATTCACTGCATTATCACAAAAGAAGTAGGGCATAAAGTAACTGTTCTTTTCTTTCCACAGATAAGTGAGCTATTTTTTGGGAAGGTGGGATAGTACTAGGGTTTGAACTCAGGGTCAAGTAACTTTTTTGCAGGGTCCAGGTACATTTTTTCTGATGATTTGATAAAATTCACTACTATGTATAGCCTTTGAATGTTTTTAATGTCAAAAAAAAAATACTCTGGTTAAAATCGAAACTTTTTAGCTGTGTATTATAGGTTCTATAGCCAAACAAAAAGCCATATACTCTTTTCATAAAAGTTCTGTTTAGGTAACTGAAAGTTAATAAAATCAGACAAGAGCAGTGTTATCAGTTAGTTTGGTTGAGCCTGGAGGGCAGAGGTTCTGTGGACTTAGGAGTCGCAGTATTTGTGTATTAACCGTTGTTTTGATAGTGAATATATACTTGACTTTATTTTGCTAACTCATGCTTATAATTCTTATTTGTAGTAGTTGATACATATTTTTTTTCTACTTAATGCAGTTTTTTTACTTAAATAGATAATATTCTCTTATGCCAACAGTTTTTATTTCTAGACTCTGAATTCATGTCCCTTTTTGCAGAAATCCAAAAATTACCTCTTTCCTTCAAAAACCATAAGATTCTTTATAAACCTTACAAAGTATTTTCACCTAGCAACAACATCACCAAAAATGTAGTGTAACTTTAGTGAAAATAAGCCTACTGAGACAAAAATAAACCTACATGTTACCAAAGCCTTCTGGTTCTACCGCAGTGTGGTCCACAAACCCATGTCCTAAACTGTTGGTTACCACTCCACAATGATCCAAGAACAGAACTGAGCATCCTGAAACTTGATAGCAGTTTGACATTACCACATTTTTTCTTTTAAAAAAAGAAAACAAGAAACACATCTTCATGTAAGATGAAAGCAGTACATCTAATAAAAAGACCAGGTAAAATAGAAGGGAATTCCTGAATGTTTTCCATAGCATACTTTACCATGTCCTGTTTCAGATGTAAGGTTGACTTTTTCTCCTCAGTTTGAGTTAGAACTTAAAATCTGGGTTTGCTTCCTCCAGGGGTCTGTGATAAGACTGACTGTTTTGTAGAAGCAACACAAGTTGAGTATCCTTTTATCAAAATACTTGGGAACAGAAGTGTTTCAGATCTTGTAGTTTGGAAGGTTTGGGGGAATATTTGAGTTACTAGTTGAGCATCCCTACTTTGAAAACCAGAAGTCCAAAATGCTCCAAAGTCAGTCTTTTGAGTATCATGTTGAAACTCAAAATGTTCCAGATTTCGTATTTTCAGATTAGGGAGATAAATGTTCAACCTGTATAAACCTCTTTAAGGCAAATGACAAATTAGTTAACAGAAAGGGCTTTCTGTGTCAGCACTTAATTATCCATTCAATATCTGAATGAAATTCTACTTTTAATCTTTTTTTTTTAATGATTTTTACCCTTTTAGCTGTATTCTTGTTCCTTCGATGGCACAATTAAACTGTGGGACTATCTTGATGGCATTTTGATAAAGGTATGTGGATTAATCGTCAGTTTTTCTGATACGAAAAGGTAAGACAATGCAATAATAGACATACTGTTTTCTTCTGTGACACCTAGACTTTCTGAGCAAGTTATGAAAGTCACACACCACTTAAAACGTAAGTTTGAGCATATAAAAATTTTTAATTTCTAACCAAAAAAGAAAAGTTAAAATACTGGAAAAAAATATTTAATAAAGTTATTATTTCTAATATATACACAAAAACATGCCAGATACCAATAAGGAAAAACCAGTAGCCCATCAGAAAACAGTGAGCATAGCACTGGCTTGTTGCTCAGTGATAGAGTACTTGCATCTGTGAGAGCCTGGCTTTGATCCTCAGTACCAGAGGGAAAAAAATTAGTTCAGAAAATAACCAGTAAACATGAAGAGGTGCTTAACTTTGTTAATAATTTGGACATTGTAAGTTAAAACACATGAAAGCACTTTCCCTGTCAGTTTGGCCAAAATGGACATTTTTGTACACAATCAGTGAGGGTAAAACTACATATAAATCCATTTTTTCTAGCATTCTTATCCATAAGAGACTCATTGATATAATGGCTTGTATATATAGCACTTGCAGCTTCGTTTTTTAGAAAAAAATAAATGTAACCTTAATATCACTTAAAATTATGGTACATTCATTCAGTAGGATATTTAGAACCACTGAAGAGTCAGGTAGATGATCACTATGTCCAAACCTAAGTTTATTCAGTCAGTGTGTACTGATGGTCTTTAGACCTAGTGTCCTCTTGATGGGACAACAGCTGTAAGCAAAGTAGTTAAAAGGCCTCACCTCTGTGGAACTTAATGTTCTGCTTGGGGAAGGCAGATAATAAATAATACGGTGCTTTTTATCTTTCAGACTTTCCTTGTTGGACATAAACTCCATGCCCTCTTTACTCTTGCCCATGCCGAGGATTCTGTCTTTGTTATAATAAATGAAGAAAAACCAGGTATAGTGTCATGCACTTTTGATTTTATATGGCATCAAGTGGCTCTTTATGTTTTACAGTTTCTCACATTTCAGCATTTTCATTTTAATCTGAAGCTAACAGTTTTTGGAGTTAGAATTTAAATTGCTTACATTATCATTACATTCATTTGAGGAGGCTTTCTATCAGTTTGAAATATGCAGTGAGGTGAGACCTCTAAAAAAAAAAACTGTCTTCCTTATGAACTTAAATCTATCATTCTTAAGTATCACTATCCTTTTACCTGTTTGCAAATTCCCATTTGTTGATCTGGAATCATTATAGCTAATAGTGTAGAAAATAGGTTGATATTAAGAACTAGCCGTGTGTCTGAAATTACTATATTTTATCATCATTGGAACATTGTTCCACGAAACATCTATGTATCAGCATTTCAGGAATTTCTGGGGTATTGACAGTGGTTGCAAATAATTGTGCTTCATCAGAGGATTTGATACAGATATTGACATGAAGGATATATTGAAAGAACTTTTCTAATCCCAGAATTTAAGAATGCCACTGCATGCTGTGCTATCTGCCATAAAATACAGTTGTCTTCAGAATTGAAAGCTTTAAGATGATTACCTGGCAGTCAGCTAGACTGGTTCATGATTTATTAACTAAGTGAATCCTTCTATCATATTTTTGTTGTTTGGGGGATTTTGCTGAAACATCTGTAATTTATATATCATAGATCTTTTAATCCATGAATAGTCAAAACTCTAAAGCAGACAAGTATATTGACTTCTTTAAAAAATTTACAAAATTAGCCTATATCTAGCCATGCATGGTGGTGCACACCTGTAACCCAAGCACTGGGGGCAGAAGGGGAGGGGCTGGGGCAGGAGGATCCTGAATTCAAGGCCTGCTTGGGCTACACAGTGAATCCATAGTGCAACCAAGGATTTGGGTATGTAGCTCAGTGGTAGAACACTTGGCTAATGTATAAGACCCTGGATTCAATCCCCAGAACCCCAAAAATAAAAATATTAAAAACCTGAGAGCTAAATATCTTTTGGTTAAAAGTCAGTTAGTGCCAAATCTGGTAATGAGTGATACTGTGTCAAGAATGTGGTATGAAAGGCACATACTTGGGAGGCAGGAGGGTCATGAGTTCTAGGTCAGCCTCAGTTACACAGTGAGAACCTGTTTCAAAGAAAAAAAACTGAAATGGCAACATTCTTAAAATAATTAAGTCATCTTCCCAGATGACATCTTCAAAGGTACCATGTTTTTCCCTGTTTAATTTCTGTTTTGTATAGAAATATATATACTCTTGATATTAGTCCACATGATTACTAAAAATTCCCATTCCCATTAAAATGTACCTTAAGATCCAGTTACAATCATGGCATTAGAGTAGCAAGTAAATTTCATGTGACTAAATGCACATGTTCACTTTTCTTTGAAGAAGCTTTAAAGTAATATGGCTTCCTTTTGCTAGATATATTTCAGCTGGCTTCAGTGAAACTGCCAAAATCATCAAGTCAGGAAACAGAAGCTAAGGAATTATCCTTTGTTTTGGATTATGTAAACCAGTCACCCAAGTGCATTGCTTTTGGAAATGAGGTAAATTTGTTTCATTGGTTTTCTGTCTTACATATAACATCTCTTTTCTGCAATCTTTCCTGAGCATCTTATGTTACAATTATAATGACTTTATATTGCCTTGAATTACTGTGTTTTTTAGTAACTAAGAAATTTCTTTCATTGCTTAGAGTATAGACTTTTAGGACCATCCCTATTTTGTTTATTCTGGCCTATTGTCCTTAGAAGTCCTCAAACTTTCCTCAAAATAACAATGTTTTGTATTTGTGCTGTATTTCTTTGCCTGTCCCATATAAGAACCACTCAGTGTTTCATTTTACATTGTGTATCTAGAAAATATGTCCTTAAAGCCATAATTAATATGTCCTTTATAAAAAAAAAATTGGCACTAAAGAAAAAATATTGTGAGGAAAGAAAATCTATGATCTCACCAGTGACAATAGTTAAGAACTCCCTTTCTTGAGTCAATGCCCTGTATAGCTATCCTTATCTCAACCAGCAAAAACCCTTGTTCCTTCCTATTATTGCCTATACTCTCTCTACAACAAAATTAGAAATAAGGGCAAAATAGTTTCTGCTGGGTATTGGGGGGGGGTGGGGAAGTGGATGGTAAGGGAGGGGGTGGGGGCAGGGGGGAGAAATGAATCAAGCCTTGTATGCACATATGAATAATAAAAGAAAAATGAAAAAAAAAATTTTCACATTGTTCAGGTAAGTAAATTGTGCTGTAGGGAGTGCAAGAATTTAAACACAAACTCATCAAATCTACAATGTCAGCAAGATGAGTGTTCAATGTCAATTGGTAATAAAGGGGTTGATAGGTGTCCACCCATCAAATATGTCAACAGACATACAACACACAAAAAAATCACAAGGCATCTGTGTATATATTTCCTTTACGAATTATTTTTAAAAAATCACTGATAGGAAGAATGTTTGAAATGTTTTCATTTCTCACTGTTTTATTTTCTTCAAACACCCACAAATCCAGTAAAATATCTGGTATATTAGGCTGATCTTCACTTTTATTTTTTTCTTCATTTTGTGTTGTTTATAGCAAGATGATAATACTTCAATGCTGTTCATAAATCTTCAGATTTTCAGTTTTAAGTTTCATGCTGAAGAAAAACCTAAAAGTTGTTTTCAGACCATTTTCATTTGTATTCAGTTTGTTTCCATACATTAAATACATTTATATTCATATTAAATATAAAAAAAAAAAAAGAACTCCCTTTCTAGACTTAAACATGTAATATCTTTTTCCAAAAGAAATCAGGATCAGAAATCTTTCTCTTTTTTTCATCTTAACATTACAACATGAGGGCTGGTGGAATGGCTCAAGTGGTAGAATACCTGCCTAACAAGCGTGAGGCGCTGAGTTCAAACCTCAGTGCCTCCAAAAAAAGAGAAAGAAATATTTGTTAACATTACAACATGAGTGTATAATAAAGTATTTTGTACAGATATCATGTGATGCCCACACCATGGCTTCATTCCATATTAATAATTACTTTATTATTTTAAAATCAAATACCATTAAATGATATCACTGTAGTTGCATGTTTCTTTAGCGTTTTGTACCATTATTTTGTTATTCTTCTGAAAAGGAGTTTCTTTCAGAATAGAGAATACATTTTTTAACATATCATCAATCACTAGTCATCAATTCAGAGCTCAGCAAGGTACCACTTCACATCCGCTGGAACTGCTAATGTTGTTAAGATATGGAGCAAAGTTACAGACTTCTGCCAAGTCATTCCAGTCCTAGGCAGAATGAAAATACGACCACAAAATGATAATGTGCAGTAATTTGTTGTTCACAATAACTCCAAGATGTAAATAACCCAGATGTTCACCAACTAGTGAATAAGCAAATGCGACATGTATTTCCTCAGTGGAATTCTACTCAGCTATGAAAAAAATTAACAATATATGTAAGAGTGGATAAACATCAAAAAGATGATGTTGAGCAGAAGAGTCCTGGGACAAAAAGGCAGGGCAATAAGCTGTGATGATGGAAATGAGTAACTGCTTGTGGGGGGGTGGGGACATTGAGAAATAACTAAAGAAGAGCAAGGGAATATTTCTGAGGTGAAGGAGGTGTTTTAGATCTTCATTGTGGTGTTGTTATGTGGATGTATACATACATATGTATGCTACAAACAATACTTTATTGTATGTTTGTCTCAATAGAAAAAAAACTTAAATCATTATACTTCAAAATATCTTAGGATTTAGGACATTTGTTCATCTGTAGCCAAAGAATAGTATATCATTTTATGTTAATGCAGTCTTAGTAGTGTTAACTATTTTTCTGAGTATTATCTTGTTATTGAAACACCAGGGAGAATATGTTGCTGCAGTACGGGATTTTTACTTGTCTGTTTATTTTTTAAAAAAGAAAACAACATCAAGGTAAGAAATCTTTTTTGCTAGCTTTGTTTTATGTACTAAAGAGCTTGTTACAATTTTATTTCATCCACATTACCTTTGATCCACGAAGAATAGAAGGGATAATAAGGAGAATGTTAGTTACAAAAACTTAGGGAGCCTTTTCCAGCCTAAATAAAGTCCCTATACAGTACACCTAAATTATTGTAGTTTGTATGCTTGGTGTCAAAATCTGTAGATTGAAATCATTGACGAGGTTGATTCTCATTGCCATTTTATAGCTGTAGAAATAAATACAGGTTTTGGAATACCTAGGTTTAAAATGGGTCTGATTTAGTCCATTTGGAATCCTGTGTACTTGACTAAAATAACATATTTAGAGAGACTGCTGAGCATTGAGTAATCAGTACTGTTCAACACTGTCCCCCTTCTCATTTACCCTTGTAAGATTAACAGTTGTTTTCTTTGCAGTATAATAAGAATCTTGACTTGTTAAGAGCCAGAAGACTGGCAAATACTCAGCCTAAGAATAAGAAATAGCCTAGATATTATAGTGAACAGACTTACTTTTTAAATGTCCCTTTATACAAATTAACCATTTGTCTTAGATATAATTTCTTAGGCTTGTCCACCCATCATCCTGAAATTTAGATTCAGTAAGAAATTTGAAAAAGCTGTGTCCCCAGCCAAGAAAAGCCACTGAAAGGACTATCATTCCATTGCTTACATGCCAGTGGCTTTCATAGACAAGTTATGGTAGGATATTAGTCATGTGAAGTTTATATTTATTAATATGTTTACAAAACAATGCTGGATTCTTGATCAAATTTTTCTTTTTAAAAAAATCCTGCATTTCTATTGATTGGATTCTGAGAGCTCTCCAGTTTGGGTTGATAAGTTTTGGAAATCTCTTTCTTAATTACATCACCACTACATGAGTCTGAGATAACTTAAGGAAAAATTTTTTTTCTCCTAGGTTTACTTTATCATCATCAGGAAATAAGAAAAATGCTAAGAACAATTTCACATGTGTAGCATGCCACCCAAAGGAAGATTGCATCGCATCTGGTCACATGGATGGCAAAATTCGTCTTTGGTCAGTTGACTGATTTATATACTGTTTTACATTAACCCTGCAGAATGGGCCTTCTCTGAATCCAGGAAGAGGGACCAAACTGAAAAGCCACTGTTGATAATAGGGACTAGGCTCTGCCAACACCCTCCATTCCTTTTATTATGCTCTTTGTTTCATACTTAATACTTTAGAATCCTAACTTTGGGTTAGGGTTTATAGGAAGAGTGAAAAATTCCATGTTGCCTATGACCATTTTACTGAAGAGAACTTTTCTGTCATCCTTTACCCAAAAAGGCAAGAGTGACAATAATGAGTGATAGGATACTATAGATGACATACTGTTTGTAGAAGTGATTTTTAGGAATAAAAATATACTTTTTACACATTAAGACCAGAAAGTTTGATACTATGATTTATTACATTTAGCATGCCATTATTTTCCTAATTCACAGGGCTGGCAGAGTGGCTCAACAGGTAAAAGCACCTGCCTAGCAAATGTGAGGCTCTGAGTTCAAACCCCAGTGCAGCTAAATAAATAAATAATACAGCCAACAAAAAACAAAACAAAGCCAAAAACATAAAAAGAAAGTAAAAGTTGCCCAGAAAAAAAATCTGCCATTTCCTGTGAGCTGGTGTAGTGCCTAGCAAGTGTGAGTGAGGCCCTGAATTCAAACCCTAGTGCTGCCAAAAAACAAATAAAACCTGGCCATTATTTTCCTGTTCGCATCTAGGGTCAAATTAAGAATTTGTTTTTCTCCAATAGGAGGAATTTTGGTGATGAGAAGAAATACATGTACACATGTTTACATTGGCACCATGATATGGTTATGGATTTGGCTTTTTCAGTGACAGGTAAGTGCAGAGTTAACATTAAAATGAACTTTTAAAATGTATGAATCAAGTGTTTTAAATTTACTACATTTATACTTTGAGCAGGGTTTACATCTATTATCTGACTGAATCTTTGATGCTGTGAAACATGTATCATTAATTGTCATTTTCAAATGACGTGAGGTTTGGAATCGATAACTAGCCCAGGTCACGTGGCTAGTGAGATTCAGATCTAGGTTTGATTCAAAAGCTCATGTTTTTATAGATTGTCTCATTCAATATTCACTGTTTTAAATTAATTCAGACCTTTATTCCATTTAAGTTGCATGAAAATGTGGCTATATTAAACAGTACCTCCTGAAATTCTGTCCTCAACAGAAACGTGAAGAAGCACATTTTGTCTTGAGTTACTGTCAGCATCCTCAAACCCATGTGGTGAAAGTTATATCAACATATTATGACAGAGTGCTAGAAAAGATTATGCACCTAGAAAATGACTTCTTTTTGCAGACAGGTCTTAGATGGTGCCATGTGCTCTGGATCCATAGAGGTTTCCTTGGATTTAACTCACTAGAGCCCCAGGAAGTAGGAGGCATTTTCAAACTACTTAAGCTTTGGATTTGGGTAACAATGACCAGTGTATGCAGGCAAGACCCAACCTAACACAAGTATAATACAACAGGAGTACTGTTCTGACCTAAGAATTGAAACTAGAAAGAACATAAAGAGAAATTAACCATACCAGTAAAAAATGTAGGCTACTTTCTTATCTTCTCCACCCCCTTTTCCACTTGCCTCTCAAAAATACCAATGACTATTTGTGTGGTGGTGCACTGGTGTGCACATGTCAATTTATATGTTCCACACCATGTATTTTCCCTCCCAATCTAAGCTCATTTCTTCTGCCCTTCTTCAGTTTGTTTCATTGCTTTAGCCTCTGCCTAAATCAGGGCAAGGACTAATTGTAAACGTATAATAATATGTAATGTAAACTTTGGATGACTAATAGCCTACCATAATAATTTGTCTATGGGAGCCACTGACATTTAAGTAATGGAAAAGTTCTCCTTTTAAGTGGCCTTTTTGGTCTGTGCACAACTTACTCAGATTTCTTATTGAATCTACCCTTTAGTGTGAGGTATGGACAAACCTAATAAAGTTCCATCCTCTTCAATATACTTGATTTCATGTCATTGGAGTATATACCCAGTAGTTGGATATCTGAGTCAAATGGGACTTCTGTGTTTGGAGGAGCCTCCATACTGTTTCCCATAATGGCTGTACTTAAAAATTTTACATTCCCACAACCTCACCATCATGTTTTCTTGTGCTTTTTTGGTAATATATGGTAATTCTACATTCATTGCAGTTTTAATTTGCATTTCCCTCATGGTTAATGATGTTAGACAGTCTTTCATATACCTGTTGGCCATTTGCATATCTTTTGAGAAATGTCTAGTCAGGTCTTTTGCCCATTTTCAATCATAGTTTGTTGGACTTTTTTTGAGTTGTTTCCGTTCCTTTTTTATATAATGTAGATATTAACCCATTACCAGAAGTATGGCTTGCATTTATTTTATGCATAGATTGTTTCTTTAGTCTGTTGGCTGTTTCCTCTGTTGCATAATAGGGTGACTTTAGCGAATAGTAATATAGCTAGGGGAGATTTTAAATGTTTCTCCACAAAGAAAAGATCGATGTTTCGGTGATGGATATGCTAATTACCCCAATTTTATCATTACATAATGTGTAGGTGTATGGAAACATCACATTGTGTGCTATAAGTTTGTGCAGTTACTGTGTCAATTAAACACAAAATAAGACTTTAAAAATAGCAAATACAACATCAGATTAAAAATGCTATGAGGGCACTTATGTATTTCTAAAGAGTATTTCTTTGTTTTGCTATGAAAATAAAAGTGTTAAATATAATATTTGTTTTTTCCCAAAAAAAAAAATACTGCCTTTTTAATTTATTTGTGTGCATGTGTGAAGGCACCAGTCTGCTGAGCGGTGGGCGTGAGTGTGTACTTGTAGAATGGCGTGATGCAACAGAGAAGAATAAGGAGTTTCTCCCTCGGTTAGGAGCTACTATCGAACATATCTCCGTGTCACCTGCAGGAGATTTATTCTGTACTTCTCACTCTGATAACAGTAAGTCTCAATTTCTTATTGTGAGGAAATATAAGTTACACAGTGCCAGAAGTCAGGCTTCTATAGATACGGTAAATAAAGAAACCTAAAACTAAAATTAAGAGTAGTATAAGATTTGATGTGTGGGGTTTTTCCCTTCCATTTCTCCTCTTCCCCTCTCCAACCCCAGATGCCACCAGAAGGCAACATTTTTTGTTTTTATGAAAATGAAAGGCTAAGTGTGTTTTGCCACTTATATTTTCAATACCTTTTAAAGTAGGAGGTAGGGGGAAGTAAAAAGAGGGTTTTAAAGAGGGCATTGGTGCTTTAATAAATAAGAAGGCACTTCCAGAAGAATACTCTGTGATTCTCGTTTGACATTTTCTCAGGGTGGGTAATCATGTGGATTGTGATAGAAATTGAGGCACTCTTGGTCTTCCTCTAGGCTCACCCCATTACTACTCATCCTAGATGAGAGCCTCTTTCTGAATCTACTAGCCCATTGCTTCCTTTCCCTTCAAAAAAGAAAGGAACTGAGCAATCCATTAGTGGCATGACTTATTTCAAAGTTAAACTGTCTTTTGTATGTACTCCAGATATGTATGGTTTCTGAATTAACACTTAATGTAGTCATAGTTACACTTTATAAATCTTAATGAAAACTTAACAGAAAAATTTCCATCATCACCCCTAATTTTTCAACTAAATTGCAAAATATAGTCCTGATTTTTTAGTAACACTCAGACTTAATTGAATTTATTGGGCTGTTTTGTATTCTGGCATATTTAAAATGACATAAATTTAGATGACTTCTTCACCTTGAAGTTATAACCTATTTTTTTTTAACTCACAGAGATAACAGTTATTCACCGAAACCTTGATGTATCTGCAGTAATTCAAGGCCTAGTAAAAGGTATTGATGAATCCAGTAGATTTAGAGTTATGTGTGTTTTAGGAGTGAGTGTTTTTGTGACTTCAGCTATTATATATCACTTCTTTTACAGATAGGAGTATTTTTACCGGTTTGATGATTGACCCAAGGACTAAAGCATTAGTTTTGAATGGAAAACCTGGTCACCTGCAGTTTTATTCTCTCCAGAGTGATAAACAGTTATATAATGTAAGATTTTGATTCATTAATTAGTCATAAAACTAATGAAAGCTTTTTACAGTTCCACTGGAGTCAAGTAATTTATTTTGTAGTTTCTAATGCATGAGCTTATGACTATATTTACTTGAACATTATCGATATTAATAATGATTACTCAGTTCATGTGTCCACAGTTGTATAATACGTTAAGTAAATAGTACTCTCACATTTGCTCTATTTTACTTTGTTTCAGAATGCACTCAGTTGTCCCACACAGCCATGCCTTTCTGTCACAAACAAGAAAAATTGAGTATATATTGATTGGTAGTACAAATCTGTATCTGCTCCATGGTGAGACAGCGTCATACTCACAAACCAAAGATGAAAGTTTCAGTGTATATTAAAGCGGAACACTTCTAATAATCCTGATAAATGCAATCCCACCTGTCCTTGTGCACACAGTACTCTTCATAGGTTTCTACCATAGAAACTGAAACATTTTATCTCTTTCTCCGCATGTCCTTTATACCCCTCAAACAAAGAAGCCAGTTAATACCCCCACATCTAGTAAGTGGGCCCAAAGTATATTTAATAAACAGGTTGAGCATCCCTAATCTCAAAATCCAAAATCCCAATTGATCCAAAATCTAAAACTTTTTGAGTGCCTACGTGACACCACAAATGGAAAATTGCATACTTGACCTATGTGATAGATCACATCACAATGCAAGTGTGTAAAATTTTGTGCAAAATTATCTCAAGCTATGTATATAAGATGCATATGAAACATAAATGAATTCTGTGTTTAGGCCTAGATATTGCCCTCAAGATAACTAATTTACATGCAAAGATTCCAAAAAAAAAAAAAGCACTTCATGCCCTGAATTTTTCAGATAAAGGATATGCAGCCTATCATAACCATTTTATTTACTTAGTAAAAAAGCAAGGAAATAGGATTTAAAAAACAACCTTAAATAAAATTCTGGCCTTCTTGGACCATTGCTTATCTTCTTTTTTTTTTAAGCGTCTTAAAGATTATAAGTTTATTTTTTCTCTCTTATTTGTAGTGATAGAGAATTAACTTTGTGATTTTATATAACACTATTCTCATAGAGAAATACACTGCTGTAAGCTAAAGATTCTGTTCAGTCATATAATGGGTCTTAGTTGTCACTAATATATCAAAGTCATTGAAGAATAGTCACTTCCAAACTGATGCTATACACTATGTTAACCTTTTTAATGAGCTTTGATATCCAGAGTAGTAATTGGTTCATTTTTCCTGTTATCTAAAAAATCTGTTAACCATAGATTTTAGAAGTTAGATGGATATAGTTCATTATTTCTTGAATGCTTTAACATTTATGTACTTATATTAATAGACATTTTGAATTCTTTTTAACCCCATCAGTTAGATATTATACAGCAAGAATACATCAATGATGATGATCTGATCCAAATTGAACTAACAAAGGCTGCATTTGGCTGCTTTGGTAAATGGCTTGCAACAGTGGAACAACGACAAGAAAAAGAAAGTGAACTTGAATTACAAATGAAACTGTGGATCTATAATAAGAAAACACAAGGGTAACACTACCCATATGGCCACTTCTTAATTTCAGAGTATAAGTTTGAGTTTCTACTTAATGGTTGTAAATGTCAGTCTTTAAGCTATTTCATTTTGATAGATTGAGAGATATGGGGGAGTTATTCTTCTAATAAACCCTATAATTAACCTTTCTGTTCTCAGAAAGCATTATCCTCCAAGACTTACTGTCATCTCATTGCATAAATAAGGAAACATGAAAAAATATCACCCCCCCAGGTACATATGCCCAATTCTAGGCAAGTCGAGAATTAGAATCCAAATGTTCTTTGCTCTTCAATTAATGTCTTGCTACTTTCCTTTGGAAAGTGAGAGTATAGTTGAGGTGTACTGTAGCATGTGCTTTTATCCTGTTGTCTTGATGATTTTCTAAAGAACATTGCTAAGGTAAGCTTGTGGCCTGTATTTTACAAGTGAGGAAACAGGTCCAAAATTAAGTGATTGTCTCTAGTTAGCCCTCTTGTAAACTGTGCTCTTTTTTTTTCCCCTAAGATGATGCTGCCCTAGTATTGTTTTTAAAAACACAGCATTTCCTTCTTAAGAGACAAACATTGAGAGCTAGTTTGGGTGACTGGAAATAGTAAATGACCAGGGCAGTTGGAATAGGTAGTTTCCTTCCACATTTTCTTGCTATGCATGGGGCCTTTCACAGCCACTCCATTTTTTGTTTTCTTTTTTCTGTCTGCTTTCAGAAGTAGACAGACACCTGGATTCTATACTGTACAATTTTTCTGCAGTTTGATATAGTAAGCTTCAAGTATGATTGATCAAGTGCCCCTATTTTATACCCATGTTGTACCAGAGAGTTGACTATTTTACATAACAATCTATGTGTCACATAAGACTATGGGTGATGTGTTAGAACTATTTTTGGTAGTACTGGGATTTGAACTCAGGGTCTTGAGCTTGGAATGCAGGCACTCTGCCATTTGAGCCATGTTAGAACTCTTTGCATTTTGTCGTTATTAGAGATAAAAGTATGCAGTTATTTGTCATTCTAGGTGATAATCTGTCAGTTGCCCATTCTTAAAGATGCTATCATATATCATGTTAGAAGGCTCATATGACAATATATCTTACTGTCCTAGTGTAAACATAAATTTGTGCTTTCCTTTCTACTAGATTCATTCTCAACACGAAGATTACCATGCCACATGATGACCACATCACAGCTCTCTGTTTCTGTAATACAGAAAAAACTGAAAAACCTTTAACCTTGGTTACAGCGAGCAAGGATGGTCACTTCAAAGTATGGATATTGGCAGATGATTCTGACATATATCGTAAGTTAACTAAACATGTTGAAAGTATATACAGTTTTAAAGTTTGAAGTATTGATGTCATGATTTGGATCCATTGTAGAGAACAATTTTTTCCTTGTTTAGTTCTATCCACTATTGCTTAATTTTAGTAGATCTATACTTTTTATGTGCCTTTCCCTCAAAATCTGTACTTTGGGAAAGTAAATGGCAGTCTTGATTAATAATATGCTGATCAGTTTATGAGGCTACAGTAAAAAGGACTTTTGCCATTCTTTCTGTGCTCCACTAGAGGGAGATCAAGGTCTCCAGGAAGGGGCATAAATTTCAAATCAGTCAATAGTAATGAACAGGGTTTTTGTTATTGTGTGTCTTTGGTTTTAACCCTTATTGCTTATAGCATCTCTATAATTTTACCTCACATTTATTCCATTTTTTAATGTTGTGGCTTATATTTTCACAGAAAAGGCTGTTGGCTGGACCTGTGATTTTGTGGGTAGTTATCACAAGTATCAAGCAACTAACTGTTGTTTCTCTGAAGATGGTTCTTTACTAGCAGTTAGTTTTGAGGAAACAGTTACAATATGGGATTCAGAAACATGGGAACTTAAATGTACATTTTGCCAGCGGGCTGGGAACATAAGGTAGGTAAATCACTTGAGTAGTGTGTAGTACATTTTTTTTTAATTAAGTCTTTAAACTTTAGTAATCATTTATGCTTTCCCCAGTATAGTAGCCTGTCTGGGAGACAAGCAGCTAACCAAAATGTTAGGAAGCTAAAAATTCCAAGTGTGTGAACTATATGCCAATATTTCTGAAATGGGATTAATATTTAATTCTTTGCATACAGCTTTTTTCTTTGTAATAATGACTTTGATGAGTGTGCTATGTAATAATAGGAATTACAAGTAAGCCTCAGTGGATCCGGATAGCCAGCTCTACCATTTGAGCCCCATATCCAGCCCCCTCAGTGGATCCTGAGATGCTTGTCTTCATGTATTCCTATAAAAACTATGTGATACTCAAACATTGTTTCCTGAGAAGAGCAAGGAAAATAACAGTGCTTTCTGATTTACTTCTGATAACTGGGAATGAGGACAGAATGGCAAGTAGCTAATAAAATAGTTTCTAATTCCCAACATGTCTGATTCTGAATTTACTTTGTAAAACTTTCTTCAGAATTACAATTACAGGCCACACATGGTGGCACACACTTGTAATCTCAGCACTAAAGAGGCTGTGCAGGAAGATTACAAATTCAAGGCCAGCCTACATGAGTGAGACCCTATCTCAAAAAAAACTCAGGTTGCAAATTTTCTTCACCTAAGAGCAAAAAATAGGGGTTTTGTCAGGTGACTTAGTGTATTCCACATACATTTTCTCTAATAGGAGTTGATTGTTACTTTGTACAATGTGTGAAAGAATCAGTCATCAGCATGTTTTTCTGAGGAATAAAGTACCTAAATAAGCCTTTTTCCTTCCAGATAATTAGAAACAAAAACATGCTTCTGTTTTAAAATGCACAGTGCATAAAACTAACACAGTGTCTGAAACCTGCAGCCCTTTTTAGTAAATATGCTGCAATTGCCTGTTGCTAAGTTCCTTGTGGTTTTAACCTAGGCACCTTTGCTTTGGGAGATTGACCTGTTCAAAGTATCTTCTTGGCTCTACTGAACATGGCATTCTTTGCTGTTGGAATCTGCTCAGTTGTGCATGTAAGATATTTTTTACTCTAATGTGACTCAGTAAAGCTTATGGATGAAGTTGCCACTAAACTTTGACATTTTCAGGCTGGCTGAGTGGTTCAAGTGGTAGAGTTCTTTCCTAACAAACATGAGGCCCTGAGTTGGAACCCCAGTACCACAAAAAAAAAAAAACTTTGGCATTTTAGGAATTAGGGATTATCTCTTTATAGATCACTTATAAACCACCTAGTTGTCAGCAAATCATCTTCCAGTATCTTTACCTTTTCCCACTGTCTTCAGGTATCAGACTTTCTGTTGCCCTCTGTATTCTTCATTCTCATAACATACTGAGGAATGCTTCTGCTAATTTGTAATGCGTATTAACCTGCAGGATCATTGACAGCATAAAATTTGAATGTAGTCTGCCACAGCTCTTACAAATGGAAATTGAAAAAAAATGGAAATTGAATGGCATTTTACTCATTTGAGTGTATGGAAGATACAGTTGTTTAGTAATGAATGTGTAAGATTCTCTGTGGTGATTCTTAACATTTCATCCACGTTTAGCAGGAGCAGAAAAGCACTACACATAAATGCAAATGAGACCAGCATTTTCTTACTATATGAAAGAAGTATCAAAGTTCCATTTGGGGTTTTTTTGTTTTGTTGTTTTGTTTTTTGCTTCTTACCACTCCCCTTAATGCAGTCTTCCACAGACAGTGTCATTGTGTCTCCATTGTTAGTTTGGAGCATAAAATCCTTCTACCTGAAAATAAAAGAATTAATTGTCCTAGTAAACATTAAGAATACCAACTTTAAACAGAAAGCCTTTAAGAGTTCTTGGTAAATCTCTTAGAAATGAATCACCTTTTCTGCCCCCACAGTGGAATGGAGTGCAAAATTAAATATTAAAGTTATGGAACCTGATCCTAATTCAGAGAATATTGCTGCAGTCTCTCAGTCTTCAGTGGGTTCAGACTGTAAGTACAAGCTGTATTTTGATAGTAAAAAGTTATCTGTTGCCTAAATTTTCTTTTTAATGTCTACTATAATTTGAATCAAACTTACCCTCAAGTCAGATAATGAAACCACTTTGCCTGGTGCCTGCCCTCTATTTCTTTCTCCCATACTTTGTATTATATACATTGATACTTAGTTCTAGGAAAACTCCAGTATATCCCTTACTTTTCCACAGGCCAATTCCTATTCACTTTTCAAAGTCTAATAGTGATTTCACCTCTTTGATGCATCACCAACTCCTCTAAGAAGCTTTAACTGGACCTTGTCTATGCTTTTGAAACAATTTCTTCATCTCCTTTTATGGCACTTAAGACAAAATACTTGTCCAAAATGTTTTGGTTCCTGTCTTCAGTACCTGCTGGTCTCTAGAGCAGGGATCCTTCTTTCTTTTTTTTCAAGTTCATAGTCCTCATTCCTCACCTGCTTGGATCATAGTAGGTACTCCATACATGCTAAATCAAAACCTGAACCAGTTATGAGGTAGACCACTTACTCAATAGGGTGAGTCCCAGAAGTAGTGTGACCAGTCTGAAGCTAGAACTAACCTTTGCAGACAAAAGTCAATGTCTATTTGTTTTTCCTCTGTAGTGTTTGTATTTAAACCTGCTGAGCCAAGGCCATTGTACATTCAAAAGAATATCTCCAGAGAGGAAGTCCAGTGGGGAGTGTTTGTTCCACGAGATGTCCCTGAATCATTCACCTCAGAAGCTTACCAGTGGCTGAACAGATCCCAGTTTTACTTCCTAACAAAATCACAGGTAATTGCCCCCTCAGAAAAGGGTAACTACCTCATATATGGAATTTTAGAGAAGTAGTCAGACTGTGGCCATTGGTGTGAGTTTGTTTCTAGGAGTAGTTTCATTAAAGGTTTATTTCCCAAAAGAAATTGTCAGAAATGCTCATTACAGCAGTATTGCTAGAAGCCACCCTTTAAGTATTGTTTCCATTAACACTGTGACACAAGAAAAGCAGAAGATTACAAAATATTTTATTTACTAACATGGTTTATATTTTTTTTAATTTTTAGTATTGGATTTGTTGAAGAAAATGCTGACTTGGCTGTCAGTTTGAGCCATCAGTTAAATTTTTTTTCATTACCAGTTCTTAGATATCTCTCAGAACACAATCTTGCAATGCTCACAGGGGTTTTTTTAATGTAATTTAAACCTTTTATTACTTTTCTATGAACAGATACATAAATCAAAATGAAAAAATGACCATCTTGTATAATCTTACTTAGGTTTAGTTTGTACTCTACAATCATTTTTTCCATCATTAATTGATCTCTTTTCAGAGTTTATTGACATTCAGTACAAAGTCTCCAGAAGAAAAACTCACACCAACAAGCAAACAGGTATGTTTTGGTCATTTGTAGTACTGGCTCATTACCTCCCTAAAAAGATAGTAATCTTTTAGAATTCAGCTATGACAAAAATGTTTCACCTGGCCCAAATGGAATTTTAAAACGTACACTTATAAACTGATGTGCCTCTTTTTGAAGCTACAATACTCTACATTTATAATATCTGTAACACATGTTTGAAGAGTCAGGTATAGTTGGCACTCCATATCCATGGGTTCCACATCCATGAATTCAACCAGTTGTAGGTCAGAAATATTTAGGAAAAAAAAACATTCTAGAATATATGGGAGGATGTGCCTAGGTTATATTTAAGTAGTATGCCATTTTTCATAAGGTACTGGAGGATCCTTGGATTTGGGCATCTGCAGAGGGTTATGGAACCAGTACCCCATGGCTACTGAGGATATAATTATGGTACTTCATGCTTCTTAGGAAAAACTTCACTGCCATTACCCACAAAGACAGTCGCTCCCACCTTTTTAGTTAAGAGTTTTCATTTGCTTTATATTGCTAAGAAACATTTATATTGCTTAATCTGGATTTTTCTTAGATACCAACTCTTAACTCTGATCTACTGAAACTGACATTTTAACACTACTACTCCTCATATATACACAACACAAACTTTCCCTACCTAATTTTCCCCATATACAGGTAAGTCTTAAATTGATTAGGTCAGTATTGTCATAACCATGTAAATACAATTCATAGCCATTCCATGTGGTGCACATTTTTCCTTTTGTTGACCAGCTTTTTGTTTTCTCTGGAATTAATGATTACCTCCTTTTTTCGTTTGCTTAGTTTTTTATTTACCTCTCACCCAGTTTAACACCAGCCTCCTTCAAAATTATGTAAGTCTTCTCTTGATATTTTCAAACATTAAGTATTCTCTCAAGTCATGAAGAAATATATCCAGGAGCCTTCTGCCTGGCTTCATTCTGGACTGATTGCTCCATGTATCTGCTGCACAATAGTGGTCTTAGGATACACATTCAGGTCCTATAGGTTTCATCTTTAGTCACTCAACTTGCTTTGGTGAAGCAAATTCTGTTGGAGCATGGATAGTATATTTAAGACTTCGTGTGTTGGGAAATTTTTTATTCTCTCCTACTTGATTGGTTAGTTGAATCATATATTGAGTTGTAAATTGGTAAATCATTGTGTCAAGAACTATTCTAGGCAGTTGAGCTATGTTAGCAAAATAGGTCTATAAACTTCTTATAGTGTTTATAGTAAGGCACAGACATTAAACAATAAGCATTATATAAGTTAAATACTAGCAAAGACCTGACATGGCAGATCATGCCTGCAATCTGTCACTTGAGAGGCAGCAATGGAAGGAACATAGTCTGATGACAGCTCCAGACAAAAGTGCAAGACCCTTATGAAAAATAGCTAAAGCAAAAGAAGCTGGGGGTGTGGCTTAGCAAGTATAAAGCCCAGAATTCAAAACCCCACAGTACCGCCAAAAAAAAAAGATGCTGATAACAATTGTGGTGGAGTGAAGGATAGAGTAAAAAGGGGAAAGTAAGGTGCAACTTGCAGTTTTAAATAGGGCAGTCAAGTAGGCCTTACTGAAAAGACTGACTTTTCCTCTGAATGAATTGTGGAGCCCCATAGGGGGTTTTGGGTAGAGAGCTGACTAAGGAGGAAATCTGTTATAGTAGCTGTTATTCATTAGAGTCTGATGGGTCTTGGCTGTCTACTCTTATGTAAGTGAGCACAACTCAGCACCAGTGCTCATGCCTATAATCCTAGCTACTTGGGAGGCTGAGATCTGGAAGATCATGGTTCCAGGCCAGCCTGGCCCAAAAGAAGTTTGGAAGACCCCATCTTAATGGAAAAGAATCTGAGCATGTGCCTGTTATCCCAGTGACAGTGTGAAGCTTAAAGTAGGAGGGTCATAGTCCAGGCCAGCATGGGCAAAAAGCAAAATCCTGTCTCCAAAATAACCTGAGTAAAAAAGCCTAAAGTTGTGACTTCACCAGTCTCAAAAGTTTGAAGCCCTGAGTTCAAGCCCCAGTATTACAAAAAAATAAAGCAACTAGGCTGGGCATGGTGGTGCATGCATGTAATCCCAGCACTCTGGAGGCTAAGGCGGCCTGGGCTATAAAAGTTGTTGGGAAATTTCTACCTATGTGGAAAATCTCTAGTGTCCTTATTTGTAGGTCTTTTTGGCTGATCAAATTAGACAGATAAAACTGTTTTGAATCCTAGCTTGGAGAATTTAGATCTGTCTGTGTTCAGAGAATGCCCTTATATAACAGACAACTGCCTTCAGCTGTGAAAACGGCACCACCTGCCTACCTCCAGAGTATATTTAGAACTTTTTGCTGAAGAGATGTAGGAATAGACTTTTCACCAGCCCTGCTAGGTTCTGGTTTTTGGTTTTGTTAGCCCAGTTTTCACCCGCATCCACAGAGATGCTATTAATACCATTTGTAGAATTCTGCTCTATGAATTGGGATGCTTCTCGCTTTTCCCATAGCTAGGTTAAAATTTTGGTTTCTCAACTCTCTTTAGTTGTCATCTTCAACCTGCTTCATCCTTCCAACCTGTTACTATATCATGGCCTTTCCCTCCATTCTCTGTCATTGTGAAAACTCTTTTGCTGTCATTTTTTTGCAGGGCAAATCAGAGAAGCAGTGGTGAATGTATAGGGTCTGTCATCTTCCCCCAGACGTTTTTTTCTTGTGTGTGTGTTCTTACTTTTGTTATTTTTTTTTTAATTGTTGTGCTGGGTGGAGGTATCTTGCAGCATTTACAAAGGTTCTTAAAATATATCAAATATATCACACTTCAATTCCCCACCTCTCCTGCTCTCCGCCATTCCCCCTCCCCTGATACCTGGAACAGTTTGAACAGGTATCATTCTTGCATTTACATACATGTGTATACATTGTTTGCACCACATTCATCCTCCTACCCCTTTCCCTGCCACCTCTTTCCTTCCACTGGTGCCAGCCACACCTCCCCCCTCCCCACCTTCCCAAGACAGAACCTGTTCTACCCACCTGTTCTCTGATTTTGAAGAAGAAAACAACATAAAAAGTTAAAACAAGAAACATGACAACGTTTTGGCTAGTTTGAGATAAAGACAGCTATATAGGGAGTTTCCTTGTGTTGTTTCCATGTATATGTGTATTATAGCTCCAATTGATTCACCTCTTTCAGTCCTCTTCACTCCTCCCTAATCTGCTTCCCATGGTGGCCCCGGCCAGCTTGAAATTTCTGTATTCATTCCTGTGCAGTGAGCATACCAACCTCATTCAAGGTTTTGGTTTCCTTCCCTCGCCCTATCCCTCACTTGGACAGCCTCTCCTTAGTGTGACCCCTCTCCCATGATATGCTGCATTTGTTTTAGGTCTACAATCTGCATGTCAGGGAGAACATGTGGCTTCTGGCCTTCTGAGCCTGGCTAACTTCACTTAAGATGATGTTCTCCAATCCATCCATTTACCTGAGAATGACAAAATTTCATTCTTTGTGGTTGAGTAAAATTCCATTTTGTGTAAATACCACATTTTCTTAATCCATTCTTCAGTAGTGGTGCATCTTGGCTGTTTCCATAGCTTGTCTATTGTGAATAGAGCTGCAGTAAACATGGGTGTGCAGGTGCCTTTGTAGTAGTCTGACTGACATTCCTTCAGGTATATCCATAGGAGTGGTACTGCTGGATTGTATGGCAGATCTATTTCTAGTTTTTCCAGGAACCCTCATAATGTTTTCCGCAGTGGTTGTGCTATCTTACCTTCCCACCAGCAGTGTATGAGGTTCCTTTTTCCTCGCATCCTTGGCCAACATTTGTTGGTGGTGTTTTTGATGGTAGCTATTCTAACAGGAATGAATTGGAATTCTAGTGTGGTTTTGATTTGCATTTCCTTTATGGCCAGGGATGGTGAGCATTTTTTCCTGTGTTTTTTTAGTCATTTGGATTTCTTCCTTTGAAAAAGTTCTGCTCAGTTGCCTATTTCTTTACTGGGTCATTGATTTTGGGAGAGTTTAGTTTTTTGAGCTCCCTGTATATTCTGGTTATCAGTCCTCTGTCTGATGTGTAGCTGGCAAATATTTTCTCCCACTCTGTGGGTGTTCTCTTCAGTTTAGAGACCATTCCTTTTGTTGTGCAGAAGCTTTTTAATTTCATGTAGTCCCATTTGTCAGTCCTTTCTCTTGGTTGCTGGGCCACTTGTGTTCTAGTGAGGAAGTCCTTGCCTATGCCTGTTGCTTCCAATGTATTCCCTACTCTTTCCTGTACTAGCTTCAAGGTTTCAGATCTGATATTAAGGTCCTTAATCCACTTTTTGTTGATACAGGGTCATAAACACAGATCTAGTTTCAGTTTTCTGCAGGCAGATACCCAGTTTTCCCAGCAACAGTTATTGAAGAGGCTGTGTTTCTCCATTGTGTGTTTTTGGCACCTTTGTCAAAAATAAGGTGGGCTTAGCTGTGTGCATTCATATCCAGGTCCTCTATTTTGTTCCACTGGTCTTCATACCTGTTTTTTTGCCAGTACCATGCTGTTTTTATTGCTATGGCTCTGTAGTATAATTTGAAATTGGGTATTGTGATACCTCCAGCATTGCTCTTTTTGCTCAGTATTGCTTTGGCTATTCACTCTCTTTTGTGTTTCTAAATGAACTTGTAGAAATAGTTTGAGTTCTTCTTTACAACTATTTCTATTCCTTTTATTTCTTTTTCCTGCGTTACTGCTCTGGCTATGATTTCCAAGACTATGTTGAGTAGGAGTAGAAGGAGTGGGCACTCTTGTCTCTGTCCTGACTTTAGGAGAAATGGTTTCAGTTTTTCTCTGTATTTTGTTGGCTATAGATTTGTCATATATAGCCTTTATTGTGTTGAGGTACATTCCTTCTATGCCTAGTTTCATCAGAGCTTTTATAATGCGGTAGTGTTGAATTTTATTGAAGGTGTTTTCTGCATCTATTGAGATGATCACGTGGTTTTTGTCTTTGCTTGTGGTACTATGCTGTATTACCTTTAATGTTTTGCCTATGTTGAACCATCCCTGCGTACCTCGGATGAAGTCAGTTTGGTCATGGTGAATTATCTTTGTGGTATGTTGTTGGATTCAGTTTGCCATTATTTTATTGAGGATTTTTGCATCAGTATTCATTAAGGAGAATGAATACTCCTTTTTTTTTCTTTCTTTCTTTTTTTGGCATATGTCCTTGTCCGGTTTTGGGATGCAGGTAATACTGTCCTCATAGAATGAGTCAGGGAGTGTTCCTTCCCTTTCTATTTCATGGAAAAGTTTAAAGAGTGTTGGTATTAGTTTACTTTAAAGGTCTGGTAGAATTCAGCTGAGAATCCATCAGGTCCTGGGCTTTTCTTTTGGGGGAGACTATTGCTGCTTCAATTTCATTGTGTGATATAAATCTGTTTAGGTGAGTAATACCACTTGGTTCAATTTTGAATGGTCATATGTATCTAGAAATTTGTCCATTTCTTCAAGATTTTCCAATTTATTTGAATATAGGTTCTCAAAATGGTCCCTGATGATTCCCTGGATGTCCTTGGTGTTTGTTATTATCTCCCCTTTTTCATTTCTAATTTTATTAATTTGGGTCTTTTCCCTCCTCATTTTAAGTCAGATTTGCCAGAGGTTTGCCAGTGTTCTTTATTTTTTCAATGAACTAGCTTTTTGTTTCATTGATTCTTTGTATGGTTTTTTGTTTGTCTCTAATTCGTTGATTTCACCCCTTATTTTATTATTTCTCTCCTGCTTGTTTTGGGTTTAGCTTGTTCTTGGTTTTCTAGGAGTTTGAGATAACAGCATTAGGTTATTTGTTTGCGATCTTTCTGTGTTTTTAATGTATGTGTTCATGGCTATAAACTTTCCTCTTAGGACTGCCTTTGCTGTGTCCCATAGGTTCTGATAGGTTGTGTTTTCATTGTCATTAAACTTTTTTTATTTCCCCCCTTATTTGTTCTATGAACCACTGATTATTGAGCAATGTGTTGTCCAGCCTCCAACTGTTTCAGTATTTTCTGCTGCTGTTTTTGTTCTTGAGTTCTAATTTTATTGCATTGTGATCAGATAGTATGCAGGAGGTTATTTCAGTTTTCTTATATTTGTTAAGACTTGCATTGTGCCCTAAGATATGATCTATTTTGGAGAAAATTCCATGGGCTGCTAAGATGAATGCATATTGTGCTGTTGTAAGATAGAATACTCTGTAGACATCTGTCAGTTCCATTAAATCTATGGAGTCATTTAGTTCTAGGATTTCTTTGTTGATTTTTTGTCTGGATAAGGATCTGTCATCTTAAGCATCCATCATTAAGTTTTCCCCATAGTAAGTGGGATGATGGGCCTCACTAACTTTACCTGAAAGATGAGAAAATTATACTAATTAATTCCTAAAGCTACATCCTGGACATTTTATGATTCAATAGTAATTATTACTCAGTTGACTGCGTTTCCCCTTTTTAGTGAAATAATTTCCTTTTTTCTTAAATCCTTACAGCTGCTAGCAGAAGAAAGTCTTCCGACAACCCCATTTTATTTCATACTGGGAAAGCACAGACAGCAACAGGATGAGAGGTCAAATGAAACTGCAGAGAATGAACTGGTACAGCTACCCCTAACAGAGAACCTACCTGCAATTAATGAGGTACGTACTTAGTGAGAAAGCCATATCAAACAGATCAAATGCATTAAAGCACCTGGAGGTGGAGTTTTCTGCAGTCTGTCACAAATAATCATTTGTGTGCTGTACAGCATGAATACAAAGCTAAATCACATAACCTTATGATTTGGGATTATTTTGGCCTGGACTGGAGTAAATAAGGAGATTTACATAAGTGGAGGAAGTGTCGATACTTTTTCTCTTTGGTTTTTCTGGGGGGAAAGCCTTTATGTTTTGAGTTTCGGTATTTTGCAATAAATGCACTTAAGAAGCTGAAGGAGCAGATTATGCCGAAGGAGAATCTTTCTAGTGAAACCTGTTTCTGCTTTTACTTCAGCTTCTCCACACACCAGCCCATGTGCTGCCATCTGCTTCTTTCCTGTGCTCCATATTTGTGAATTCACTGTTGCTGTCTAAAGAGACTAAAAGGTAAAGCACTTTATAAAACGTGTTTATGTTATTCTGTGGTGTTACCTTTTAGAATATTCTTTCACTGTGTTTCTCTTTATTTCAGCTTCAAAATGCAGTTAAGGGCATGGGATTATTAAGGAAAATATGTTGAGAATAACTGTGAAGCAAGATGTTTTATGTGTATGCTGAAGTATTTGGTATATAATTTAAAATTACGTATTTCATAAATTTATCTGCTGTTTTATAATCACTCCTAATATTTTTTCTTTCCTCTTTTTGGTGGTACTTGGGTTTGAACTCAGGCAACCACTGTACTACTTGAGCTATGCCCCCCGCCCTTTTTGCTTTATAGTTTAAATAGGCTCTTGCATTTTTTCCAGGCCAGCCTGAACCATGGTCTGCATAGCTGGCTTAACACCCATATACCACCACACCCAGCTTTATTGGTTGAGATGAGGTCTCCATACCTTTGCCCAGGCTGGAATTGAAATCCTCATAATCACGGCCTTCCAAGTAGCTAGGATTACAGTTGTGAGCTGTCATGCCCATCCATGACCTCTAATTTTTTTTAAAGTATACTCAACAGCATAATTCTTCATTTGCTTTGTCTGTATGATTGTTTTTCTACATAAGTGTCTTAAATTAGAAAGTTATTGTTTAGAAATGTTTTTAATGGTATTGATATTCTGTTCCACTATTTTTAAAGTGCTGAAGAAATTCCTGATGATGTAGATATGGAAAAAGAAAAGGAAAGTGATGATTCAGATGAAGAAAATGACTTCACTGAACAGGTCCAAGATACAAATAACACAGATTTGGGAGATGACATTATCCATCAGTGGTCAAAATCTGAAGAAAAAGAACTGAGAAAGTTCAGGAAAATAGACTATAGCTGGATGGCTGCTTTTTAGGCCTTGGGCATAGGATGGTGTGGGAGGTCTTGGACTTTGTGTTTTTTATTATATATTGATATTCCAAAAAATTTTAATATTATTTCTGTTCTTAAAGTGCTAAGTATTTACAAGCTTTGCTTTTTAAAAAACAGATGTGATGAAACTACATTTGCATCATGCTTTGCTTTATCACATCTCTGTTTTTATTTCAAATCACATACTAGCCTTATAAAACAGGCAGGTATTTTTCTCTCAGGTTATAATAGCAGTGCTGGAACTGGAATTCATATAACATATAATCTCTCATCTGCAATTCAGAGATAGAAAAATTTCAAAAATTGAAAGGCTTTGATTTTTTTTTTTTTTTGACATTGAAATCCATTTGGTAACCAGATATGACAGATGTGACCTTAACTGATATTTTTGTCCTGATGGATTCTTCTTGGCATATTTTTTTCTTAAGCATTTTGAGTTTTCTAGGTCATTGGTAATACTTATATTAAAAAGTAAATAAACAGCAGAGTGTACAAGTCACACACTTGGTACAAATGACTTTTAGTATGTACTGTAGACTGAATGTTTGTGTACCCCCAAATTTACGATACAACCTAATCTCCAATCTGTTGGTAGTTGAATATGGGTCCTTTGGAGGTGGAGCTTTCATGAATAGTAGTGCCCTATATAAGAAGACTCAGGACTAGGGATATTGCTTAGTGGTACATTTATTACTAGCATCCCCAAAGGCCCTGCATTTGATTCCCAGCACCACAAACAACAGAGCACCCAGAGAGCTCCTTCTACCCTTCCAACATATAGCAACACAGCGAGAAGACAACCGTCTGCATCAGGGAGCAGGCTCATACTAAACATGAATGATGCCTTTCTATTGGATTTCCCGACCTCTGGAACTATGAGTCATAAATTTCTACTTATAAGCCACCCCATCTTTGGTATTTTGTTACAGTTGCCCAAATGAACCATGTATTTTTCAATCAGTATTTAAATAAGTGTCTGTTTAAAAAAAAATGACTGTATTGATGTAATTTACAAACCATGTAACTCATGTATATATAAGGTAAGCACGTCTATGATTTTTAGTGTTCACCATCATGATCAATTTTAGTACAGTTGTATCACCTCAAAACTGACCATTTGCCTCAACTCACTACCCTATCCCCTAGACAACAACTAACCTTTCTATCTCTGAATTCACCAACTATGAACATTTTATACCAATGGAATCATACTATATGTGTTCTTTTGTGAGTGACTTCTTTCACATAGTGTTTTAGACTTTTACTGTGACAGATACCTGGACAAGAGGTTTATTTGACTCAGTTTCAGAGGTTTCAGTCCATGGCCTGCTGACTATTGCTGTGGGCCTGTGGTGAGGCAGAACATCATGATGGCAGGATCGTGGCTGGGAAGCAGAGAAGGAAAAGGGGCCAGGGACAAGATAAACCCGTCAAAGACACACCCCCACTCACCCACTTCCTCCAGGTAGGCCCTACCTCCTCATCCATTCATCTCTGACTTCATCCACGGGTAATCCATCGATGAAGTTGGCATCCTCATGATCCAGTCACCTCTCAGCACCACCAGCTGGGGACCAGGTCCTCAGCAGATGAGCCTGTGGTACACATCTCATGTTTGAACCAAAACACTTAACATCCAGATTGCAGGGCATATCAGTACTTCATTCTTGTTTATTGTGGACATACCATATTCAAACCACACATTTAGCATCCATGTTGTAGCATGTATCAGTACTCCATTTCTCTATAGTGCATTCATCTCTCCTGGGTACACTTCTAGGAGTATTGCTGGGTCATTTGATAACTATTAAACCTTTTGAAGGACCACCAAAGTTAAGAATTGACTGCACCAACATACATTATATCATCGTCCAAAAAATTGCCCAATAGTGTGATCCATTAATCTTAGTTCCTTTTGAAAAGTTTCATTGTTTTGTTATTTTAGTCTTATTTCAGGTTCAAAGCAAAATTGGTAAGAAATAGATGTCCAAGTCCCTCCCCCATGCACCCAGAGCCTCCCCCATTACCGAGGTCCTCATCCTTTATCCACATGCCCCACCAGAGTGATACATTTGTTACAGTTGGATAAATTGTAGCAAATTCTATGCATGTTCTTCCTGGGCAAAATCTCAGCCACTTCTCCAGAACTGTGGACAGGCACAAAGGCCCACATCTCTCAGGCTGACGCCCTGCTTTACAAACTGTGTGGAGGCAAGAGCCGCTAGCAGCATCTCTCCTGTGTGGAATTTCTGCCATTTGAGCAAACTGGGGCAAGTGCAACCTAGCCCCCAGTATTCTAAGCTTATTCTTATAGTAGAGTCTCCACTCTTAAGAGTAGGCTTCATAAAGCAGGGGAGATCCCAACCTCAGCTCAAATTTAGCCAGAGCAACAGAGCTGGGGTTAAGAATGCTGGCCACCCCTGGCAGCTGCTGGTTAAAGATCCAGTCTTCTTAGCCACACCTACCCAGAATGGAGTTTGTGTCATGCTGGACTGACTAGGGAAGAGAGCAGTTTATGGCTTGATTGTCGCAGGCTCTAACTGTTCCTGCCACCAAGATTTATTAGGTTTTCCTGTCTCCCAGTATCTGCAGACAAAATGGTTGAGGGTTTTGTTTTGTTTTAATTGTTACCAGTTCTGGTTGTTCTGAAGACCAGGTCCATGGATTTCACACTGCCATTCCAGAAGTAGTTTTGATTTATAACACCTTCTTTGTTTCACCACCACCATCTTTTTGTGCACAATTTGTTGGAAAGATTAAAATTGCCATCTAAGTTTCTCACTGGTTTTTCAGATTGCTTTATTGGCTTTAACATGATCTTCCACCCTCTGAATATTGGGAGTTGGGTCTAGCGTATTGGGTTATATTTCCTTTTTGTTTTTCTTTTTTTGGTGGCACTTGGGTTTGAACTCGGCCTCATGCTTGCTAGACTCACCATTTGAGCCCCTCTACCAGCCCTATATTTCTACTATCCAATAGAAATATAATACAAGTCCAATTTATAACTAGTTTCCTAGTAACAAGAAAAATCTAAAAATTAATGCTAGTGCTATATTTTATTAAACCTCACATATCTAAAGCAGTATTTCAGTATGTACCCAATTTTTAAAAATATTTACAGATATTTTGTACTTTTTTCCATATGATGTTCTCAAAATACACTGTGTGTTACATACTTAAAGCATGTGTCCATTTGAGCTAACCACATTTCCAGGAATGCTTAATAATTACCCATGGCTACAGGCTGCCATCTTGGACAGCACACATCTGAAGGCTTGATCAGATTAACTTGGAACTTTTAACTAAAACAGATTGTGTTGTTTCATTTTTGGTCTTTTTCCCCATCTCTAGAGGGAGGGCACATCAGCATAGTCCCCCCATGTGAATTTAATTATTTTGCCATATTCAGACACTGACATGATACTTCCAAGTTTGAGAAATATTTTTTGCAGTTGTGCATAAAAGATTTTATACTTACAAATCAAATTTCTTAAAGAAAATTTAGGGTGTCTTTCATAAACAGTAATTACTATGTAATCTGAAAAAACCACTTTGTAAGGACTTTAATTTTTCTTACACTAAAACAGCAACCTTATTGGGAAGATTATTCTCATTATTTCTTCAAACTGAAAAAAATAGGGTTTTTTTTTTTTTTTCAAAGAAAGCTATAGAGATTTTAAAAAGGCCATGGCTGCTTGATTCCCAAAACCTGGACTTCTGACCAGCACATGTATTGTGCTGTCTCCATCTCTTTCCCACTCAAAACTGATCCCATCAGAGTAGATAAACCCACAACGATTACTTCTATCCTTCCTCGTTACTCATCTCTTTCACCTCCCAACGCATGAACTTGTTACACTGTGTCTGTGACAAAAGGCATAGCCTATAATTCAGGAATATATAATTTCCACCTCACTAATGGATGAGTGAGGTTACCATAGGATAACCACCTACTGTGTGCTGTGTATTTCACACACATCACATTTTGTCTACAACTCCATGTGTCAGGATGAGGAAACTGAATCCAAAGAGATTAAGTTTCATACTTAAACAACTAGGCTATCAGAAGTGGAGCTAAAACACTGCCTGTGAAATTCCAAATCCTGTGCCCTTCTAGAATAACTTGGTCTCCCAGATACTTATAACAGCTAACTAGCTTTGCTAAGTTATCTATGATCGGGGAGGCACTGTGATGATAAAATAACCCAGTTTTAGGGCTAATCCCAGCTGGAGACGAGTACCATAGCTATGTGACCTGGCTAAAGCCCTTTATGCTTCATCTGTAAGAAGTGTTCCCTTCCCAAGCAGAAGGTTTTATGTTCCTCACTTGTGCTGTTATAGTGCAAATATAGGTAAAGTGTGCAAAATCTGAATATTGTACAAGATTATATACTGAAGTATAAGCAAATTGTTGAAGAAAATCTAGGTTAATTGAATGGTCACATTAAAAGAGGCTTATTCACATGATAAAAGTGAGAGCACACATGGGAGGGGTGAGGATAGGTAAGACACCTAAAAAATTAGCTAGCATTTGTTGCCCTAAACGCAGAGAAACTAAAGCAGATACCTTAAAAGCAACTGAGGCCAATTGGAAAAGGGGACCAGGAACTAGAGAAAAGGTTAGATCAAAAAGAATTAACCTAGAAGGTGACACACACGCACAGGAAATTAATGTCAGTCAACTCCCTGTATAGCTATCCTTATTGCAACCAGCAAAAACACTTTTTTCTTCCTATTATTGCTTATACTCTCTCTTCAACAAAATTAGAGATAAGGGCAAAATAGTTTCTGCCGGGGGTTGGGGGAGGGAGGGAGGGGACAGAGCGGGTCGTAAGGGAGGGGGTGAGGACGGGGGAGAAATGACCCAAGGCTTGTATGCACATATGAATAATAAAACAATAAAAAAAAATTTTTAAAGGCTTATTATTAATGTTCTGGGAAACATTCCTCTTTTTTATTTTATTGTACTTTTATTTTTATTTTACTGGTCGCACTGGAGTTTTAATTCAGGGCCTCATGCTTGATAGGCAGGAGCTCTTACTGTAAGGTACTGCTAAATAAAGACCACACCATGTGTGGAAAGGAAAGATTTATTAAGAATCCAGACCAAAGGGCTGTCACGCTCAGGTTCGGAGTGAAGCAGCTTGGCTGAATTGGGTAGTGGGCTTTATAGGAGGGGCCAAGCCATGGGGGAGGGACAGAGAGTCTGGTCTCTTGATTATCTGTGACCACTAGATGAAACAGGTCAACATACCTGGTTAGTTGAGTAACTGGAAGTTCCTGAGTTGTTTTGCAGGCTGAGAAACAATCAGGCAGTGAGAAACAAATAGTCATAAATCAGGGGGTCTGGTTTCGGTGCTAGCCTTGGGAACTTCCACCCACCCCAAGAATGCCAGGGACCTAATATTCCAGCTGTTTGTTGGTATTATGGGCGCTGATCAATCTAGCTGCTTTGTGCTGAGCGGGGGTGTCGTTAAGGGGGGGGGGGGTTGGCTGGAATTCAGAAATTTGTGAGGTCCCCAGTAGCAGAGGCTGATAGTTTTTCCCAGGCTTCATTTGCAGACAAGGTCAATGGTTGGGAGAAGGTTGTAGTAGCATCTGGTGGGAAGTCTGTCTGCTGAGTTCCCTGAATGATCCTGGAGGCATCTAGGGTTAAAGAGCATTTTCCTGGTTTAAGGGTTTGTATTTCCATAGCATCATTACATTTGCAGCTGCTTTTCTTTCTGTAGTAGCCTCTATAATGGACCTAATAGATCGTACAACCAAGGGAAGGAAGCAGGGAAGTACTGTGCACACTCCCAGAATTAGGCCCACTCCCCCCACCAGTGTTTTAAATCTACCTTATGGCAGAAAACCATCCTCCAAACAAGCTGTTAGGATCCCAGCCTTTCCAAGTATGGACAGGGACATGGGCAAGCTTTGTCATTCCCTCAGTGATCTCCTCTACGGCTTTTCCTTCATCATCAATCTGCAGGCAGCAGTTGCTCAGGTTAAACTTTCCACAAACTCCTCCCTCAGGCTAGCAAATAGTCCAAAAGCAAGCAGTTTTGATAGATAGCATTGCGCATCTTAGTGCCTTGTTTTGCCAGCAAATTGAGGGCTCTAGCAGTCTCATGAAGCAGGTAAATTGATTATCCTGGGAGCACACTTGATGTGAATGCATGACCCGATAAGAGAGCCTGTACAGGAATAGTAAGTGTGGAACAGTAAAGTCTTAGTAACAGTACTTCCTGCCCATGCAATGCACATGCATGGGTCACAGGAGGAGGGTTTCTGGGCTGTGAAGGGAAAGCAGATCGAGAGCCAGATGAGGACTAAGAACTTATGCAGGAGTGGAAGAGGGAGAGGGTTTACAAGGGAGACATAGCCGCATAGGGCCCAGTGGTACACAAGAGTACTCATCCTTTGCTGAAGTGGAAGAGCCTGAAGTGGGTAGGCAATGTTTTTTTTTTTTCCTTGAGAGGTGCTGCCATTGTAGGGGTCTTGTTGAGCTTTGACAGCAGTGGGCATTGTGAGGATGGCCAGATGAGGGCTGGTCCACTGAGGTCCCAACAGAGAGGGTCAAAGATCCTTGAGGAGAACAGGATCCCCTGGTTTAACAGAAATTGTTATGGGGCCCTCTGAGGGGTGGGGCAGGATCTGGTCTGCATGCTCTCTGAGAAGTTCCCAGAGGAGGTTAAGATAAGGTCAGCCAGAGGAGCAGAGTCTGTTGAAGGCAAGTTTTCTAAGAGAAATGGGTGGCCATACATTATTTAAGACCCAAATAGGAATATTAGGAGGAGCATAAAAAGGTATCTACTGAAGGCTGTATTTTAGGATCCAGATTCTGTGAAATCCTGTAACTCCCAAGAAAGCTTTAAGCTGCTTTTATGGTATGGGGAAGTGGGAAACAGAGGATTGGGTTGATTTACTCATGACTCAGGGAGTGAGTCTGTCCCTTTAAGAACACACCCAGGTAGGTGACCTGAGGGAGACATAATTGAGCCTTCTTCTTAGAGACTTTGTATCCCCAGAGGCCAGAAAGTTTTAAAAAGGACTCATTTGCCCTGCAGATGAGGGGCTCTGTAGCTCTGCACTGAAGTAAGTCATATTGAAGAAGGGTGGCCTCTGGGTAGTGCCAACCTAATGAGTCTGGTTAGAGTCTGTCCACAAAGATGAGGGCTGTCTTTAAATTCTTGTGGCAAAACTGACCAGGTTAGTTGCTATGAAGCATTTGTGGGACCTTTAAAGGCAAATAGAGGCTGTCAGAATGCAGGTTAAATGTAGTACTTTCGGATAAAAAAGAGCTTTAGCTCATTATTTTACATAAACTGACACTTTTAACTCTGTAAAAGTTTGTATCATATTTAGATAAAGTTATAAGGTGGTCATTTTAGAGACCTTTGCATGAGCAAGTACATAAATGAACTCTGATTTAGTATTCTTAGATTATAGTCAACTTTAACTTTATCATACACTGAAGCTTTTATTATACACTTTTAAAACTTACTCAGACCTTCATACAACATACTAAATCCTTTGATGGTTTGTCCTTATCCTTCCTATTTGAAACAATCTTTAGGACAGACTCTTCTTTACAAGATCCTTTCTCATCCAAAAAACCATTCCTTTTTCCTTCAACTTCTCAAAAATACATTCAATACCTATCTATATCCTTTCCAGTTGTTTACTTTGTAATGTATTTTAAAATTAACTTTTATAAGAATTTTAAATTTAAATAAAACTGTCTTTCCTTTTTGGCTGGTGGATGAGACCATCCACCCCCACCATGGACATCTGTGAAGGATAAAGCTTACCTGAGAAGTCAGATAGCACCAAGTACATGATTGAGGCCTACCTGCTACTTGGACAGTTACCCTGGGCTCCTCTGAGGTGATAATGAAGGGGGCCAAGGTCCCAGGGCCACATCAGTCTTCTGCCGCCAGGCCCAAGAGGTCCATGAGGCCTTCATTCTGTTGAGAGAGGGAGTGGGAGACTGACCTACCTTGCAGAGACAAAGAGGGGCAGTCGTCCTTCCAGTGTCCATTCTGGCCACATTGTGGACAGGGTCCTGGCAGCGGGTGAGGTGAAGGGCAGTTTTTTGCCCAATGTCTTGTCTGGTTGCACTTAAACCAGGCCCCTGGAGGCGTGTGTGGTCTGGCCTGTCTCAAAGTTGGAGGAGGTAGCCTCACAGCAGCTGCCAAGATCTGGGCCTTTTGCTGGTCTCAAGTCTCATCTCAGTTGTTAAATACCTTAAATGCCATTTTCCCAAGATCTCCCTGGGGGATTTGAGGACCATCCTCTGCCTGTTTAAGTTTTTTTAGAATATCAGGGAAAGATTGGGAAATAAAATGAGAGTTAAGAATAATTGGGTTAGGTATTTAAATTCTTTAATATAGGAGGCTGAGTTATTAGAGAAGGAGTTAAATCTCTTCAATCTGAGAGAGGTCAGTCATGGAAAAGAGCACATGAACTCTGATAATGCCGTCAGCTCCTACTACCTCCAAGAGTGGGTAGAGATGGGCTGGGCGTGCTTGGGAGGAGGTATTGGAGCAGGTATGGGACACAGGTGGGGAGGAGAAGAGTGAGGGTGCAGCAGGGGCTGAGGGCAAGGCTGGCGGTGTTGGTTCCTGAGGAGCCGATGGGTCAGGGTCAATAGTGACTACTGTAGAAGGGGAAGAGGGTGGCAGATGTTTGGGAGAGCCAGCAGGGGTGAAATAAGGGTGGTCTGAGTCATGGAAGGATAGGGTGGGAGAAGAGATTGATGTAGAAGACTGGCAGGAGGAGTTGGGAGGTGGGCAGATGGAGCCTGTGAGGTCACAAGTAAGAGAAGAGTCTTCTGACGGGTTCAGTGGGAGAGAGAGACACAGACTTTGGGGGGGGGGTTGTCGCTGGCAAGGAGGATTTGAACAGCGTTACAAGATTGGAGCAGGGAGGGTTGAGAGCAGAGAGAAAGGAAAGCTTGGACAAATGGAATTTCGGATCACTTGCCATTGCGATGGCAGAAATTGTCAAGATCTAGAAGTGTGTGAAAATCAGTCACTTAGGCTTTATATCGTCTTGGAGACCAAGGGGGAGGGTGCAAAGAAGGCATCCTGGTGGACACGTCTAATGTATGGAGGTCCCCATAATGTAGAAGGAGAGAGAGAGAGAGAGAGAGAAAGAGAAAGAGAGGCAGGTGCCTTGGTGAGTTTACCCTTCAGGCCAATACAGATCTAGGTCAAGATCTAGCCTCTCTTACGTGACTCAGGCAAGGAGAGCAAAATCGTCTGGTTGCCATTTGGTCACAGTAAGCTGGAGGGGCTGTTGAGCTCTCATCCTAGGCAGAGGAAAGGAAAACAGAGAGGGAGAACTAGAGAGAGTGAGAGAGAATAGGAGTGTCACCCGAACGGGTTCCCAAGGGCGGATGTCCCTGGCCTGGGTTGCCATCCAATGGAAAATGTCCCAACCAGTTAGCCAGGTGTCCCTGTGCTAAGTGGGGGGCACCCAGCAGGCGGAGAGAGGTGTACCTGGCATAGCGCTACAACTTCCAGACCAGGCAGAGCAGGTAGCCCTGGCAGGAGGGTGACACAGAGTCTGAGGAGTAGGTCAGGTGGAGAGCCATGGAAGAGAAAGGCTAATGATGGATGGAAAATCCAGCAAGACAGTAAGGTCTGAAATCCACAGTCCAGAGGCACGTGGGGTCAATTCAGCAGTCTGGGTTTAGGAGAGGGCAGGACATGAAGGCCAAGGGAGCAGCCCCAGGCCAGAGCATCCTGTTAACCTCTCCCAGATTTCAGCACCAGATGTAAGGTCCTGCCGAATAAAGACCATGCCATGTGTGGAAAGAAAAGATTTATTAGGAATCCAGACCGCAGGGCTGTCACTCTTGGGTTTGGAGTGAAGCGGCTTGGCTGAATTTGGTAGTGGGCTTTATAGTAGGGGCCAAGCCATGGGGGAGGGAGAGAGAGTCTGGTCTCTGATTATCTGTGACCACCAGATGGAACAGGTCAACATACCTGGCTGGTTGAGTAACTGGAAGTTCCTGGGTTGTTTTGCAAGCTGAGAAACAATCAGGCAGGAAGAAACAAGTGGTCATAAATCAGGGGGTCTGGTTTTGGTGCTAGCCTTGGTACCTTCCACCAACCCCAAGAATGCTAGGGACCTAACACTTACGGCTTGAGCCTCTCCCACAGCTCTTTTTTTTTTTTTTTTTTTTTTTGATGGATTTTTTTTAAATTGTACTGGGGCTTGAACTCAGGCTTCATGTCTCTACCACCTGAGTCACTCTTCCATACATGTGATGGGTTTTTTGATTTAAGGTCTCTCAGACTATTAGCTCTTGGCTGGCTTTGAACTGTAATCCTCCTGATCACTTTCCTTCTGAGTAGCTAAGATTACAAAGTGAGCCTCAGGCACCTGGCTCAAATATTGTTTAGCTAGAAATATTAAATCCAATTGAGTGGGTAAGGAAAATATTTAATATCACATTAAATAATTTATCTTATTTCTTGGAAGTCATATTTGCTCAAGAGCAATGCCTCAATGATCATTTGTTTAATCTTGATTTTAAATGGATATATAAATTATTTAAAAGTATAATAACAAGACTGAGTCTGGGAATGCTGGTGCATGTCTATAAACCTAGCTATTCAGGAGCCAGAAATAGGAGGACCATTTGCCTGGGCAAAAGTTCAAAATATGAAAAGAAAAAAAGAGTGTTATCACACAAGCCTCACTGAAATGGTGAAAGATAAGCCCTGGGAAGGATGTAAGACCCCAGGTGGATTATCACTGATGAATACCTCAGATTTAAAGGAAATAGCTGCAACCAAGATTTGATAGTAGACTAATATGGGGAAAGAAAGAATACAATCAAATTGAGCCACTCAACCACAATGATGAAATCAATGATTATATGGCTTAAATTGTTCTTTTCCAAAAACCATGAGCAAACCACTTAATCTCTGAGTCACAATTCCTTCCTCTAAATTGTAGAATGAAACTAAATAACCCCTTGCATTTCTGCTGCTCTATGACTACACAGCTCAATTACATGCCAGAGGGATGCAGTCTAGCCCCACTCCAATCCCAGGCCCTCAAAGCCAAGAAACTGGTCTTTACCATGCTAATCCACATGCATGTATGTAATTGTGGAGAAATGACTATCTTAGTTTCCCATCTTCAGGCACCACATACCTTTAGCTTAGAAATTCCTTGGGAGATCAGAGCACTTGGTTCACAAGATGAAATAATCAGACATGAAAGTACACCAGTTCCTCCTATTGTTTTGTTGAGTTTTTATAATCCCTGCTACTCAGTGGTTACCTGCTTTAACGGAAGGATGGTACGGGCTCTGAAAACAAGCACTTTAAATGCAAATATTGACTTTATACTCAAGCTCACAGAGGAAAGTAAATTTAAAGGTCTTGTTCCTTCAGAAATGCCTATCTGCAGTTATGAAATCTGAGTCCAGGAGCCCAGCTTTATTTGGTAGACAGAGTTCATGCCAGAAGGAGCACTGGTCTAGGAGTCAGAAGACCACTAGTTCCAGCTCTGCCTCTTCCTAAGTTTGTGCTTCTGTGAAAACTTATTTGAGGTCTTCTTTTTATCTCTAAAATAAAAAGGACTGAATTTCACTAGATGGTCCCCTAAGCCCCTTTCTTGACTCTCAAATTATGATTTTCAAAAGGGCCCAAAACTCTTTAGGCCCTATCCAAAAATCAACCCATGGCCTTGCTACTGAATTCCAGCATCCCTTGGTGCAGCAGGAGAGGAACCAAGCAGATACAAAGACCATGTTTCTGAATAAGTGAGTGAGAAGATCCCATACTCACTAAAGCTTAAGTGCTCCTGGCCTCAGTCTCCACAAACTATCCCAGAGAACAGCATTACAGTCAGTACTCCTCATTGACAATGTCCTCAGAACTATGAGCAAACTGAAAGAGGAAATGATGAGCATGCTGTATGACACACAAGAGGCACTCACATTTGTTGAATGAAGGAGACTGAAGAATGGTGGTTTTACTTACCTTCAACAGCCAGTGTGGAAATAAAGAGCCCAGCTTGTGGAAATAAAAAAACAAGCTTTTTCCCAGTCTACAGGTACTCCTAGAAATCACCAAGGTGTGGTATATTCTGCAACATGGACAGTGCGGTCCATGAGTTTTAGTTAAGCAGTGAATCAAGTTTTGGAACTGCTTCTAGCTAAATGTCTAGCTGAATTCTACTCCATCCCTCAAGTATATCCAACCTGGTTGACACTTATCTGTCATCCCACCCCCTCAACTCACAAACTTGGCAGAAAATAATCCTATTGACTTTTTTTTTTTTTTTTGCGGTACTGGGGCTTGAATTCAGGGCCTATACCTTGTACCACTCCACCAGTCCTTTATTTCAAGATGGGGTCTCTTGGAACTATTTTGCCCAAGCTGGCTTCAAACCTCGATTCTTCTCTGCCTCCTGAGTAGCTAGGATTACAGGCATGAGCCACTGGTGCCTGGCTCCTATTGACTTTATGAGATAACTTAAAGGAAACACTGAGCACTACACAGTGCATCATCTATGTCCAGGTTTTTTTTTTTAATCTAAAGTAGCAGAGAGAGGTGTGATTAGCTACTGAAAACCCAGCAATACAGTTCTACTTGTATGTCCTGTAATTGAGACTATCTTGCACCAAGGACAAGAACTTGCTGTTTTTATACTTCATTTTGCCTCCTTCCTAACTCTTCCAACTTCCTTTTCTAGTGGATAGTTAGACCGTTCTGAATATTTTTGCTTCTTTTTTTAGCATCCCAATAGCATCAATAATCTCCTTAGCAGCCTGTATTGGCTCAGATTTGCTGTTCGAATATTACAAAATGAGCACCCAGCCAATTCTTAGGGTGTAAAGAAAGTATGCCACTACCACCACCCCAGCTCAGTGACAAAGGCTCTGCTGAGTTACTGGGAAAGCCACTTGAACTTCCACAGGCATCCGTTTCCTCATCAGGAAAGTGAGTAAGCTGAGTCATTTTACAGGCCTCCCAGCTCTGACAATCCTTGATTGCAACTGAGAATGGCAATTCATCGTTGAATATGCTAATCAACTAGAGAATTCTCCTGTGCTGTGCAGAATATTTTATATCATTAAAAAGGAGGCATAGTTCAACAATACCTTCTCCTGGCATGAACTGCAGTGATGTCCACCTGGGTCCCAGTCTAGTGGTTGCTCAAGTACAGGTGTGTGTGGGGTGGTATATTGTGGTGGCCCAGTGCTGGGGGTAAAGAGATTGGAGGGTGGTCAGGTATGAATTAACTCATCACAGAAATCATTGTGGATTTCTTAAGAGCACAATAAGTATAATAATAACATAACGAAAATGAGAACAATGCCTAATGTTTATTTGGGGCTCATCAGGTGCTATTTAATCTATACCTTAGGAGATAGTTACACATTAAAATGCCATCTTTCTGTCTCTATCTTGCAGGATAGGATTCTGAGGCCCAGGAAGGTCAAGTGCTTAAGGTCAAAGTGCTAATAAATGGAAGGGCCAGAACTTGAGCTCGTTTTGGCCCTGGCACCCATTCCCTTAGCCACTGGGGTCCTCAAAGTCAGCAAGCAGGTTTTCTCACCACCACCACTACACCATCTCCTCACTCACCCCCCCGACATCCTGCAAATGCAGTGCCCTGGGTTGAAACATCCCCCTTCTAACTGGGAAGGGGCAGGTCAGGGTTTGTGCCCTCATTACCAGCCAGTTACATAGTGTTCCAGTGACATTCACCTCCTCCCCATCCTCACCTTCAGAAGGCCCTGTGGTTTCCTTCCTACTTCCTCTAACTTTGTCATAGCCTCTGCTGTTTTGCAAACCTCAATCATCATCCTGACACTGCTCATCTGGGTGGATACCTGGAAACTACCCCTCTGAAAGGTGATTGCTTACCTAAACAATAGCACTTGTTGCCATCCCAACTGGTAGAAGGGCCCTGGATGCCCTGCATGACGCAGAGGATGGCTCAGATGTAGGGTAGATTTCCCGGCTGGCATGGCACCAGCCACCCACACTCTTTGCATCACCACCCTCATAGCCTTCCTGGGCCTGCTAGTCTGCCTTCCCAAAGCCAGATACAACACCTGTGTGAAGGACCAGGATTTCACCAGCTGACTTGGTGCTGGAACTGACCCTGATCCCTATGTGTTGGGTAGCCCCCATATCATCATCTGGGGCTTGTAAAAGTTCTCAAACTCTAAACCAATTCACTTGTATCAACCATAACACCACCACCAACAACAAAAAAATCAGTGATTGGTCCAGGAGGTCATGGTCGCCTAATAATAACTATCACAAAAGACTGGGCTAGACCACCAGCTTGCACAGATGCCACCACAACCATACACAGTGATATCTGTATACCAACTGTCTGCTCAATCTCATAATGACACCGCTCTTATTAGTTATTGTGGCCAAGGACTAGTGTCTCAAAGTAGTTTATGTAATCCTTCTCATTTTTGTTTTTAAAAATTTCCTTACTCCAATCTCTTTGAATACACCCATAGTTCCCTCTGTCCTGAATATCCCCATTACAATGCTCTGCTATATCAGATAAATATCATTCTTGGTGACGATCTCTCTGGCTAATTATCTTTTATTTAGGTTGAAAGTTTTTAACAAGCACCTGGTGGCAGATACCTCCCTTTACTTGAGTTGGGCTGCCTCTGTCTCCCGTCTTTGGCCATGTAGAGTGTAGACAGAGGTGGAAATCTGGAATGTTGTAAATGGCCCTCGTGGTTCCAGGGTTTCAAACTCTATATAGTTTTCTTAGTCTGTTCAGCTTGCTACGTCAGAATACCATGGACATAGTGGCTTATAAACATCAGAATTTATTTCTTGTAGTTCTAAAGGTCAGGAAGTCCAAGATCAAAGTGCCAGCAGTCTGTCTGCTGAAGGCTACATTTCCCCTAGAAAGCCGTTGAGTTCTCCAGCCTAGGAGGCCTTCTGTGAAGATATTAATGTTACTTATTCATGTGGGTTCTACCCTTATGCTCTGTCACCTCTCAAATGTCCCGTCTCCTAATACTTTAAGGATTAGGGTTTCAACATACTCATTTGGGATTGAGCACAAACAACTATCTACAGCAATGGCCCTTTATTCTGCCTCTGCTAAGTCCTATTTCTTCTTTGAGGACCTCTGAGTATTTCACTAAGAATTGCATCTGAGGATGAGGGAGTGGAGCTTCTTAACAATGGAGACTTCTCCACTTGAACAAAGTTATTCAAGAGGTAGTGAGACTTGACAGTTTTGGTTTTTTATTTGTTTGTTTTACCTTTTTGCAGGTTTTATATTTTCCAGAGTTTTTAATCCATTGAATGACAGATTCAAGAAAATGACTTGAGGCTCATCTTGGACTGTACTGCTAGAGAGTTTTTTTTGGCTTGGGTTGTAAATCCAAAAAGATGATGGCTTGAAACCTCTGGGTCTTCTTCCACATCTGTTCCATGCCTGGAAGGTGGAGCTCCAGGACACATCCCCATCTTGAGAGGCAAACCTGAAGCTGTGGACCTAGCAGGAAGAGTTGTTTCAGTCCTGGCCTTACCTAATAATATAGGCTATCTGTAGGAGGAGCAGCTGCTGTGTGGAGAGAAGCCTCTGGGACCCACAGAGACACACACTCTCCTTCCCCTCAGGTCTCTGGAAGGTTCCCAGACCCTTGCTGGGGTGTAGCCCCTAGAACAGCAAGTACCAAAGAACCAAGACTTCCAAGCCTTTTGATCTCTGGTTCCTGAGCCCTGTTTGATCTGTTACCTTGTTCCCTCTAGGAGTGGGGACTTCTGGTCACCAGATGCCCCAGACTCTATATTTCAGCCATTGTATGTATCTACCTATACCCATCCCTGGTCTTATAAATTTGGTATTTTCTTTAAACAAGGTGTATTAAGGGTTTTTTTTTTTTTTGAGGAAGTGGGTGAGACAATCTTGCTATATAACCCAGGCTGGCCTGGAACTCATGATCAGCCTGCCTCAGCAGGCCTTGGATTATAAACCTGTACCACCTATAGAATTCCTCTTTGATTTTAGTTAATTAAAAAGTAGACAGAAAAGTGATTAAGATATCCCAAAAGAAGTGGCCAAAAATCATATGATGAATAAGTGATAGAATTAAAATTCTAGTCCCATTTTTATGACTCCAAAACCAGAACCCTGTCCAGGACTTTTATTTCATGTAAATCTATGTAAACCCTCAATAATATTAGTAATATGTTAACTGTAATCATTATCATTAATATCATTCCACTTCATAAACCAGACAAGTTGAACAATTGTATAAGAATGAATTGAAGGCTTGCTTGCTGCCATATGGCACAACTTGAATACTGGGAAATGGTATCAGTAAATGGGCTAATTGGGTTGTGACGATCTAAGATGGCATCACGTTTCTTTTTATTTTCAATTGCTGGGGATCAAATTCATGATAGCATCACTTTTTTTCACCAAGAGTATTTTCTAAAGTTTTTATTTTATGAATGTTTTAATGTAAATACTTGATTAGAAAAGTTTCATTTAAATTAAGACTCCATTTAACTAAGGATAGGTAACTGCAAGAATTGAACAATAGTTGATATCCACTCTATAATGCCAATCCTATGCAATACAACATGAACTGCTTCCTAGCTGCTCATTCCTTTCATTGCTGTTTGGAACCCCGAGGAGGGGGAGGGGATACGCAGACAACCATGAAACTAAATACAACCCAAATTAATTGCATGAAGGAATTCCTAATAGTTATAAATACATTTTGACTCAGCTGTCCAACCATTTAGCTGATGCATAACTTCAGGTGTCTGCTCCAGAGTTGAAAAGAGCTTTTTAGGGTTTACTAAAAGTGTTGCAGTAGGTAGGAAGTCATGCTTTAAGGATGCATGTTCTGCAAATAGTTACTATGCACAAACATTTAATATCTGTAAATACTAGAAATCTACATTAGACAGCCTTTTTTTAAAGTGAGGCAACATGATTCTCCAAGTTCACAGCAATGCTTCCTGAAGAATTTGAACAGCTGCCAATAATTCACTTCTATTGTGCCGAGGTTAAGGCATCTCTAAGTCCCTCAGGGCTTGATAAAACTGGATTCACTGGATTTCAGATAAACAACACATCTTTCACTGTATAGTAGATAACACTTTTTACCTGTAATGCATCTTTACAATGGGTAGGAGCCTGTAACAGATAATGGAATTCCTGAGTAAGTCAGAAGCATCATTTAATGTGCTCTGTAGAAATAAAATCTTCAGCCATTTTCATACAGCTATGTAAGTAAGGGCCTTATGTGAATTTCCTGCTGGGATAAATACTCCATCTCTAAGAACTGTACAATAGCCCAGCCTTGACCCCCCATGATCTTGATGCTCTTAATTCCTCTAAATTCAAGATCTGATCACAAATACAGTCAGGTGCTGCTGGATTGTCTTGACCTTGTTCTTCTGATGTCTTTTAAAGGAATTCTCATATTGTCTCCCTTCAGTGACATATATGTACCAGAAGGATCCTGGTTTCTCTCTTCAATAAATTGCCTTACTGTGAGTTCATCAGCATCTCCATCTTGAATAGTTTTAAGGACTTCTTGGTCACACCATCTTTTAGAATTCCCACATAAGGCCATAAGATTAGCTGCATCAAATCCAGCTAAATAAAGACTCATTGCTGCATATGTTCAAAATCATTAGACATTGTGGGACCCAGTCAGGCCTTACAAAGTAGTGTGGCAGTCCAGAGGCCAAATTCAGCCTGCCATCTCACCTTGTGTACTCAGTAAACTCAGGAAACCGAAGGTGGACAAGGGGATCATCAAACCTAGAAGACATCCTATCCTTAAAATCTTCTCCTGGTGGCTAGTTTTAAGTTTCAACATCATTAATCCTTTTTATTTCAAAGCAATTAGGAACAACTTAAAATTCACTCTAGAAGTTTTTTTTTTTTTTTATTCATATGTGCATACAAGGCTTGGTTCATTTCTCCCCCCTGCCCCCACCCCCTCCCTTACCACCCACTCCACCCCCTCCATCTCTCCCCCACCCCCTCAATACCCAGCAGAAACTATTTTGCCCTTATTTCTAATTTTGTTGTAGAGAGAGTATAAGCAATAACAGGAAGGGACAAGGGTTTCTGCTGGTTGAGATAAGGATAGCTATACAGGGTATTGACTCACATTGATTTCCTGTGCATGGGTGTTACCTTCTGGGTTAATTCTTTTTGATCTCACCTTTTCTCTAGTACCTGTTCCCCTTTTCCTATTGGCCTCAGTTGCATTTACGGTATCTGCTTTAGTTTCTCTGCGTTAAGGGCAACAAATGCTAGCTAATTTTTTAGGTGTCTTACCTATCCTCACACCTCCCTTGTGTGCTCTTGCTTTTATCATGTGCTCATAGTCTAATCCCATTGTTGTGTTTGTCCTTGATCTAATGTCCACATATGAGGGAGAACATATGATTTTTGGTCTTTTGGGCCAGGCTAACCTCACTCAGAATGATGTTCTCCAATTCCATCCATTTACCAGCGAATGATAACATTTCGTTTTTCTTCATGGCTGCATAAAATTCCATTGTGTATAGATACCACATTTTCTTTTTTTTTTTTTTCTTTTATTATTCATATGTGCATACAAGGCTTGGTTCATTTCTACCCCCTGCCCCCACCCCCTCCCTTACCACCCACTCCACCCCCTCCCCCTCCCCCCCACCCCCTCAATACCCAGCAGAAACTGTTTTCCCCTTATCTCTAATTTTGTTGTAGAGACAGTATAAGCATTAATAGGAAGGAACAAGGGGTTTTGCTGGTTGAGATAAGGATAGCTATACAGGGCATTGACTCACATTGATTTCCTGTGCATGGGTGTTACCTTCTAGGTTAATTCTTTTTGATCTAACCTTTTCTCTAGTACCTGTTCCCCTTTTCCTATTGGCCTCAGTTGCTTTTAAGGTATCTGCTTTAGTTTCTCTGCATTAAGGGCAACAAATGCTAGCTAGTTTTTTAGGTGTCTTACCTATCCTCACCCCTCCCTTGTGTGCTCTCGCGTTTATCATGTGCTCATAGTCCAATCCCCTTGTTGTGTTTGCCCTTGATCTAATGTCCGCATATGAGGGAGAACATACGATTTTTGGTCTTTTGGGCCAGGCTAACCTCACTCAGAATGATGTTCTCCAGTTCCATCCATTTACCAGCGAATGATAACATTTCGTTCTTCTTCATGGCTGCATAAAATTCCATTGTGTATAGATACCACATTTTCTTAATCCATTCGTCGGTGGTGGGGCATCTTGGCTGTTTCCATAACTTGGCTATTGTGAATAGTGCCGCAATAAACATGGGTGTGCAGGTGCCTCTGGAGTAACCTGTGTCACAGTCTTTTGGGTATATCCCCAAGAGTGGTATTGCTGGATCAAATGGTAGATCGATGTCTAGCTTTTTAAGTAGCCTCCAAATTTTTTTTCCAGAGTGGTTGTACTAGTCTACATCCCCACCAACAGTGTAAGAGGGTTCCTTTTTCCCCGCATCCTCGTCGATACTCCCAAAAGTAATCTACATGTTTAATGCAATTCCCATCAAAATTCCAATGACATTCATTAAAGAGATTGAAAAATCTACTGTTAAATTTATATGGAAACCCAAGAGGCCACGAATAGCCAAGGCAATACTCAGTCAAAAGAACAATGCAGGAGGTATCACAATACCTGACTTCAAACTATATTACAAAGCAATAACAATAAAAACAGCATGGTACTGGCGCAAAAACAGACATGAAGACCAGTGGAACAGAATAGAGGACCCAGATATGAAGCCATAAAACTATAACCAACTTGTCTTTGACAAAGGAGCTAAAAATATATGATGGAGAAATAGCAGCCTCTTCAACAAAAACTGCTGGGAAAACTGGTTAGCAGTCTGCAAAAAACTGAAACTAGATCCATGTATATCACCCTACACCAAGATTAACTCAAAGTGGATCAAGGATCTTAATATCAGACCCCAAACTCTAAAGTTGATACAGGAAAGAGTAGGAAATACTCTGGAGTTAGTAGGTATAGGTAAGAACTTTCTCAATGAAACCCCAGCAGCACAGCAACTAAGAGATAGCATAGATAAATGGGACCTCATAAAGCTAAAAAGCTTCTGTTCATCAAAAGAAATGGTCTCTAAACTGAAGAGAACACCCACAGAGTGGGAGAAAATATTTGCCAACTATACATCAGACAAAGGACTGATAACCAGAATATATAGGGAACTTAGAAGTTTTCTACTCTGGCCTCTCTAATCATTTCATTCGTCCTACAATTAACAAGGCCAACTTCCTGATTACCAAACTCTGCTGAAGAATTCAAGCTTCCAGAGTTCAGTGTTCAATTTATGATGCATTCCAGACCCTGTCCCTGACTGCCCTGGTTTTTAGCACTCCCTGAACATGTTCCGGTTGTACCTGTTCTTAAGATCTTTCAAGCACAGCAGGTATCACAGAGCCAGGTGTGAAGAGTTTCAAAAGTACTGGGCTTGTCGTCACTCCTTGAGGCTTCTGAGATAAATCAGAGGAAATGACATTTTTCCACCAAAAACACAGAGATGTCATCAAGGATTTTTTTTTTGTTAGTCCATTCCTGTCCATTTTCTTTGTTGACATTCCCACCAGTTAGGTCTACCAGCTGGTTTTAAGGAGCTATGACTGACAGAACTTAAACTGTAGGCTGGCTTGGAGACTGCCATCCCCAACAGTGAGGAATTCTGCTGGGGCAAAGTACCCAAAATAGGTTTTTCTCCAGCTAAGGAAATCTGTTTTATGTCTTCCTTTGGGGCTGGCACTGAAAAACACTTGAATTGCCTGTTTGAACAAAGATAGTTTGCCATTATTCCACATTTTGCTCTTCCAAAGCGAATGCTTTCCAATAGGATAGTTTTTCCAGGAATCTGTGTAGACATCAATTCTCTGGTTCACGTACCTATCTCTGCACCTCTCCCAAGAGAACATCTTGTAGGCAGCACTCTGTTGATTTTTACCCCTTTTTCTGATTGCAAACCCAAATCCCAAATTCACACCAAGAATATACCTAGTACAAGTTGAAGATGGTGGTGCCCACGCATCACACAGTTCTAGAACACATTGACAGACAGACCACTTCATAGCAATCCTTAAACTGATACTCTTACTGTGTAGCTCAATAGTTGACATAGCTTCCTTTTCAGAAATCACCATCTGAAAGATTATTGGCCAGGATATACTTTTCTGTATCCAAATCAATCCTCACCACATTTTTACTTAAAGGCAACCATAACCAATTGTTTCACTATGCTATATACATTTTGACAAAGCAGAAACATAGCAAAAATCATCAGGTTCTGGCAAACTAATAAATGAGAAGATGGGTTTACTGGGGTCTGTGTGAGGAGGCAGGAACACATAGCTCCATTTTTTCTTTCATTGCTCACCCCTCAAACAGTGACTAGCATAGCTAAACTGACATATTCAGTAAATTAGCTTAGGATTGCCTTGGGGAGCAAGAAAAAAAAAAACCCTGATTAAATTAGGAGTCTAGAGATAGGTAGTTGATGTTGGCCAGCCACTAACACTTATCATCTGGAACTCAGACTTTCTGTTTGCTCCATCATTCTGAGCTACAGAATTTCCATCTCTTAATCTTTCTATTTAAGCTTTCAAAATGACATTCCATTTTCCAGCAAGGAAAAAGGGACAATTTTGAGTACCTACTAGATACTTAAGGGAAGCAAAAATTTCCAAAAGTTCTCACTAGATTATTTTCATATAAAACCAGGTCATTTGGCCACCCAGAACTTCAAGATAATCTAGGAATCAAGTGTCTGGAAAACAACAAGAGGATTTGCTTAGTCCAATTGTGACTCATCCACTGGAGCTGGGCAGATTGCCATCTGTGTTACTATACTTCAAAACAAGCAATTGCAACATCTTAGTCTTTTACAAGAACAAACAATTGTTCTTTACTTATGGGCATGTAAATTACCTATGACTGCTGAATTTGTTCAGTATTGACTGGGCATGGATCCAGGCTGTGTATGTTTTGGTATCTGCCTCACATATATCTTTTTTCTGGCACTAGTGGCCAATTACAGCATGTTCTTCTTATGATAAATGGGAGATGCACAAAAAGCCAGTACACACCCAAATACACCAGAGTCTCTGTTCACATCATGTCCAGTAACATTACATTTGCCAAGCAAAGCACCTAGCCAAGCTCAACACAAATGGGACAGGGATATATATTCTGCTTACTCCAATGGAAAGTGCTACAAAGTCACATGACAAAAGGTGTGAGTGTATAATTCACTACAGAGGTGGAATGAAGGATTGGAAATAAAAATCCATTCTATCACCTCTTATTCCAAACAAAACTGCAGCCCTGACAGCAAGCAAGAAAGGGATGGTTGTTGGAAAGTAACCCATTAATATCTTCCATATTCAGGTAGTTGACATAAGCCTGAAAAATTAATTTTTCTGGTTTACTTGGCAAGAGGAGAGGAGAAAGTGATGAAATGGTAGAATTATAATTCCTTTCCTAGGCAGGGATTTTCAGCTATAGCATTGATACTGATGTCAGGATGGGCAGAGTTGTATATATTTACCTCAGAAGCTGACAGTTCTGAATGGTACTGTCTCCAATTATATGATCTCCATATTGAATCAAAAGTATTTTTGATCACAATGAGAATGAGTTTCAAGCATAAAATTGTTGTGGGCCAGTATTGAAGGTCCTTGCCTTCACTAGCCAAAGAATTGGCTCGTGAGGCAGAGAATTGGCTTGTGAGGCAGTGAATTGACTCACAGGATGACAAGGTCAGCACACAAGTAAGATTTATTAGAGAGGAAGGAAAAGCTGCCCTTAGACTAGGCAGACAGGGAGCCCGGAAAATCAGTAGTGCCCTGCTATTTACAGAGGGGTTTTTGTTATTTTGTCCTTTTGTTGGGGAGGGGAGTTAGGAGTCAGGGGTGGAGTGACCTTTTGGCACATCTTTGTAGAAATATACTCTGTTGGGGAGGGGAGATGCAGGAGTCAGGAGTGGAGTGGTCTCTTAACACATATGTGCAGGAACATATACACAGTTCTGTGAAAGCCTCCTGCTTATCAGTCTTGTGGCTTTTTGAGGCATCCCCAGGGGCCATGACTTGTGAAGCCACCTGTCCCTTTATAGGATATGGGGCCCACAGTGCTCTCATGGGGGATGGAGGAATGAGCTCATTTTGTCTTCTGATCCCCAGACCCAACAAGTCCCCCTTCTGAGATGAGCACCCGACTGCTATTGGGGAAAAGGGGTGATGACTCATCTAGATACTTCCTGCTGACAGTGGGGCAGCAGGCAGAGGGGAGGTTCAGGGGCACTTGTCTCAGGGGTTGACCCATGTGGTCTCCAGGGGACTCCAATAGAACTGGACAGAAGTTTCATGCATAGACAGAGGTGAGTATTCCTTGACTAAGAGCTGAAATTTTATCTTTTGCACCTGTTGAGATATAAACTTGGAAAGAGCATTCATTATGCAAGGCCCAAATAGGAGTGCCAGAAGAAGCATAAAGAGGGGACCAGCTAGAGGTAATATCCAGCGAGCCCAGCTCCACATGTTGTTCCAGAAGGACCATGAATTGGTTAATTCCTGTCTCCTTTTTGTAATGCATTCTCTTAATTGTTAAGCCATGTCTCTGACCACCCCAGATTTGTTAGTATAAAAGCAACACTCATCATCTAGGAAGAGGCATGTTCTACCCTTTTCAGCAGTTAATAGGTCAAGTGCTTGCCTGTTTTGGAGTACTACTGACACAAGTGAGTCTACCTGGTCTTGTGTAGCCACTAAGGATAGTGTAACCTGCTCTATGACATCAGAAAATTCTTTTGATAATTTTTGATAACTATGGACTGACAAGGTGATGCCCCCAATACCAGTACCTATTCCAGCAGTGATCTCCAGGGCTACTAGTAGGGGAATGATTTGAATGGCCCTCTTTGATGAAGTGTAGGCCACTACAGGAATAGGGAGAGATTGGTTGATAGGGATAATATTGATTTGTGGGGTTAGAAGGGCTAGAGTGCAGATTCCCCTCCAATTGGAAGGCAGGCAAGCATAGGCTGCAGTTCCACAAACAAAATAAGTTCCAAGAAAGGACAAACCTGAGCATGAAATGCTTGATAGTTGACAGCATTATTTTAACAGAAAGCTCTTTAGGAATTTTCCCCAGTGGCCTCAATACCTGCAGGTTTTGGAGGCATTGGGGGGCTGGATGGATCAGTTTTACCCTGGCAATATTGGGTTTTGTCAGGGGAAGTCCCAATATTTTACCTGACAAAGTCCCAAGTGAGTTCATGGGGGTAGCCAATACCTATGAGAGACCTGGGGAGAGGCACAGCCAACAGTTCTCAGCTAAAGAAGGATTTGTATAGTTTAAGAGATGATAAGTGGAATTAAGTAGTCCGTATACCTGGGGGTCTAAGTCATAAGTCCTATTGTTGAGGGAGGCTTTCAAGCTGGTCATTTGGGTTAGACACCCAGCAGATAGGGCCTGTCATCATAGGACAAACTGGATCTGCATAACCCCAATAGCAGTTAGTTGTTAAATTTCCAATTGAATATTTTCTCCCATTTGTATAACAGGAAAAGACTCTGTTTTGTAACATCTTTGTGGCATATGGGGAAAGGCAGAGGTGCAGGGACACTGTGGCAGTGGTGGGTCTACAGGGGCTGGAGTCAGGTTATCAAGAGATATGGCTGCAACTAAAGGACAAGGGAGGGTCATAATATGTGGAGGAAGAGGGTCAAGGGCTGGAACTGAATACCTAGAAGGTATGGATGGATAACAGGTATAACAAGAGTCCCATTGTGGCCCCATTATGTAGGTTTGTCTCTTGTGGAGGCAGAATGTGGGTCCTTGTTTGATATATAAATCAAGTTGATTGCCCCAAGAGGGGAAGTGATAACTTTGCATCAACAAGGTGGGTAGGAATCCATTGTTACAGGGAAGAATAAGGCACAGGTTATGAGAGTAAGTGGAGCACGGGAAACAGGGCAGAGAGGATAAGGTGCCCGCCACTTAAGGTCAATCACTGGAACCATGTCCACTCAGGGGGAGAGGTCACCCACAAACCAACACTCAAGGTAAGAGGAACAAGAATGTAAACAACCCACAAAAAGAGGGAGAGAGAGAACATAAATTACATGTCTGATGTGGTTGTTTTGAAGAGGTATTTGAGATCTTCCACTAGTTCACAGGAGTAGGCTAGTGGGGCTGAGTGTGGTTTTGGGGTAGGCTCATCGGGCTCCAGTGTCCAACATTTGGCTCAGGAGATGTGAATCCAGGAATCCAGTCCAGCCACTTTAACTCCTGTAAGGGTAGATAAAAGGATCAGGTATGGCCCCTCCCAAGGAGCCTAAGAGAGGCCATGAGAAGCATGAGGAACTTTAACTAAAACCATATTGCCTGGGCAAAATGGTGGGGAAGAGTCCCCCCTTGGCTCATCTCATCCCAGCTCAGAAAGAATCTGTTGGAATTTGGCTAGCTGGGTGGTGTGAGACACCAAATTGGCAGTCTCAGTGTCCAGGAGGAGATCATTTCAAAGAAATGGCCTCCCATATAGTGCCTCAAATGGAGTCAGACCCAATGAGTTTGGGGTATTTCTGAGTTGGGTTAGGGCCAGGGGTAGCAGCCTTGGCCAGGAGAGGTGAGTTTCTTGAGCCAACTTAGACAAATTTCTCTTAAGCAGTCCATTGGCCTATTCCACCGTACCAGAGGATCCTCCAGGCACAGAGGAGGTGGTATTCGATTCCCAAAGCCTTACAGATCCCTTGGGTGACTTAGGCTCAGAAGGCCAGCCCATTGTCAATCTGGAGAGTCTGGGGAAGTCCAAATCTAGGGATAATCTCATTAATTAGGACCTTAATTACCTCCTGGGGTTTTTCAGAAGAACAGGGGAATGCTTCTACCCATCCAGTAAATGTATCTGCCAAGACCAGGAGTAATCTAGAGATTGGGCCTCCTGGTAGGTGAGTGAAGTTAAGTTGCCAGTCTTCCCCAGGATATGTGTCTCATCTCTGGGTCCCAGGAATAGGCAGGGCAGAATTGGGGGGATTGTTGCACTGGCAAATTTCACATCGTCTGATGTGTCTTGGAGGGTGTCTTTAACTTTTATCCCCTCAAATAACTGACTAGCCAACAAGACAGTTTTATGAATCCCTAAGTGATAGGATTGGTGTAAGGTTTTGAGGACCTTCCATTGGCTATTTTGTGGAAGAAATAGCTTGTCCTCAGGAGTTATCCACCTTTCCCTATCGTCAAGGTGATTCCCCTGTTCAGAGGCTGGAGTTCACTGGGTGAGTGTTGACAATGATCAGGGTGGGGAAGGGAGAATGTATTGTTCCCATAGAAGGGGGGGTTGAACATAAGGTTTTTAGGCAGCCTCTTTTGTTGCCATGTCAGCTCTATTTTTTTGTTATTTCTTCCCCAGATTTTTGGTGACTGGGGCAATGAATTACTGCCATCTGCTTTGGGAGTGAGGCTGCCTCTAGGAGGTAAAGGACTGCTTGAGAGTATTTAATGGGAGATCCTGTTGTAGTTAGTAATTTTTGCTCTTTCCAAAGAGCTGCACGGGCATGGAGGACCAGGAAAGCATACTTAAGAGTCTGTATAGATATTGGCACTTTTTCCCTGAGATAGTTGTAATGGCTTGGTGAGAGCTATCAACTCAGCCAATTGGGCACTAGTGGAAGGAGGCAGGGGCTCAGTCCACAGGGTCTGACTGAGAGACACCACAGCTGTCCCCACCCATATAATTCCCTCTTGGACTGATGAGCTCCCATCCGTGAAGAGGGTGAGGTGGCTGATCAAGGAGGTCAGGCCTAGCCAAGTAGCATTTAAATAGTATTTCCTCACATGAGTGTGTGATTGGGCCCTCCTCTGTGGGGAGAAGGGATGCTGGATTTAAAGCTGAACACATTCTAAGAGCTAATCCTGGTATTTGAGCAGTCTGTTATCTGACAGCCATAGTCCCCCTTTTGAGGTTAGGAGTCCTCCCAGATCATGAGGAGTGTATATGGTCAGGGGCTGGCCAAGAATTAGTTTTTGGGATTCTGGGATTAAGAGGCAGACTGCTGCCAAGGCTTTTAAGCATCCAGGCCATCCCTTGGCCACATTGTCTATTTCCTTATTCAGATATCCCATTGGCTGTGGGGTGTACCCTCAGGGCTAAATGAGTACCCCAAGGGCTAGGCCTCTCTTTTCATATATATATATGGTTGGAAATGGTCCTGAGTAGGCAAACTTGGGGCTGGAGCCAATTGGAGTGCCTGTTTGAGAGTTTGGAAAGCCTTTTTGCTCTTTAGGTCCATTTGAGATAGGACTGAAGGTTTTGTTGAGCCTCGTTAAGAAGCTGATATAAGGGCCTGGCTAAGTCTGAATATTCCAGAATCCAAATATGACAGAATCCAGTGGCCCCAAAAAGGTTCACAGCTGGCACAAGGTCTGAGGCAAGGGATACCCCAAAACTGGCTTAATCCATTCAGGGCTTAAGGAACAGGTTTGCCCCTCCAGGATCATACCAAGGTAGGTAACCTGTGGAAGGCATAACTGGGCTTTTTCTCTCGAGACCTTGTAGTCTCAAGAGGCCAAAAATTTTAAAAGGGATTCTGTTGCTCTGGAAACAAGAGGTTCAGTGGACCCACACAAGAGTAGGTCATCAACATATTGGAGAAGGGTGACCTCCGGGTGTTGCTAGTCCAGTAAGTCTTTGGTTAGGGCTTGCCCAAAAAGATAGGGGCTATCTCTGAAGCCCTGAGGCAACACTGTCCATGTCAGCTGTTGTGAGGATTGGTGGGGTCCTCAAAGGCAAGCAAGGGATGGCTATTAGGAAGTAAAGGAATGCAGAAGAAGTCATCCTTTAGATCTAGCACAGAATAGAATTGAGCTTCTGGGGGTATGTGGGACAATAGAGTATAGGGGTTGGGGACAAATGGATGAAGGGGAATGACAGCCTCATTAATGAGTTGGAGATCCTGAACAAACCTCCATTTATTTGGCCCCTTACAGACAGCAAGAATAGGAGTGTTATAGGGGCTTGAGCATTCCATTAAAAGTCCCTGTTGTTTTAGGGAGTTAATAATGGGAAATATGCCCTATTACCCTTCAGGCTTTAGGGGATACTGTTTTTGATGGGGGAACTGGAGGGATTCTTTTAGCTTTATTTGTACAGGAAGAGCAATTTTTGCTTGGCCAACCATTGTACCATCAGTCCAAACTGTGGGATCTACCTGTTCTTCAATGAGGGGGAAACAGAAGTATTCCTGGGGTGGGGGGAGTAGAATTTGGAGTTTAAGTTGGGACAATAAGTCTTGCCCCAGCAGAGGTATTGGAGTTTCAGGGACCACAAGAAAGAGTGACAGAAGTGGAGGTTCCCCCAGGAGCAGGCCAGTAGTCAGGTGAAATAACACTCAAGAGGCTGGCGAGATATGCCCTGAATGACTATTTTATCCTTGGGCCTGCGACCTGGAGAGAAAGGGAGGACAGAGAAGTGGGCTCCACTGTCCAGGAGGAAAATGACCTTTCGCTTCTCTACCATGGTGGTAACTCGAGGCTCCTCAGTTTTGATATCAAAACTGACCTGGACAGGAGGCCCCAGGACTGATCAATCCAAGGGAGGTGGCACCCCACCTTTCATCCAGAGATGGGGGCACTTAGACCTCCAATGGTTGCCCTTACATATGGGGCAGGGTCCCAGAGGGGGCTGGGGCTGTCTTCCAGACTTCCCCACATTTTGACACTCTCTACCTAAGTGTTCTTCCTGAGCACATTGGTAGTATGTCCTGGGAGTGGGGCCCCATCAGGTGGGGAGCTCTCTGAGTGCAACAATAAGGTCCTGATGTTTTTTATCCTTATCTCTCTTTTTAGTTAGGTCCCAGTTGTAATACACTGAAGTGGCAAGTTGCACCAGTTGGTTCAAAGATTTTTGTCCTTCAGCTACCACCTTTTGAAGTTTTCTACAGATGTCAGGTGCCAATTGAGTTAAAAATTTATCCTTGAGGAGAACTTCCCTCACCTGTGACTCTGGGTCCACAGTGGTATGTTTTTTAATTGCATCCTTAAGGCGCTGTAAAAAGGCAGAGGGAGATTCATCAGGGCCCTGTTGTATAGTAGTCACCTGGGAATAGTTCAGTGGCTTAACCTTGGCCCTTTTTAGTCCCTCCACTACTAGGTAGATAAAGTGATGTCTCCTCTATTCACCCCCCAGACTGTTTGGACCCCAGTGGGGGGTGTACTTGGGAAACTGCTTTTGCCCCTGTTGGTATCTAGACAATCTCTATTCCCTCATTCCCTGGGGCTGGGGACATAAGGGCCTATTGGAGGTGAAAATTATCTCCCATTTGGGTGGCCTGAGCCAAAACTTGCTGCTTTTCAAGGGAGGTAAGGGCTTGATCTAGTAAGAGCATGACATCCTTCCAGGCCAAGTCACAGGTTTGGATTATGGTGATAAAGTCCTGGATGTATTGATCAGGATTGTCTGTATACTTGCCCAGGTCCTTTTTCATCTCTTTTAGATCTGACAGTTGGAATGAAACATAGATCCTACTTTTCCCTGCCACTCCTTGTTGTAAGGAATAGCACCCTTGTGGAGGCCCAGGGTAGCTAGGCAGAAAGGGAGGGGCTGTGATTGTTAATTGGGGAGGATATTTTGATCCCTCATTTTGGTTTTGGGGTATTTGTAAGGGTTTTGAGTCCTGAATTTCCTTAGAGGGCAGGGCACTGCAGACCATAACCATGGTCTAGGTGTCCAAATGGCACTTGTTGAGCCATTCTAGATGGTCTCAGAGGGAAAAGAAAAGCTGGGCATAGGGAATTTCAGTCCATTTTCCTCCCTCTTACAGAAAAGATCTAATTGTAAAATAGTATTATAATGTATAGAGCCCTCAGGGGGCCACCTCTCTTGATCTCCCAAAGGATATTTGGACTGTGCCTCAGTACAGAGAAAGGTGAGGGTCTTCTTAAGGTTGTCAGGGTCTAGGTCTTTCCAGTGTTTCAATAGGCAAGCCAGTGGGGATTTTTCAGGCACTGAGGCCTGAAGACTGGAAGGAGCAGGTCCCATCTACAAGATCAAAGAACTCACAGTCAGATTTCCCCTTTTATTGGCTACCCAGTGGAGACTGACTGAATGACAGTGGGAGTCCCCATGGCATCGTGACTCCCTTCTGCCACCCATGGCTAGCACCAAAGGAAATGGAACTATGGCTTGGATTCCAGCCACCTTACCGAGGCCGCTAACTGAGGAGGTACCTTGTCTCCTTACCCTATATCCCAAGTATTTGATATGCTTCCACCAAAAGAAGCAAGCCAACTCAAATAGGACCCTATGAATAAATGGACTGATAACCACCATAAAGGCTCTGTACATGAGGGGAGAGGGCTGATAACATGTCTTCTTTTCTCTGGGGAGGCATAGTCCAGGAGGGCCCCAAAAGGTAACATGATACTTAAAAGGGTGGAAGGGGTGCCCCTCTTCTTCCAGGGATGTTCTCCCAGACAAGCCCAGAGAAAAGGCTGGGCCACTGTGGCGATGACAAACTCCCTAGGCTCTTCCCTAATCATCATCCAATCATGACCCCTGGGCCAGAGAGGGTGGTAGAGTCAATGCCAGAAGAAGTCAAAGAGGTCATTAAAAGACAGAGAGCATAGTCCCCATGGGAAGGTGGGGTCACAGTAAGGACAGGCTGGGGAAGAGAGTGGAGGATAAGGGATGACAGGAAGTAGCGAGGGGACTGAGGGAGCATCTGTTCCCAAAGGTCCTGGAAAAAAGTTCACTACCTCTGGCTTGGACAGAAAGGGAGACTTGACATCCTAGGTGGGGGAAGGGGGACAGAGCCAAGAGACAGGACACTTGCTCAAGGAATTAATGATTAGGTGTGCTTTCAGGTCACTCTCACTAGGTGTTACTGGAACACTGTCAGCCATACAAAATCTCCACTCTCAGGTCGCTGCCACCAGCAGAAGTGGGTATTGACAGGTGGGAGAAGATTGCTAGGTGCTGAAACCAAACAAGCCTCCTCCAACATAGCATAACATGTACCTGAATCAACCCCAGGCTTGGTCTCGGCTCACAGGGAGGAAGCAGAAAGCACCCACCCAGAGCTGGAATTGCCATGAGACAAAGTTGGCTAGGAGCTGTTGGTCCAATACCATGATGAAAAAGTCCCTCAGAAAGACAGAAACAGGGGTGATTCCAAGATGGCAACTAGAGGGAGGAAGCAGAACACTTACTTCCTAAAGTAAACTCTTGGAGAGACACTAGAGATACAACTGGCAGGAAAAACCACCAAGAAGAGGCAAAACTCTGACACCTCCACACCCCCAGCCCATGCACAGCATCCCCACGCCACATTAAATGGAGAAACCAAGATGGCCCCCGCACTGCCAGACGCCAGCTCCTACCCTGTTTGGGAGACCACCAGGTAAATGGATGGAGCAGGAGAACATCATCCTGAGTGAGGTTAGCCAGGCCCAGAAGACCAAAAATTGCATGTTCTCCCTCATATGCAGACTTTAGATCAAGGGCAAACACAACAAGGGGATTGGACTTTGATCACATGATGAGGTGAGAGCACACAAGGGAGGGGTGAGGATAGGTAAGAAACCCCCCCCAAAAAAGCAACATAGCATTTGATGTCCTCAATGCAAAGGAACTAATGCAGAAACTTTAAAGCAACAGAGGCCAATAAGAGAAGGGGAACAGGAACTAGAGAAAAAGTTAGTTCAAGAAGAATTAACCTAGAAGGTAACACACATGTACAGGAAAGCAATGCAAGTCAACTCCCTGTAAAGCTATCCTTATCTCAACTAGCAAAAACCCTTAGTCTTTCCTATTATTGCATATATTCTCTCTTCAACAAAATTAGAGATAAGGGCAAAATAGTTTCTGCCTGGTAGCAAGGGGTAGGGGAGAGAGGGAAAGGGTGGGGAAAAGGGAGGAGGTGAGGGAAGGGGGGAGAAATGACCCAAACATTGTATGCACATATGAATAAAAGAAATAAAAAAGAAAAAAAGAAAAAGAAAGACAGAAACAGAGTGGGGGGACTGGCACAGGAAAGTCTGCTTTTGGCTAGTCCTTGGCAGGGTTTTCCCCAGCAAGAGTATCTAACAGGTTGCCATAGACTCACAGTCACACCTTAGACAGACTCCTGCTGGTTTGGCACTCAGTCATACTGACTGTGGTCCAGGAGAGGCATCCCTTCATGGTCGCCAGAAATGTTGCAGACTGGTGTCGAAGGTCCTTGCCTTCACTAGCCAAAGAATTGGCTCGTGAGGCAGAGAATTGACTCATGGGATGACAAGATTAGCATACAAGTAAGATTTATTAGAGAGGAAGGAAAAGCTGCCCTTAGAGGTAGACAGGGAGCCTGGAAAATCAGTAGGGCCCTATCGTTCACAGAGAGTTTTTTTTTTTATTTGGCCCTTTTGTTGGGGAGGGGAGTTAAGAGTCAGGGGTGGAGTGGCCTTTTGACACATCTTTGTAGAAGGGGAGTTAGGAGTCAGGAGTGGAGTGGTCTCTTAACATATCTGTGCAGGAACATGTACACAGTTCTGCAAAAGCCTCCTGCTTATCAGCCTTGTGGTTTTTTGAGGCATCCCCAAGGGCCGTGACTTGTGAAGCCACCTGTCCCTTTATAGGATATGGGGCCCACAGTGCTCTCATGGAGGATGGAGGCACTGGCTCATTTTGATCTCCCAGACCCAACAATATTTTCCAAAATTTCCAGATATTTATGGAATTTCAGAAAATTGTCATACATTTTTAAAAGGCAGGCTTTCATGCTAGTTCTAATTCTCCTATCTCACTTTTTAAAAGTAATTTATGGGGCTGGTGGAGTGATTCAAGTGGTAAAAGCACCCTGTCTAGCAAGGGTGAGGCCCTGAGTTCAAACCCCAGGGCCACTGCAAAAAAAAAAAATTTATGTGGTGGGGATGTAGATCAATGGTAGAGTGTGTGCTTTGTGCCAGAGTGAGTGTGAGTGACCAACAGTATGCAGCAGAAATGATAGCAGGTCACTTCTGAGATTAGGTTGTAAATAACACTTCTGCTTCTGTCTTGTGCACTTTCCTTTCTATTTCTCTCAGATTGTTTACTTTTGGGGAAACCAATTTGTATGCTGTGAGGAGGTCTATAGAAAGTCTAGCATGGTGAAGAACTGAAGCCTTCAGGTAACAGCCACCTCAATTAGGAATCTTGGTTGCAGATCCTCCAACCCCAGTCATGCTTTCAGATGTCTGCAGATTTATATTTATTTATATTGATTCATAATATTATAAACTTAGGTATTCTATCATAAACTGTTATATAATAAACATATTTCCATGTCAAAAATAAACTACATCATAATTTAATGCCTACATAGTTTTCCAACAGATGAGTATGTTTTGTTTATATAATCACCCTATATATTTACAATTTTCACCACTCTAAAACAATAATACAATAAAAATCATTGCACATACGTATTTATGTAATTGAATGATCTTTGCCAGACTTTGAAGTAATGAACTACTGACTAATTTAATAAAATCTGGTAGAGATGGGGAAAAGAGTAAGGAAGAAATGTGTAAAAAGGAGAAAATAAGTCAGCCTAGGAAAATTTATGAGTTTCCTTTTTTCCACTCAGAATGTTTTATATTAGCCTGTTATTTTTGAATAGGTAATGTATACATATGATTTTTTTAAAAAGTCCTTGTCCTTAGATTTCAAAGAGTATCTGGAGAAAAATAAGTCTGTCTCTCATGTCTTCCAATTCTTCAGATATCCTCCCTCTACTTTCTTATCATTTTAGATATTAGGGCAAACCATATTTTAAAAGCCATCTCTGTAGACTGAACCTGGTTTAAGGAAATTCTACATGATTCCACCTAATATATATATATATATGTTCATTTACTTTTTCAAATCTATGATCATAATATATTGTGATTCTTTCATATATATTAAGACGTTTTGCTGCAAATTTTTTTCTTAGTGAAGACAAACTATGTGAAAGTCAGTTTTCAAAAATTAAAACTACCAAGGAATGTTAGATAAGTGAAATAAAAGAGGTCTTGGGTATGGTGTTGTTATTCATTTCCCTAAAATGAATAATGGTTTCTTTTAACTTGAAGAGGGAACAACACTTTTGAAGTCTGTAAGTTATATAAACAATGATAAGAAAACATATTGCATGAAGAAAATCTCCAAGTAACAATGCCCGGTGCTATTCTATGGAATCCTGTAGCCTGGCCTCTGTCTCTGCAAGGTCTGCAGGCTACAGGGTGCTGTGGTTCAATCTTAACGTGTGCCTATAGCCAAGATTTGGGAATAAAAATTTCTTAGAATACTTTTTGCACTAATAAAAGACTGTGTGTGAAAAGTTTGCTTATTGCAATCCTACTCTTTAAGCAGTTTTTCTGATAGAAAAGGAAGAGGAAATTGCTTAATTTTCATGCTTGTATAAGTAGAATTAAAAAGTATATCTTTTAAAAGAAAATTCAAATTTTTTTGGAGCTGGAAGAGACCTTGGAAATCATCCAGGTTGTTGGTTACCTAACAGTAGGGAATCATATCTGCACTGCCTATGATATTTTGCCTAATTGCCCAGTTTACTGATTAATGGAATCCAATCAGTTGATGGATGAGGAAAATGAGCCAAAGGGCAGGAAAACATTTTTTTTCAAGTTCTAGTCCAGGCCTTAGACCCTGCAGCATTCATTGGAAAGTGATCTTTCTTCTATGTCTTCCAAACTTCTCAAGTTACTGTTCAGTCTCCTCCTCTCAAAAGGACTCTATCATTCTCCCCTCAAAGCTTACCTCGAAACACTATCCTGTCAACTCTGCAAACCCATAAACACATCTTCTCACTCCAAACCCTAAAATAAGTTCGTACTTACATCAATATAAATTCTGTCTATTCATGTATTGGGTTTATTTTTATCTTTCCTTTCCTTTCCACTGCACATATATATAACTTTCAGTTAATTATTTAGCTGTTTTTTTCAATGAGAAAATGTCTCCATGTGTCAGTTGAGAAATTGGTGGTTTCAGGCTCCCAAAACTACTTACTCTTTAATTTAGCTAAGTCATGATAACCCTTCTCAATTATACCTGAACTCGATGCCACTAAATAGGCATCAAGTATGCATGCATTGGAGAACTCTGAGGTAGTACATAGTAGTAACCAAACATTCTCTTAACTTCAGTAAGAAGCATGACCATCAGCTATAGAGTCAAAAAGGATTGCTGGCTTAAGTTTCAATGTTCATGACATTTGCAATGCCCCTGATCCTCAGTATACTCTTGTATACTAAACAAGGTATAATTCTTGTTTGTTTTGTGTTATGCACACACTTATTATTCTGACAAATAATGTGTAGAGAATCTCAAGCTAATGACAGAAAGAAAATTTGACAATACTAAAGTGGGGCCAGTGAATTCAGAAGGTACTTAGTCTAGTAATTAAATGAACTGAGCCAAGATCCTACAATGCACAGCCATCCAACTGTTTCCTTTTATCTCAAAGTGGCTGCAGATATACAAGGAGCATTAAGGCAACAAAAAAAGAGGAAACAATGAAGACTTTGCTAAGTCTTGCCACTGTATTCTAAAAGCAGAAGTGAAACAGTGTTGGGGGGAATTAAAGATAGAGAAGACAGCAAAGAATTTCTGGTTGCCTTTGATGAGAGTGGTCAGTTCATGCAGTCTGGTCAGGTGGAGTTGGTTCTGCTTCAATTGTAAATAATTATACTAGGTTTTCTTAAATGCAACAATTATGTACTTGCTGTTTTACCAGTTTACATCATCCCATAAGCAAAAACGTATCTGGACCAGATTAAAGATTCCAGGTGCAATTTACATTCCTCACCTCCTGCCACTGTTCCTCAAATTGCTTGAAAGGTCACAGGGTAAGAAAGCAAACAAGTGTAAGTGGGTCTGCGAAAATCCACTGTCACAAATCCCAGTGTCTGATCCAGTGTCAATGAGTCAATAACATCCTATTTGTAAGGAAAAAACAAGAGTATCGTGTAGACAATGGTTCATTAACACAGTGTGTTTTCAAAGTATTGCTGTATCTACATTTTTTAATCTGTTCATTGCATGAACAAAGACAGATGTTCTCATGCAGAGAGGTTAAATATGGCTGGCAGTGTTTTCACTCTTAGAGGAGCTTTGCCATATGGGTGGAACATGGATGATGAGGGGAAGTAGGGAGGATGACTTTTGGAATACGTAGCAAGTGTTTCTTGTGGTTTGATTACACAAGATTAAATGTAATTACCCATTCTTTTGACTCACTAAAAATTTCTCAGTTCAAGAGGCAAATTCTGTACCTGGTGTTTAAGGGAAGTCTTTCTAATTACTAACCTACTAGAATATCTACAATTTCCACAAAACATTAGCATAGAACAAATGAGTGGATCAATCCATCATCAACTAAGCTCATCTAAGAGAGAAAATGTGCCTAAAAAAAATAAGAGAACCCTGATGAGATTGGGGTTTGAGAGTGGAAGGTGAGTGCTACTCACCTTGTTATGTAAGTAAGGGAAATTTTCTTAGTTGAATTTGGTCATTGAGTCATGAATTACAGTTAACAAATATGTACTTGTAGAAGTAAAAAGTTTGAGTTCTTCACTGGAAAAACTTAAAAGATGCAAGAAATGCAAGTATGTAGAGGCATTTTTTTCTTTTTTCCTCATAGAAGTATTTAAGAATTTCCAAACGTATTCTAAATAAGAGTTATATACTTAAATTTTACTGCATACTCCAGTGTATCTTTCTGCCAGGGAAGACCTCAGATGACCACTGAGCAGAATCAACTCTACTCTTCTTACCCATATCCCATATAAAGTCTTGCACTATTCCCATCTCTCCCAGAGATGTTACAGGAACCTTCCAATGTAACCATGTTATTTCACTCATGGTAATAATCCATTTCTGGAGATCCAAAAATGAATCCTACGATGACAAGCAGTATCAATTGCAGAGCTGAAGAAAAAATTGTCTAATTATACTTGACTCAGTTTAAGTTATTTGTCTAATGTTTGACATTTGTCAGGTAGGGGATTACAGAAACAAAATATTTGTTTGAACAAGTTTGAATTTCTTTCTCTCTCTCTCTCTTTTCTGGTGGTACTTGGGTTTGATTTCAGAGCTTTGCAGTTGCCAGGCAGGCACTCTACCACTTGAGCCATGCCTGAGCCCTTTTATTATCTGGCTCTTTTGGAGATAGGGTATTATTTTTCGCCCAGGTCGGCCTGGACCGAGATCCTTCTATTTTATGTTTCCCATCATTGCTGGAATGACAGGTACACCTCACCATGGCCAGCTATTGGTTGATGTGGGGTCTCCCCAACTTCCCACCTGGGCTGACCTCTAATCATGATACTTCCAATCTTAGCCTCCCAAGGAGCTAGGATTATAGGCATGATGCACCAGCACCCAAAAGTTTTAGTAATTTGAAACAATCAACAGATAACTAGCTTGATCTTCTTATATTTTGCTGCACACACATCACAGTTATAGTGTGTGTGTGTATGTGTGTGTGTGTTTTAAATAATGACTCTTAATGATGTCTTTATAGTTTCTCCCATTCAAACAATGAAATAAATTTTTAGAAGCCCCATTAAAAGACATGATTTCTCTTAACCACTGAACCACTGGCTATATGGTAAGGCAATTTTTTTTTTGCAGTACTGAGTTTTGAACTCAGGGCCTACACCTTAAGCCACTCCACCAGCTCTTTTTTGTGAAGGGTTTTTTTTTAAGATAGGGTCACATAACTATTTGCCGGGCCTGGCTTTGAACCATGATCTTCCTGATCTCTGCCTCCTGAGTCACTAGGATTACAGGCCGGCACCCAGCATGGTAAGGCAATTTTAGGCAAGAGGAAATTCCAAAGTACCTTACAGAAAACAGAGACTTTTCTGGGATGATTCTGAATTAAAATCATCACACTTACTTTCTTATAATTTGTTCTCAACTGTAGCTATTTACAAAAACTGTCTGCATTTTTAGAGTACTACCTTTTATTTATTTATTTACTCATGCTGTGCAGGATCAAACCCAGGGTCTTGCAGATGCTAGGCAAATGCTCTAACAACATCCCCAGTCAAACTTTCTTCTTTCCTTTTGTTATACAATGCTTCATCTCACACTGAGAGTAGAGAGGACTATTTTAACAGTTTCAGAGCATTCAAACTTTCATATGAGGCGATACCAGTCACTCTATACCACACTCTCCACCAAATCTGAGGACTCAGTCCCCACCCTGAGTTTGACAGGCTAGGTTTTTAACAATGTACACCACTATAATCAGGTTATAAAACAGCAGATTTTTTTTTCAGCCTACCAAATCGAACTCATTTAAGTGTTACAGTAAAGTTTCTTCTGATTATAAAGATGATAAATTTTGTAGATGGCGTATCAGTACAAATGAGTTAATCTATATTTTACATTTTATGAGTTTATTTTCAAACCATCTTTATGAAATTACATTACTCAATTTGGGTATAAGAAGTGTGCTATTGTTTTTAAAAAATCATACACAAAACACAAAGACTTGCTTGACTCTTTCTTGTATTTAAGAAGGAATCTAAAATGTTTGAGGATTTTTTTTTTTAAAGAAAAAGAATTTTTTTTTCAGTGAGGAAGGAACTCAAACTCTTGGGCTCAAGTCATCTTCCCACCTCAACCTTCAGAGTAGCTGGAACTAAAGTTACACACCACCACACCAAGCTTTAAAGGTGTATCTTTTAGCATCTACCTAGCTGAGCATTATCATGAGGTGTTTGGCAAGCAGTTTTTATGCTCACAGGCTTGAAGTTCCCTGAACTGAGGTATTTGATAAACAAAATCACTTTGATGTGCTTCCCTCCAGTAATTCAGTCTGACCAACATAAACTAGAAAATAATTGGCCAGACAGATTTAGATTCCAGGCTTCCTTTACCCTACAATGCACTTTTCCCAGTTTAATTTTTCTGAAGACAGAATGTTTTTGTATGAATGCCTGGTACTTAAAATAATGTCATGTTCTTTAACAAAGAGCTATGTGTGTGGAGGGGTGCTGTTTGTTCATTTGGCTTGAAAAAGGAAAGAAGTTGTTTGCAAATTAGTGGTGAATCTTAGAATCAATGGTGTCTATACTTACCAATTATATTGCACAGGTTTCTTAGAATCTCTTTCTTTACTGAGACCCCTGCAGAGAATATAAGAACCACATTAGTGTTACTGGCACTAAAAGTGCAAACTAAAATTTACAGATGACCTTCAAGTGAAGATTCATGTAGCCATAAATAGCTGCAAGCCAGAAGTTTACCTTAAGGGGAAGGAATTTTTGATAAAAATCTAAATAGATCCAAATGAAAGAGACTTGTTTTCCACATTTCAATTCATTTTCTTAGTTTCTCTGCAGCAACTAATCTGCCACTCAGTGCTGACAACTCTTAAATTCTGAAACAGACAACCAAAATGTTTATTTCACAACTAAATAACCAGCAATTAATGGACCAAGTTGTAACTGCCAACCTGAATTGCTAGTATGTGTTCTTTTTTTCTTTACTTTTTTCACACAGTGTTTCTCTATGTAGCCCAGGAACTTGCTATGTAGCCTAGGCTGGCCTTGAACTCTCAATTCTCCTGCTTCAATTTCCCAAATGCTAAGAGTACAGGTATGCACCACCATGCCTGGCTAATATATATTCTTCTTTACACTGAAAAATAAAGTTTTACTCACTTTATGATGCCTAACCAGCTGTTATAAAAGTTTCTTAGTACAATAATTGGTTTGTATTTTGGATATTTATCTAAAACAATATAAATATGACTTTGTATATTAAAAAAGTAGTAATTGAAATAACAGGCACCAACTTTCTCTCTCATAGACTTGAGGGTTTGCTGTATTGTTTTTAAAACCTGGTCAAAAATCCTCATGAATATTATCAATTAAAAAGTAAAGCTATGTGTGGTGCTGCTCTGCTGTAATCCCTGTTGTGTAGGAGGCAGAGGTAGGAGGATCACACTCTGGACAAAAGGAAGACCCTATCTGAAAAGCACACTAAAGTTTAAAAGCAAAAAACAGGAAGAAAAGGATTAGTAGGGTGCTTGCCTAACAAATGTGAGGCCCTGAGTTCAAACCAGTTCAAAGCACAAACCACCAAATTAAATAAGTGATAAAAAATAAATGATATATTACTATTTTACAAAGATAGCTGTGTGAATCAAATGTCTCAGTTTTACTTTAAGGAAGACTAAAATAGAGGGAGGCATCCTGAAAATTAGGAAGCAAACACACCACATCACATACACATACTTCACACACATACACACACACATATATATATAGAAAAGTTGAAATTCAGATTTAACCAAGTGAAGAGAAGTTCCCAGCAACTACCTGGCTGTGGTGAAGCAGACTTGATATTGCAAAACCTGAGATGAAGTCCCTTCTCGTTCCCTTATTAGCCCAGAAGCAGTAGAGCTAGTCTCTTCGCCTCTATAAGCTTCATTATCCACACATCAATTAAGGAAAATAGATTACTTCAGATGGTGTTTGGAGACTCAAATAACCTAAGCAAAATGTGTATACTTTATAAATTATAAAACATCCTAAAATATTATGTTAAACATTTAGATAGTAAAATCTGAGATACCTTCCTGGCTGAGCAGAGCTGTCAGGAATTATTTAAATAACAAGAAAAGAGGAACACCAGAAATTGAACTTGGCACAATTAAGAATGACACCCTCATAATCTAGGTTCACTTCCACAGCTCCTGTATCTGTTCCAGAATCTCCATGCCCTCTGGCTGTGGAAAACTTGCTTCATGAAGATTTGAGGACAAAAGTGTTCAGGCTCTCGGGCTATTATGACTAGTATAGATTTCTTCATTCTCTGTATTTTTTCACAAATAGCCCAAGTGTATTTTATTCTGGAGCCTAGTGACAAGTACAAGAGCCAAACAGTCAAATAATCACCCAGATACAACACATATAAACACACACACACACACACACAAACCCCCAAAGCCAGTGAAAATTTTCTAAAGGCAGAATTCAGGGGTCCCTGAAGCATATAAGAAATGGACTCGATCTATTTTTGGTTAGTAGAAAACTATGTTGAGTAAATACCAGTGGCTACAACATAAAGGATGATTAGGCAACAACTAGATAGGGGTGGGGTGGGGGCATCTCCAGGCAGAGGGAACTGTCTTAGCAAGGCCTGGGGACACAAGGACCTGAAAGGTGGAGGGGCCGAGGGGGCCCAAGCCCATTGGCAACAGACAGGGCAGCAGGAGCCCATCTTCCTAAGAGCGTGGGTCTTCACTATAAGAGTCAAGCTGAGAAGAATAGTGCTGTGGAGAATGAATTGGGGGTGGACGAGCATGTTTCGTTTCATGGAGCATTGGATAGCTTCAAAAGAGGTATGGCTGACACCCCCGTATATAAGGATGTCCATTGTAAGAAAATAATTAGGAATTCATCTTGAGGAGCCTCAATTTTAGAGATCTCAGGAGAGAAAGACAAGTGGGAAAAAGAGTAAGAGGGACATTAGAAGGAAATGGAGCCACAGGAAAAAATGCCACTGACTAGTGAGATAAGATGAAGACTAAAAAAAAAATCATTCCATTTGGTGACACAGGGATCATTAACAAGAACTATGTAATAACTATGGGTACAAAAGGCAGGTCAAAAACTAACAAGGGGAAGAAAGACACGGGATCAACTTGTTTTTAAAAATTTGAAAAATTAGAAAATTGTGATAGTGAAGGAAAAGATTGATAGGGGAATATTTGGGAATTTTATTCATCTCTCAAATTACAGAAGTCAGTTGCTTAATCTACTGGTCTAAAATGTCTTCCTCCCTTTAATTTGGTCCTATTCATTCTATAGAATTGTAGAGTATTTGAGTGCAGGGACTGGACTAATATATGTAGACACCAAACATGGAAAAAAGAGTGGCGTATTCATTCACTCACTACCTACTACCACAATCCCGTAGGGATTTATGTGGGGTTTATTATTTTTCTAAAAGCTACTTTCCATGGTATGGTTCTGGAAGGAGGAGAAAATGTGCAATATATTCTCTACATAGATCTCTAGCTTCTTTCTCATCCAAAAACTTTTCTTAAGCAGTTATGCAGAGTCATGTCCTGTTCCTTCCTGAACTCTCTTGGGTCTTCGCTGGCTTGGATATGCCCCTCTTGGCATTGGGCCCTAGTTAGTTATGGGCTCTGGGGGAGCGCCAACCTCTTGTCTCACTTTTAGAGACTTCTGCCAAGTCCTCCAGCCATTGGTGTTAGGTTGGTCTGTGTATGGGTGGCTACATGAGCGTCCAGGCTCTATCTTGTCCATTGCCACTCACAAATAGTAAAGCACACATCATGGTGGTGATCAGTGCTTGTCTTGCAGGTCCTGCTGAACCCAGCTTCCCACCAGAAGGTTGGTTTAACATCTTCATATAGACCACACAGCCTCTTTCTGGAAATTTTCTTTCAGCTGAACCTACCTATTAAGTAGTGTAGTATATCCTGCAACTCAGATATACTTAAAAAGTTTATTCCCCATTACTAACCTAGTTTATTGGTTACTTAACAGAAACAACTAGAATCCCTAAGGATCCATGAAATCATAACAAGAAAATAAAGAATTTCTGGAAGCTATTTCCTTGATCCTTGGCTTCTGAGTTCTCAAGTGAATCTGGAGAACAAATATAAGAATTGTGTTGACTGGAGGTGTGGCTCAAGCGGCAGAGTGCCTGCTCAGCAAGAGCAAAGTCCTGAGTTCAAACCCTAGTCCCACCAAAAAAAAAAAAAAAAGAATTGTGTCTATGATAAAGGTGCTGGTTCCTCTGTTTGAAATGAAGCATGACAGATAACTTGTACATGGTATCAATGTGTTTCTAATTTGAAAAATGTCTACAACTCAAGTTAGAAAGTTGTATGTTTTAAAACATACAACAGGAAAAAAGACACGAATAGATATTTCATTCACAATAGATACAGATAGAAGAGAATTACATACAAGGCTATTGAATATTGTCAGCCACCAGAGAAATGCAAATCAAAACCATGAACCTCTCAGAACAGCTAAATGAAAACTAGTTACAACACAAAATGCTAGTGAGGATGTGCGAAAATTAGATCACATATACATTGCTGGTGAGAAATGTAGAGGAAATTTAAAACAACTAGAAAACAGCTTGGTTTCTTATGCAATTAAATATGCAATTACTATTTAACTTAGCAATTGCACTTTGGAACATGTATTTCAGAGAAATTGATACTTATGTTCACACCAAATCTGTACATGTTCATGGCAGCTTTATTTGTAACAGTCCCAAACTTGAAATAACTTGGTTGTTCTTCAATAGATGAGCAGTTAAACAAACTATGGTACACCTGAACAATGGAACACTACTTGGCCATAAAAATGAATTATCAATACTCATAAAAACTTGGATGAATATTCAGAGAATTATGCTGAATGAAAAAGCAATCCGAAAGATTATATACTATGTGATTCCAATAATATAACATTTTTTAGAATGACAAGATTTTAGAAATAAAGAACAAATTAGTGGTTACCAGGGATTAGGGCTGGGAATAAGATGTGTAGATTTGGAGAAAAATAAGTGTGGTTACAAAAAAGAAACAGGAGGGATTCTTGTAGTTTTGGAATTGTTCGGGATCTTGACTATGATAGTAGATACAGGATATCTACCTATGATAAAATTGCATAAAACTAAACACACACACAAATGAGTACAAATGAAAGTAGAAACATCTGGTTAAGGTGAGGGGATTGTGATAGAGTCAATGTCTGCTGGTGGTATTATATACAAGTCTGTGTAATGCTATCATTGAGAGAAACTGGGAAAAGAGTAAGTGAGATGGTTCTGTATTATCCCTTAAACTGTGTGTGAATCATTGTCTCAATAAGAAATTTCAAGAAAAAAAGAATGCAAAGCAAATTTTCTTACCACAGTTTTTACCACTTTTTGCTTAGGTACTCCTCTAAGCAAAGTGATGATGAGGAATATTCATTATAAAGCAGTTATTTTGGGGGGGAGGTGTGGCTCATGCGGTGGAGTGCCTACCTAGCAAATGCAAAGCCCTGAGTTCTAACCACGGTACCACCACCACCAAAAAAAGAAAAAAACAATTATTTTGCCACACAGCTGTGTCAATAGGCCATCCCACCACATGAGGCAGAAAATGATGATTTAAGCAGTTCTTTTATTCAGATAGTCAATGAGTACTTTATATGCTTTTCAAATAACATGCCGGTACTTAGTATATGAAAGCCACAATCATTAATTTTTCCCAAACCTGACTTTTTTACAACCGACTTCTAAAAAATGATATTGTAAGTAGGAACTTCCATCCAAGCAAGAAAACTGACTTTGCTTCTTAAGCAGTAAATAGCAGCTATGCAAAAAGCACCTATCAGTCTATAGCCTGGAATCCTGTGACTTCGGGAGCTGGCTTGGCTAGTGATCCCCTTGTCTGCTCTGCTCCCCAAGCTCCCAACAACCTCAATATAGGGCTCTTCAACATTTGTAAGGATCATCTTCAAAGCCCCTATGAATGTCAATTCTCATTTCATTACGGAGGCTGGTCCTTGTTAGGAAAGGAGATGCTCAGTTATCTCACTGACATCCTCCTCCTCTTTCCTGAGCTAGAGCCTAAGCCCATTTTTGGAATGAGCCAACAGTGTATTTGAGAATGATCTCCTGGGGTTACTGTGGAGCCATTGCTCCCCATACTCAATTCAGACATGAAGACAACTTCAACAAACACCCAAATCATTCTTCATTTTCCTTGCTCACTCAAGCCACTCATCCTAATTGGGTCACAGGCTATTTCATAGTTCCTCCAACTGAATAAATTAGCTGAACTCTCATGTTCAAATAGAACACAAATGACATAATCGGCTGCTTTCAGTTCCTCAGAAACTCCAAATACACAGTCACAGGGCTTGCTAGGTGATATGTGATCTAACTTTTTCTCACTTGTCCTCATCTTTGTCACTTTCCTTCTCAATCCAGCTAACTAAACTTCTTTCTGTTCCTCAAATGCTCTTCCTGGGATTTAGGATTTCATAGTTGTTTTTTGTTTTGCTGGACCTCGGTCTTAGCTCCCTCTTTGCTCAGGTTTGCATTGTGTGGTCCCTCTGTGCATACACTTGGTGGATAGCTGCAGGGTACCTTGATTTAATGGTGATTAAAATAACATCTGTTTCACACTTTCAAAATCCGATCTTGGTTATACCTCCTTGCTGCACCAGATATTGCAAGCTTGGATGTCAGAGTCTATGTCAGTATAGCAGATGGTCAATATGCATTTGTTAAATGAATGGATAGTCAAACTATAATTTTCTAATAAATCCCCCCAACAAACTGTCTCACTTCCACTTAGGTTGTTGGCATTTTGGATCTATTTACATTCCTTTTGTAGACATGAAAAGTGCACCCTTCTAGCATTGCCTGACCATGTCTCCCTACATCTGCCAAATAGCTGGGCTTTATCTGTTCTGGCAGATAAAGTTGTCATGGTTTTGATGTAAAATAATCTTATGAAATACTAAGGAAAAAAAGCTCTGGCAGCTAATTTACCACTGTGTCCACAACTAAGCCTGAGGGCTTCAACTGAGAGGTTGTCTAATCTCTTTGTGTGAAAAACGTTGATTTTGACAGTTTGTAGTCCAGAACATAGAAACCTCAAAGTTGGCAGCTAATGTTATCTGAAAGGCAATGTCTGACCAAATACTGAATTATCTCATCCTCAGGAAATGTCTTCTCTATCAGTTGCTTTTGTTATGATTCCCCCATTAGCTTGAAATTAAGAGGCCTTTCAGAAACAGTCTGATTTTTCTTCCTAAGACAACTTTAACAGCAATGTTTTCAAGAGCAATGGCACTAACATAATTTGAATTGTTTTTCTCTGATAAAAGCCATACCCATTTTTGCTAAATCACCAACCATGCTATGTTCTTTTTTCCCAATTGAAATGTGTTTTGAAATGTGTTTATATATCTTAACCAAAATAGAAACAGTCACTGTAATCATTTCCCTCAGAAGGGAAGGAAACATTGGCTCTTCCTTCACAAGAAGATGTTGACTCATGCGAACAAGAACCAGCAGTATGTCCTGATCAAAATTCAAGGAACATTGATTCTATTAGATTTTTGTAATGGACCACATTTCTTCTACAACAGAAGTTCAATAACTGTTAAGAAGTAAAACATAATTTTTTTCTACATAATTTATTTGAGTTCATCACATATAATTAATAGACTTAGTGAATCAAACTTTTGAAGATGTAGCATTTCACCTTTAAAACTTTTAATTTCTGAGTCAGGCTCTCACAGTGTAGCCAAGGCTGACCTCAAATGCTCAACCCTCCCGACTTTATCTCCTGAGTGCTGGGAATACAAGTGTTTCCCACCACAACTAACTAGATATAGGTTGATTTTAAATCGAACTTTTTAAAAACATTTTTGAAAAAGCAGATTAGTCAAGTAAACAAAATTTCAAGGGTAATTTTTACCTGAATGTATAAACTGTAGAAAGTATGGAGTAAACATTCACCTGCCTTGATCAGTTCATGGAGTCCACAAAACCAGACCTTTGCTAGAATACATACCAAGCTAGATCCAGGTCCTGTCTCTATATGCAAGCAAAAAAACTGTATTTCAATTAAAGTATTTTATTAATTCAGATGGTTCATTAATTCTAACTGGTCTTTTTTGTTTGTTTATTTTTGTTTTGTTTTGTTTCATTCTAACCAGTCTTGATCATAATTGGTTAGCTTGTGTTTTGTTATAATCTGATGCCTATTGTACTTGTATCTTTTAAAGTATAGAATAATTTTATTCCCATGAAACTCCTGAGAATAATAATTTATTTCACCAGTGTCAGTCTATAATGTTCTTTTGTTTTAGCTCAGAGTTGTGTTTCAAAAGAAAGAATTTGCAAATGCCATGAAAAGTCTTACCACATTGCTGAGTTACAGTAAAGAAATACCTTCCAGGCAGCAATTTAAAAATCTACTATGAAATACTCTGTCTATTTAAAAACAGAAATCACACAAAAAAGAACAATTAAACCACAATAGCTCTTCTCAATGAATTATACTAACATGGTGCTCAGACATTCTGTGGAGGTTGGCTGGTGGCCTGTGTCTCCCCTGGGACTTGTGCTGGAAAGCAGGTCAAGACTGTAGACATTGGCAGGGTGCCCATGGCTCACACCAATAATCCTATACCTAGTTGGGAGGCTGAGATCAGAAGGATTGTGGTTTGGACCAGCCCAGGCAAAAAGTTGGAGACCCCATCTTCAAAAAACCAGACCAAATTGGACTACAAGTGTGTTTCAAGTCATATAGCAACTGCTCTGAAAACATGAAGCCCTGAGTTCAAACCTCAATCCTGCCAAAAAAAAAAAAATTGTAGACATTGTTGATCAGAACCTCAATTTTCCAGAGTGTCCACCAGAAGTATATCTAGCAAGCCAGGCAGAAGGCAGATATCAAGACAAAAGGGCATCCATGAGATAGGCCAGAGATTGAAGCCAGAGAAAAGAAAGCCCAGAAGACAGAGTTTGATCATTTTAAAGTCAGGAAGGCAAATAAATTAGGAACAAAATAATCAAGAGTGAACTTAAGATGCTTCAAAAGGCAGCTCTTCTTAAAGCTTCCCCCAAAAGAGCACCTGTCACTATGGCTGCAGCTGAAGCTGCTGCAGCTACAACTACAGTCCAGCATGAAGGATGGCCACTGCAGGCAAGAGGGCTCCAGCACAAAGGCCACAGGCCAGAAGGCAGCACCTCCTGCAAGAGCCCAGAGAGCACCTGCTCCAAAAACATCTGGCAAAAAAGTATCCCATGCAGTTACAAAAGTATTAAAGGCTCCTTTTGACAGGGAAGAGAACCTTACTACTTACAATTTGCATTAATCCTCACTGTGCATCTGTGAAATTATTCATTTTTAGTAATGTTTTAAATTGCATCTACTGACATATAATTAATGGACTTTTATTATAAGCTAAATTACCTTAACTTCCCCTTTTCCTACTTCAGAGTACTTGCCTAACAATGACCTTTTTAAATTTTGCAATTTCTTAAATCTGCTCTAATTCCATTCCTCTTTTTTATAGAATGACCTGATGCTTTTAATTCTCTCAGTCATGCTACAAACTTATTGATGATACAAACATCCGCTGAGGACTTGTAATGTGAGGCCAGGTACTGTGCTATATGCAATAACCCAGACATGCGCTGCACCTTTGCATGCAAAGTCTCTCTGTTCCCTTACAGAGCCCATCATCAAGGTCGTGTCCTTGAAAACTCAGAGTAAGCTTCCCGGCAGGGCAGACCTGCACACTGTTCCAGGAGCTGTGCTGACCCTTCTCCCCAGCATGCTCTTTATCGTCCTCTTAGAAAGTTATCTTTGCCTCATGCAGAATCTATTTTCCTGATTGGATCCTCACCCAAATGTGAGCTGTTCGGTGCATAGGGCACTTGTGACAGCACTTGGAGAGCCATTAGCAAGTCAATATGGCTGGATTTCCAGGTGTAAAGGAGAGAGGGAGAGACTTTATTCTCTCTGACTTTATTATTATCCAAAGAGTACATTTTAAACCTAAATGCAAACTGCTTCCACAGTAAAAAAACTAGTACCTATGTGTTTGAAGTCACAGCTTCTCTGATTTTGAATAAAAACTAAGAAATTAGCTGGGTGCCAGTGGCTCATGCCTGTAATCCTAGCTACTCAGAAGGCAGAGATCAGGAGGATCACAGTTCGAAGAAGCCAGCCTGAGCAAATAATTCATGAGATCTTATCTCAAAAATACCCATCACAAAAAAGGGCTGGAGGAGTGGGTCAAGGTGAAGGCCCTGAGCTCAAGCCCCAGTACTGCAAAAATAAATAAATAAAAACCTACAAAAACCCTAAGAAATTGCCTCTTTATTACCCTTTAACTTTGGGAAAGGAAACGTTTAAACAGCAAAATTTTGCAGGGGGAGACTTCTGAGGAGGAAGTTATACACAGCACAGGAAGCATGAGCAGGAATGCAGGGACGGGGAGGCCTCTCTAGCACTGTGAGAGCTCGCAGAGATCCAGGCAGCAGTGATTTGGGAGGGGTCTCAGAAGGAAATGCCAAGGAGGGGCTATCTCCTTCCTAACTGTTTTACTTTTAACCCAGCATAACAAATAGAAGGCAGAGTTGCCAAACATCACTGAGGTTAAAATGCCTAGGGAAAATCTGACAACACGAAGCAGCCTGAACTAAGTGAGAATCAACTAAAGTTAGGTCTTTTCTGTCAAAGGAGTTACAGTGAAACTATCACTATGTAGATGCCAGCTAGCCTCCCCAAACTGCTGCCTACATGCTTTGGGAAATGCTGCTTGACCTTGCAAGGTTCTTTCAGTCAAAGAGCTGTTTATCACCAGATGTCCTAATCCCAAACTGCTCATTGAAAGACGAATATTGCCCAAAAGAATTATTGTGTTGTCCCTGCTTCAAAGTCCCCATTACCCCATGTGCTCCCTTTTCTAAGTAACCAATCGCAAAATGTGAACCCAAACCCTTCCATCAGGTTGAGGGACAGAGACAGATAAAAACTGAACTGACAGCCCTCTCAGTGTGTTTTGCCTATCAGACTCCAATCTGTGGCTACACCCTTCTGCAGAAGTAAAACTTTTCTTTTTACCTTGCTGAGGGACTCCCACGTGTTTCTTTGATCAGTGTTTGGGAACGGCATTTCTAACAAGTAGCTCTCAAATACCTGGCAAAAATAATAAATTAAAGCAGCAGCCAAGTGCACATGGCAGGTAACAAAAACAAAAACAACAGCCCAGAAGCAAGTGGACTTGGCAGGTAATAAAAACAAGAACAAAAAACCCAAAAGGTAAGTGCCTGATAGAACCCAGATTTGAAGGCTGTGGTTGTTAATTTAAGTCTCTGCTTCCTGGCAAGACAAGATGGGCTGAACAAATAGGAGGAATTTATAATTAGCAGCTTGGTAGTTGTTTCTGAAGTTCTTCAAGCTGCTTGGAAGCAGTTATTTTAAACCTCTTACATGTTCAAATATGCTATTAATAGATGTTTTAAAGAGAATGACTTATTAAAATAATGTACATGTCAGTCCATTGTGACAAACTTCAAAATAGTGGAGTCCAAAGCAATAGGCTTTACTAATGTGTGTTTGCCACACTACTAATTTGGGATTTGAAGCTGAATTAAAAGTAGAAACCAATTACCCTTCATATGCATTTTCATCAGCTATTATTAATTAAGAACTCAAGCATTGTCACATGTTAAATATATATATTGCATTTTAATTAAGAGACAACCCCTTTAAGTAGACTATAAAGCATGACGAACCTCTCTAGCTAATTAGCAGGGCACTCCCTGTTCAAAAACATTGAAGCAGGGAGTCATGAGCAGGTGGCCATGACTCTGGCGCTCTGAGGCAGAGCTTCTCTGCAGCCTGGGAATCTCCACTCTGACTACAAAACAACGCAAGACCTCCTTGAAATCTACAGACACACAAAATATACCTCTCAGACATTCTGAACTACAAACTGGAGGTAGAGACCTCAGATTTAAAACATAGGTAAGGCTCTAACAAAACTTAATGACGGAGCAGATAAAATACCTACACTAAAGCAGTGCTCCCAAATTAACAATTTGTGTGCTAGTAAAAACCTAAATTTATAAAATTATTGTTGAACTCAGCTTCTTAAGTAAGACCTTCCAGGGCACTTTGATTTGCTTAGTTGTTAAGTTGGGAATTATCTTTAATGTAAATATGCTCATCATTTTATAGGTGGGAAGCATGAAGCCAAAGAAGTAAGCAATTTTGCCTACATTGTACAGCTAATAAATGATAGTGTAATAGAATTCAAAACTCTACAACCATTTACAAGAAATAACAATCATTTGGCTAACATCCTTGAGCTGGTTTTTAATTATTTACATAACATCTTGTACTTATTTGATTCTTTTCAATGTGTGTTATGGATTCTGTTGTCATTCTCGTTTTACATGTAAGGAAATGAAGCAGTGAGTGTCTGTATAACCTGTCCACAGTCACACGTGACTAGTAGATATGGAGGCGGGGCTGAAATTCAGTCTAACATTACAGTCCATAGTCTTTTTATTTGTTTTTGGTTTTTTTTGGTACTGGGGCTTGAACTCAGGGCCTACACCTTGAGCCACTCCGCCAGCCATTTTTTGAGATGGTTTCTTCCTAGATAGGGTCTTGTCAACTATTTGCCAGGGCTGGCTTTGAACTACAATCTTCCTGATCTCTGCCTCCTGAGTAGCTAGGATTACAGAGGCGAACTACCATCACTCGGCTGTTTGCTTGCTTCTGAGACAGGATGACATTATGTATCCCAGGCTGTCCCCAAACTCCTGATCCTCCTGCCTCAGTCTCCTAGGTGTGGGATTACATGCGTGCACCTCCACACCCAGCAGTCCATGGTCTTAGCCACTGTACCCTCATCTTATTTTTCTATCAACTTTCTTTAGTAACAGCCTATGGGTATTTTGTCTATCAGATGCCATACATGACCTACTTGTAGAGTAAGTTCTCCTCTAGGCTCAGAGGTAAAACAAAAACTACTAGGATGAACTTTGTGTTAAACAATCTGTAACCACCATCATCCCAGCATCCACGTAAGTTGTATGTACTCAGGCATGTTCTCCAAGTACATAGCTGTTTTATGGAAACATAAAAACACTTCAGCCACCCTTTGTGCTGCTTAAACCCCATCTGTGATATTCTTACCAAATGTTATGGAAATGTGAAACTTCCCACGGTAGCTCATTCTATCTGTGGGCAGCCACTTTAAATGTGAGTGATTTCTCTTCTCACTGAAATTAAATCTGACCGTACCTCCCTTTTCTTTTCCTTAGTTATAACTTTCAAATCTTATCTGTTTTTTCTTATTTTGAGAACTTGATAAAAATGATGGAAACCATCTCCTGAAAAAATGAAGGCATACACAGATGGTTTTGTAAATAACTTCTGGGAAATTGCAGACACCCTAAAGCCTGTGAGCGGTCTATGGGCCTTAGATTTGGAAATTCTTCCCGTAATAGCCTTTCAAATGCTGTAAGGCAAGTGCATTTCTTCTCTCTATTTATGTATTGTGTCCAAATGCATAGACATCGGGTCTCTTCCCACTGAATGCATCTGCTTAGATTTTGGCCCCTCATCTCAGTTCATGGAGACCTTTCTTTTTTTAATTTTTATTTTACTTTTTTATTATCATATTATTGTTGTACTGGGGCTACATTGTGACATTTATAAAAGTTCTTACAATACGTCATAGTTGAATTCACCCCCTCCATCATTCTCCTGTATCTGGAATAGTTTCAACAGGTCTCATGTTTCCATTTTATGCATGAGTACACAATATTGCCACCATGTTCAGCCTCCTACACCCTTTCCATATCCTCCTCCCTCCCACTGGTACCAAACTCCATACAGGACCTGTTTTTTTTAACCTTCCTGTTCTTCAGGGAGGAAGAAAAAAAGACTTTTTTTAAAAGACATTTTTGTTTGTTTAAGATAGCTACACAGGGCACTTCATTGTGACAGTTCCATGTATATATGTATTATAACCTGAATTGTTTCATCCCCTCTATTTTTCTCCTATCTACTTAGTCCCTTTCTTATGGTGATGCCAACAGATTTAAAAATTCTATCCTCATTCTTATATAGAAGAATATCAGCCACATTCATCTTCTTAACTTCATTCTTTTGCCCTTCTTCTCCCATTAGTGACCTCCCCTTAGCGTGACCTCTTTTTGATAATATTGCTGTATTTGTATTGTCTCTATATTCCTTGGAGACCTTTCTGAATCTTAATTCTATGATCCAGATTATTTACTTTCCTTCCTCCATGTTGCTTTTAGGCTTCTTCAGCATGCTCTGTTGTTTCACCATAGCCACTGGCAAAGACAGAGACCTAGAAATGCCTGGAAACAGAATATTGCAGTTAGCAGCTAGCAATCTGCTTCTAAAGGATGTCATTCAGGGTAGGTGGGACGTACCCACAACATTTTTTGCAAACATAGTACACTGAAACTAAAGTACAAGAAAACATAGGGAAGCATGCATAATAAACAGCGTCTCATCACATGCGGTTAACTTTATCCCCCAAAGAGAACTTCTTTTGTTCTGATTTCTTCTATTTTGGGTTGGTTGATGAATTAGACTGACCAACTCAGGGAATATGAAAACACATGAGAGTCACATGATTGAGGGGCTAAGTGCTGGTTGTGAAATTTCCTTTTACAATTTAGTGTATGACCTTAAGAGACCCACATATTTTCCCAGGTCTAGAGACCCCCAAAATTCTAGCTCTTCTAAGTAAACACAGTGGCTACCCAATGGCTGCCTCTTGGGTAGAATTCTCATGACCACTAACTTAAATGCCATGTTGGGATTAGCTTTTTAAAAATTACTTTAATTTACTTGCTTTAAAGTAAACATTTCTGTTTTCAGGATATCTTGTTCTTCTAATGTTCTAGAGTTTTGTGGACAAGTTCACAATGACTATGTCCATATGTCTTATAGATTTTCTAAATTAGATCATATGTCTTTTAGTGTTTTCCATTTCAGAACTAAATATTCTAATGAATATAGAGTAGAAAGAAAATTGAAAAACCTTTTGTCAGAGGACTTTGTTATTAACTACCCAAGTGATCAGGATCAATTCGATTATCCTTTCTAGGCCTCTTCCTTTACATGTATATTTAATTGGCCTGTGTGATCTGGGCATTGGATAGATTTTAAATGTCTCCAGGTGACTGTGATGTGCAGTCAGGGCTGAGAATGACTCCTAACCTTCTACTCCAACCCACACTGGCCACGCATCAAATGCAGGTGCAGCTCTGCCTCCATCATATCAACCTGGTGCCAACTTCTTGATATTTTCTAGGAACATAACCCTCTTATCTTGTCAATTAAGCAGTGTTCTCTGTTCTGGCCTTTTGATCTCTCAAATGCTTCTTTTAGTTTTGTGACCTCATTCTTTTCTATCACCCTGTCTGCTATACTGGTCCACATTTCCTAGGACTTCACATGCCTCTGCTCGCTATTCTAAACTTTTTTTTTTCTTCCAGTACTGGGGTTTGAACTCAGGGCCTACACCTTGAGCCACTCCACCAGCCCTTTTTTGTGATGAGTTTTTTAGAGATAGAGTCTCCTGAACTATTTGCTGGGCTGGCTTTGAACCACAATCCTTCTGATTTCTGCCTCCTGAGTAGCTAGGATTACAGGTGTGAGCCACAGGCACCTGGCTATTTCAGATTTCCACATCCTGGATTATCCTGATCAAACTTCTCTGATTCCAGTCAAGTACTATTAAAGGAAACCTGAAAGAGACTCCAGACTGAAAAAGCATCTGATTATTGCACCAAACAGCTTAATGCTAGGCAGGTATAGCACAGAAATTGGGAGAGAGGAAAGAGAGAGAGAGAGAAAGCTGTGAAACTTTCTTCCATGTAACATCGGCTGTAGTAGTCAGCTATGTTCCTTAAGAAACATAAGGCTCAATCTGAAAAGGCACAAAGATGAGATATGTATATTATCAAAGGAAGTAAGGACTACCAACAGAAGATGAAAGCAAAGACTAGAACTTTATAGTTTAAAAATGAAGACTAAGAGTGAGTCATTTCAAAATGGCAGCTAAAGTCATACTGTTGTCTCAAATACGGAATACATAAAAGGAAAAAAGAATGTGTGAGGAAACTGAAAGTTAATATTACATAGTGACTATAAAACAAAATTGTAATGAACTTACATACAAGATAAAAATAAATAGGTTCATTGAAAGTTTTTGATTATTGATTGAGATATAATGAGCTTAAAAAAGAGTAACATTGGCTAACATCCACCGAGTGGCTCAAGTGGTAGAGTACCTGCCTAAGCAAGTGTGAGGCCCTGAGTTCAAATCCCAGTACCAAAAAAAAAAAAAGAAACCTAACATCTGGGGAGAACTTTACAAATTTTTAAAGCATTTTAATGTGGACATTATTATTCAAATTATGTAAAAATCAAAGTTAGAGGTGTCCTGAGGATATTCTGGGCACCCATCCCCATCCCCCACCAGCTTCTTTGAGTGGCTCTCTGACATGTGACACTGCTGCCACACCTTCACTCCCATGGCACTTATATCCTATGACTGGAGGTAACAGAGCTTGAAGCCCATGAAGTGTTGACCTTTAACCTCCTTTCTTTCAAGGCTTCTTTCCAAAGCCCAAGAGAAGAGCCAGCAATGGGTTCCCACGCTCCTGTTTTCATCAAATAGTGAAGTAAACTAAATTTGTTGTTTCTATTTTCATTCTAAATATTTACTTATGTACATGCTCCATATTGGTAATTTTATATTCTTTTTCTTTTTTTTCTGGCAGTACTGGGATTTGAACTCAAGTTCTTGCACTTGCTACTCCTTAATTATTTTTCAGATAGAGTCTTGAGCGTTGTGCCTGGAGCTGGCCTTAGACCACATCCTCCTACCTATACCTCTCATAACTGGGGTTACAAGTGTGAGCCATCACATCTGGGTTGTTTGTTGAGATGGGGTCTTGCTAACTTTGGGCTGGCTTCAAACTGCAGTCCTCCTAATCTCTACCTCCCAAGTAGCTGGTATTACAGATGTGTACCTCCACGCCCAGCTTATTTGCTGAGATGCAGTCTTGCTAACTTTTTGCCGAGGCTGGCCTTCAACCCCTATCCTCCCAATCTCTACTGGGATTAGAGACCTGCACCACTGTGTCAAGCCATGTACTCTTTTTCTTGAACAAGGAATGTGGATCCACTCCTGCTTGTAACTCATTATTTCTAAGTCATAGTGTCCTGCTAACCACTGCAAGATCATTGATATCTTTTCTCTTTGAATTTTAACTCCTCCATTTACACTCAGCCTTGAGGTTTAGCTGCTTCTGCCTCTCTCCTCAGCCATCTTTCTCATTTCTTTTCTTTTTTGGAGGGGTGGCAGGTGGTAACTGGGGTTTGAACTCAGAGCCTCATGCTTGCTAGGCAGACACTCCACCACTTAAGCCACTCCACCAGCCCTTTTTTGTGTTGGGTATTTTCAAGATGGGGGGGTCTCAGGAACTATTTGCCCAGATTGGCTTCGAACTGCTATCCTCCTGATCTCTGCCTCCTGAGTCACTAGGATTACAGGTGTGAGCCACTGACGCCCAATGTATTCCTGATTTCTGATGACCATCTCCTCAAAGAGAATGTCTTTCCAAGGAGGACACAGAGCATCAGGCAAAGATTTCTAAGTATTTCCTTACTTTTTAAAAATAAGTTTTCTAATAATTGTACATATTTATCGGGTATGATGTGAAGTTTTGATATATACAATATACATTTTGTAACAATCAAATTAGTGTATCTGTGAATCAAACACTTACCTCTTTGCAATGGTAACATTAGACTCTGTGTTCTTTTCCTGCATGGTTTCCCCTCTCTTTCCTCAACTGTGGAAAAACTGGAGAAATCAGCTCCTATCTAAAACTGTAACCTCTCTCCTGCCTCCTCCCAGCTTAGTCCCTCATTCTCCCCCCACCCCTTCTTCCTGACCCTTCTGCTGCCATTCAACACACTCAGCACTTTCAGCTCTTAGAGTCTCATTTAGCAGTTCTCTTCTAAATTTCCATGTCTTTAACCAAAAGAAAAAATTAAGCAAATACTGGTAAGGCCTTTGCTTTGGCACAGGCATCCCAGCAGGAAGCTGGGAAGATTTGTGGCAATCGAGCCTGGGCCAATCTTGACTTGTTCGGTGTTTTCCTCCACTGTAGGAGTTGCCAAAATAGATCCTGGGAAACATAAAAAAGAAAAAAGAGCAGCGTCTCCTTTCCACGAAGTGCGGTCAAGTGCACCTGGCATTCTGAAGTCGGCCTGAGCTAGGCAGGAAGGGTGGTCTGGGGATGTGGATCATCCAGGAGGTGGGCCATTTGCATACATGTGGGTGCCCTAGAATCCAGTCAGAAGTGCTGCCCAGCACTGAGGTCAGAGGTCAGCTGGGAAGATCTGACTGGGTTCACGCTACACTATCTACCAAAATACGTACAAATGTTTCAATAACGCAGACTTAGGCTCAAAGAACTCTCATACTTAGAAGTTTACTAGAAAATATAATTAGGTAGGCTATCTCAGTTACCAGATATTTTGGTTATCATAATTCTTCTGGAATAATTAATACTAAATGGTGATTCTTGGAAAATGTTTAAGATGTGCTATAATGGTATGATCTCTCAATTTTTTTCCCAGGGGGAAAAAAAACTTCGAAAAGTTTAAATCAGATTTAAATAAAGAAGCATTCATATATGAGTCCCTGGCAGGATCAGCATTGTGGTTGAATAAAAACACATAGAGCCTGCCAAAATAAAAGTACGTAGGGTTTTGAACTTTGCCTTAGATTTTAGCTTAGGAATTTGCAGTACTTTAACATGACATATTCTTTTCAACTTACAAAACCCACAATGTTTATACAAGCCCCAGAGAGTCAAACTCTTCTCACTAAATACCCTTAGTGCAATAAAATATGAATGCTGTACTAAAGTTACATACTTTCACTTATCCAGTAATAAACTATGCTGATTTCCTGAGCAAAAGATGTTTTGTAATTAAAATAAATGAGATCAGGAACAAAGACATAGTCCTAGATATTATTTACATGTCATTTGCTAGCTTTCCAGTATTAATTTGAGTAATCACATGCTGGGGGTTAAAAAACAAAAGCATAGAAATCATTACCAAGACCTGTGAATTCCTGACAGTCCTAACATTCTTAGATAAATACGTGTGCCTTGATTTTCTTCTACACATCCTTACCACTGTGGCTACTTATTTTCAATATTATAGGTTGCACTCTCCCTAAAAATGTTTACTCACAATGAGATGAGGTATTTATGCAAACTCATACTTAGGATTAGCTAACAAAGAAAGCAAATTGACTGTAAGGTACATAATGACCTCTGTAGAATTTAGTCCTTTGCTGATTTGGCTACCTTCCATTAACTATATTTTACAAGCCTACATTGCCTCTGACATGAGGAAACAACTGCCCTCACAAAACTACAGGTCAAATTCCTTACCATATTAAAGGAGGGCTTGCAGCACAGCCAAAAGTGTATAGGCAATAGCCAAGTGCTCCAAGCTGAACACAGTCACCAACATGAGAACCCTTTCTGAAAAGGATTGGACTAGCTCCTTAGAGTTCATGGCAATGGAAATGGACTCACAACTCATCAGAAGCCTCAGTGCCAGGGCACATGAAGACTGAAAAGACATTGTAGTCCAAACATCAAAAAACACATAGCTGAAAATGTCAGGCAGCCTCACCTTCTTCACAGCAATAGCCACAGCAATCACTTTCCAAATCTCAGAGAGATAGCCCGGCAAACTGGTACTCAAATTAATAAATATTTGTTTCAAAGGATTAAAAACTGTTTTATATGCATTGTGTCTCTTTTTTTGCCCACTGTAACTTGCTGTCCTTTTATTTTTATTATCCTTGTGTGTTGGGTCTGGGAACCTAAGGGACAGGTGAGTGAGTTAGTACCCTATCCCCCATGGAGAGCTCAATGAGCCCTGCACCCTGAGAAGGAGACACCTGGTCTCATAAATCTGCCACAAGGCTGATAGATAGGATGCTCTCAAAGTTGTTCCCCACCCTCCATAAGGGGCAAACAGACCAGCTCATCAAAGAGAGCCCATGCATGTAAACCCACGATCAATGGAAAGAACCCACCTAACCCTTACCCTAATCCGTAGTTAAAGCATCCATAAAAAGCCCCAGCCTTCACCTCGGCAGGCAGCCACTGGTTTCCGGGCTCTGCTGCACTACTCTAGCTGCAGCCTTTTCTTTTTCTAATAAATCTACCTGTATGTGTACTGTGTGTGTCTTGTGAGAGTATTCCTAAACCCAGTGAAGACAAGAACCCCTGGAGTGCCCTGCTCCGGTACTCCACAACATGGGCTTGACACATATTTTGGATTTATGCATCAATAAACAAGTGATACAAAAAAGTGAATGATTTGGGATAAGATATGGACACATTTAATTTTAAAAAATAATTGTCAAAAATGTTTGAATTGGAAGAATTCCCCAGGGGGACCCCCAAAGTATACCAAAGTGATCTTTAAAGAACTCTAATTGCTAAGTAGTAAAGGAAGATCTCCCAAAACAGAATAAGAAGTGTTAGCCACATGTGTCTTATAATGTATTGTGTGTTACAGAAGTCAGGTAAAGAAAGAATTCCAAGTGGAGAGAATGATCACTCAGGTAAATCAAGTCATGGGAATACAGACCATGCATTGAATTTTGCAGCATTGACTCCATTGAAATCTTAGTCAGAAGAATGGAGTGGCCCAGTAGACTAGAGAAAGCTTAGTTATTAAAAGGAAGTAAGGGTATTAGGAAGAATATGTGCAGAGAAAACTCTAGAATCCTGAGCATAGACAGGACCTTGAGGTTCTATCCTTGGTTATGTAGCTAGCCTGCATTTCTCCATTTGTAAAATGAGGGTGTGAATATAGCTACACTCAGAAAGAACTTGAGAAATAATGGGTAAAGCCTTATACTTGGCATCGTTCCATTCAATTTAGGTTAAATAAGATGTATTATACATACTTTAATCCAGGAGCATAAAGATAACTAGGACAACATGCATTCTTGCTGAGAGTTTGTTATTTGATAAGGGAAATGGACTAAGTCATGTAAATTTAAGAAAACATGGTGAATTTGGAGAGGAAAGTATACATGACATGCAATGCAAGCAAGGAAGAGGGCATTTCCTCAACAGAGATTTTGAGAAAATCCCTCAATGAAAAGACACATGAACTCAATTGTGAAGGAACCAAGAGGAATTATTCAGATGGTGGGGGAGGGTAGAGATAACACCACAGAGGCCCAGGGGCATGAAACACAACTAAGATCAGGTAATCTGCAAACACATCAGTTACTAGTATATATACTTGGAGAGTAAGAGTTTAGTTTGGAGAGACAGAAAAGCTAACCTCATGGAGAATTTGTTTGCTGTGTTAGGAAGATTTGACTTTATAATTTAGTAACTGTCTGGGTTCAAATCTAAGATTAACCACCAATTAGCTTTATGACTTTGGCCATGTTAGCTACACTTGCTGAGCCTCAATGAGAGTTTTTATGTTTGGTTTCCTTAAATGAAAACACAATACATATACTCTAATATGGAAGTTTCATTAACCCCCAATTAGGGATAAAAATTGTTATCAGAGGAGGAAGCAGCCTTAGACAATCTAACACTTATTCTGCATATAAAGAAATTGAGTCCCAAGAAGACTGATAACTTATCAAAGTTCATGATTCATGAAGTAGCAGACTCTGGAGCAATATAAGTTCTGTTATCTGTTAATATGACACCTTTGAATATTTCTTTCCTCTATGAGTCAATAAAAAGTCAGGTTCTTCAATCTCAAAGGGCCAGTACAGATGCCATTTTCTGAGAGTGGGCCAAAAACTGAAGGTTGAGAATTAAGATGGGAACAAGGGGTAACATGGTAACGACATCTCCAGATTTATCTTCTATGTAACTAACAGTGAGGTCAAAGTTTGGTTTAAATCGTGCAAGAGGCATGAGTTTTTGACAGAAGTCATGCCAGTGACACACCCTTGTTCTGCCATTGACTCATTATGTGACTTGAGCCAAGTATTTTCTGTATCTATAAAAATCTGAAAATAATGTATTTCTGACTTCTAGTGAAGTTCAAATAAGTTAGCAAATATAGTCACAGACAGAAGTTGGGTACACTTAATGTCATATACCTAGGCAATTTATACTCAAAGCATCCCAGAAAATCTGGGAGTGGACCTATTTTATGGACCATTCTCTATCTGCTAGGTTCCAGACTGACTTTCTAAATTCCAGACAGTTGATGTCAAGCTAGTCAATAGTTAAGGGACCAAAGATCAGAGTCTGAACTGAACTTGGTGGAGTCTAGCTAACAAGAAAGGAACATGTGCAGGGCTGGAACAGGTGTGGTGCTTGTCACAGAAATAAATGCAGCTGAAGGCAAGAAAATTAAAAATGGGTGAAGTAGGGAAAGAAGTCAACCAATGTGTTATCTCAAACCAACAAAAAACAAATGCTCCCGCTGGACAATCAGAAAATGCTTTCTCTGTAATTATTTACAGCTATTGCCTGACAATTATTTTGGGCTCATTCCAATGTGAAAAGCACAACAGGAACAGTAAGCATTTTTCATTACACAACATTTCTTCCTTAAGGAAGAAAGCATAAAAATTTGCTTGAAGTAGTCATGGAACTAGTTCTATAATCTTCACGTGACTTGGTACGCTTCCACTTTCTGGTGAAGAAAACAGAGCTCCAGGCAGAACAAGCCATAGGCAGAATGAACATAAGGATTTTGAACCATGTTTTATTGCTGCTTTTTCCTTTCCTGAAATTTGCTAACTTCTTTGTCATGGGCATTCAGTAACATGCACACTTCCTGTTGAAATAGCAAGGCAAAACCAGACAGATCTCCCCACAGACTTTAAATCTTGAGCCTCACAAATATTTTGATTTACTAAATTCATACAACATATACTCTCTCTTTACCTTTCTCATTCTACAATCTTCTAAACTCCCACATTACAAGCTATGAGAGAACCAAAATGAATCTCTCTCTTTCCCTTTTTTTGTTTGAGAAAATCTAAAGAAGAAATTAGGAAAAATGTGTTTTTCATTTTCCATCCACTTACTGAACACCTGCTGTGAGTTCAGGTGTTCTGCTAGGTACATAAAACAGAAAAATAATGAGACATCAATCCTGGCTCAGAGAGTTCTCAGCCTAGTAGGAAGATAGAAGCAAAAGCTAGTCTGGAATTAAACTTGATTTACTTAGAAGCAGACCAAGAAAACATTCATGAGTGAGAGCTGTTTTGAGTTGAGACAAGATAGAAGAATCAGATTTTGCCGGGGTTGCCGCAGAAAAATGGGCATAATGGCAGATGTAACAATATGGCAACAGACACAGGGAGTTACGAAAAGATGTCAAAGATTCAGTATCTGTCAATCACTTGTTATTGATGGAATGGGGATGCAATGGGATGAAGTACTATTGGAGATCTGAGTCCAGAGAAGGGGTAAGAAGTTAAACCACAAAGAGTTTTATATGCCATGATAAAGGGGTTTAAATTTATCCTGAAGATAAATAAATATACCATTGAAAGATATAAGACCATGAAGTGAATAACTAGATTTCTACTTTAAAAACTCTTCCACAGTGTGGTGAGGGGAGTAGAGAGGTGGAGAGTCAGGCACAACTTCCAGTGAGGTCATTGCATTAGTTCATGACAGTGATGGCAGAAACCTAATTCGGAAGAATGGGGTTGGGGGAGAGGAGGTATATTTGAGAAATATTTGAGATTAGACAACTAATTAAGTGTGTAAAGTGAAGTCAAGGGGGAAGTAATACAAGATAAATACAAATTTAGGGCTTTAGCCTCTGGTTAAGTGGTGGTGAAATTACCTGCAGCAGAAATGTGGAAGGATGTATGGGAAAGATTCAGTTGAATTTCCTCTAGGACATTACATCTATCTGTGGATCTTGGGCTGAGATAGAGAAAAAACATCAAAATCAACACAATCCCAGATACTAAGAAGGCAGCCCAAAAATTGTTCTTAACATTCTCCTCCTCTAGAAATCATATTTTCTTAGGAAATCAAGTGGGAACTTTAGTGGTTTAAAGTATATACCCATTCTATTAAAAGGGGGACAGAAGAAAATTGGAAACAAGATTGAGGAAGACAGTTGATTAACCTAGAGGTAGAGAGAAATCTCCTAAAACAAAAGATTGATATCTCAGTGGACACATTGGAAGATTAAAGTTCTCTCTCTTTTTTTTTTTTAAATAATATAGTATTCTGTATTATTTATATTTCTGTTACATAGATGCTATTATTTAAACAAAATGATAAATTCTATTATTTAAGCAAAAACAATTAGTAGTAGTTAACGGTGGCAATCAGTAGTAGAGCCAAATAACATGAAAAAATAGAACAATATTTTTTAATGTTTTTCCTACACTTTTAAAGGGTAGAGCCCTTCAGCTTTTTTTTTTTCATTTTTCTTTTATTATTCATATGTGCATACAAGGCTTGGTTCATTTCTCCCCCCTGCCCCCACCCCCTCCCTTACCACCCACTCCGCCCCCTCCCTTCCCCCCCCACCCCCTCAATACCCAGCAGAAACTATTTTGCCCTTATTTCTAATTTTGTTGTAGAGAGAGTATAAGCAATAATAGGAAGGAACAAGGGTTTTTGCTGGTTGAGATAAGGATAGCTATACAGGGCATTGACTCACATTGATTTCCTGTGCGTGGGTGTTCTCTCTTGAAGGCCAGAAAGAGACTTATTGGAGAGGGAAAGGGCCCTCCTATGTCCACCTGTTCCTTTAGGCGGTGAGGGAGTTTAGAAAAGGAGAAGATAAATCGGTTGTTAACAAATAAGAAACAACAGAGGAGAAAAAACAATCAGGGCATAAAACTACTGAGAAGAATTTTTTTTTCCCCCACGGTACTAGGGTTTGAACTCAGGGCCTACACCTTGAGACACTCCACCAGCCCCTTTTTTATGGTGGCCTTTTTCTAGATAGGGTCTCACAAACTTTTTTCCTGGACTAGCTTCAAACCATGATCTTCCTCATCTCTGCCTCCTGAGTAGCTAGGATTACAGGCATAAACCACCAGCACCTGACTGAGAAGCATCTTTTTAAAGCCACAGATAGAGAAAGAAAATCAAATAGGCAGCCGTAAACAAAACAAGAGGTGTATGTAGTGGTTGCAGAATACTTGCACTGATGTAATGGGAGAGGATGAGGAAGATCAGCCTAAGATATTCAGAGCACTGTTGTGCAACTAAGCAAAAACAATGAGTAAGCAGAAACTAGAAGCAGGCATGAAGAAGAAAACAGATTTTTAGGGTAAGGGGTAACATAGTTGATTGGTCATGACAAAAGCAGTCAAGCAGGGACAGAAAAGAGCTGAGTCACTATTGAGATGGAGAGTTAACCTCAGTCTCTGACACTGAAGAAGCAATAAAATAACCCAGTTTCTCAAATGTTTCTTTTTTCTATTTTTTTTAAATTGTTGTTGTGCTGGTGGCAAATGGTGACATTTACAAAAGTTCTTACAATGTATCATAGTTGAATTCACCCCTCCATCATTCTCCTTTATCAACCCTCCCCCCATTCCTGGAACATTTTCAACAGGTCTCATGTTTCCACTTATACATGTGCACAGTACTTGCACCACATTCACACTCCTACATCCTTTCTTTATATCCGTCCCCTCCCACTGGTGCCAACCCCCAGATAGGACCCCTTTTTTCTTCTTGTTCTCCATTTTTGTTTGTTTAAGATAGCTATACAGAGCATTTCATTGTGACATTTCCATGTATAGGTATTATAACTCTATTTTTCTCCTTTCCACCTTAGTCGCCTTCTCATGGTAATTTCAACAGGTTAAAAAATTCTATATTCATTCTGGTATATGAAGTACATCAACCATATTCACCTTCTCAACTTCCTTCTTTTAATCTCCCTCTCTTGTATGTGACCTCCCCTTAGCATAACCTATTTTTCATAATATTGCTTGTATTTGTATTGGGTCTATATTCCACATGGGAGAGAAAATTTGTGGTCTTTCGTTTTATGAACCTAGCTAACTTCACTTAAGATGATGCTCTCCAGTGCCGTCCATTTACCTGCAGACAACAAAATTTCATTCTTTATGGTTGAATAAAATTCCATTGTATATAAATATCACATTTTCTTAATCCATTCATCAGCAGTGGGGCATCTTGGCTATTTCCAAAGCTTAGCTATGGTGAATAATGCTGCAATAAATATGGATGTGCAGGTGTCTTTATTGTAACCCTTCAGTGTATCCCTAGGAGTAGTATTGCTAGATCATAAGGCAGGTCTATTTTCAGTTTTTTGAGGAACCTCTGTACGGTTTTCCATAGTGGTCATACTAATTTACATTCCTACCAACAGTGTATGAAGGTTCCTTTTTCCCCACATCCTCACCAACATTTGTTGTTTGTGTTCTTGATCATAGCCATTCTGACTGGTTAAGTGGGATCTTAATGTTTCCTTTATGGCCAGGGATGTTGAACATTTCTTCTTCTTTTTTTGGCCGAAAGTATGCTTCTTTCCTTTGAGACCCACACATTCATTCATGTGTCTTGAAATTTCTATCACCTCCTTTCTACAAGTAAAAATACTTGCAATAAATCTCTCAGTACTTAGGGGAATCTGAGATAAACAGTTATCTCTCTGGCAAACAAAACTGCCCGACACATCTCCCCAACATTTTAAGAAGTAAACAATGTTCTTCTTAAAGTGTGGTGGCCAGAAATGAATGAAATCCTATACTTATCCACCGCCCAATGAGGAGTGGAAAGAGATTGCCATCCTCTCTGCTCAGAGCATTGTCTCCTGTATTGGCAGCCTCATGATTACTACTGCTTATGTGAACCTTGCTGTCAACTAAAGCCCACAATTCTATCCTTCCTTCCTTCCTTCCTTCCTTCCTTCCTTCCTTCCTTTCTCTTTCTCTCTCCCCCTTCCCCTCCCTCCCTCTCCCCTTTCTTTCTTTTCTTTCCTGTCTTTCACATATATTTATTGAACTCCTCCTGTGTGTCAGGCACTGTTCAAGGCACTGGAGATATAAAGTGAGCAAAAGTAAACACAGTCCTACACTGAGCAAATTATCACACTTGTTAAAGCATCATTCATTACACAGGAGTGAGGAGACAGCCCCTTAACCACCATAAGTCTGTCTTCCTCACCCTCCACCCCTCCATTGGAAAGAAAAAAGAGGAGCCCCTACAGTTCCCTCCCAAGAGACTCAGACTCTCTATCACTATCACTACTTCATTTCTGCCATAATAAAAAGCTTAGGCCTCTCTGGAGATTCCACAAACACAAACCCTCATTTCTATAAGGCCATGACTTGAGTCCCCACCCGCATCTCCAACCTCTTCAAGCATCTTGCTATCCCCTTATAACTGCTCAGTCCATTATCTTAAAATACCTAATATCTTCAAAATTTCATTAACATTCCTGTTTCCTTTGTGCTCTAACTGAAAGTTGTCTGCTCCCTAGGGACTCTGCTTCTTCTGCAACCACTTCAAGGTCCTAGAAGTCCTAGCAGTGAGACATGTGGCCTCCTTGCTTCTCTTCTGATTTTTTTCTCTCTCTCTTTCCTAACTCTACATGCACTCATGCACACTCAGCTTTGAATCTCATGTTATCAGACTATACTGTCCATTACTTCCATATAGAAGTAATACTCATCTGCCCTTCTTTCCTCTCCCCTTTAAACTTCCTCCAACACTTTCACCCCACTGCCATACCTTCCACTCTTGTTTAATGACCCAATCTCCCAGTTCAATGAAAAAATGGGAGAAATCAGAAGAGAAGGTAAACAGCTCTGCACAGCTACCTGCCTAATTACATCTGCTTTGTCACTAACCATGCACTACACATGCTTATATCTAAAGCTACTTCAGTATGCTCCAGGGCTTCATTTTAGCAGCTCTTACATTTCTCTCCTATAGCATTTATTCTGGGGATATTTCCCAACAGCTTATAAATGCTTCACATAGTTTCCCATTTAAAGCTTTTTGACTCTACTTGTGCCTCTAGCTACTTCTCTATTTCTTCCATCTTTCTGTAAGCAAACATACTCTGTCACTAGTTGCTCTCTTCCTTGAACCTATTCTAATCAAGGTTTTTGTCCCCCAACATTCCAGGGTAACAGTCTTTTCCAAGAGCACCAATGATCTATACATTTCAAAATCCAATGGTCAGTTCAGTTCTCCATCTCATTTCACTTTTTACCCATATTTGGCACACTTGATTGCTACCTACTACTTAACATTTCTTTCACTTGACGTGCAACATGTCACACTGTCCAGTTTATCTCCTGCTTCATGGGACTCTTCTTCCTTATCGTCTTCTGCTGATTGTTTCTCAACTTCCTCACATTTCAATGCTCAGGTCGCCTTGACCCAATTCTCCTCTCTAATTCACTTATTCTCTGAGAAATCTCATCTAATCTTTCGGCTTTATGGGGCATTAATGTGCCAAAAGCCACAAATTCATGCCCATTGCCTAGACCTGGAATGTTCAGTCATCCCAGTTTGCCTGGACCCTTCTTGCTCCCAGGCAAACCAGAACAGACTACCTTAACTTTTCCTTAACCTACCCTAATGTCTCCTCCAAATTCCGGATTCACGAATCTAGCTATCTGTACTCTGACTCCACTTGGCATGTAACAGGCATAGCCAGACTGACCCCCAACTTTTTCTCCCAAATATGATTTTCTCAGAATGGACTTGCCTATATCAATAAATGGAGACTCCATTTCTCTCATTACTCACAGTCTGAACCTTGATGTGATCCTTGATTTTTTTCCTTTCTCTTGAAACACATACTCCATCTGTCAAAAAGGCATTCCTTCAAAAATAGCTAGAATCTGATCACTTCTACTGTTACCACTCTGATCAAACCACCACAATGTCTTGCCTAGATTAGTTCCTGCTATATCCACACGTAGTTAATTCTTCACTCAGCAGCTACCGTAATCCCTTAAAAACAAGATAAATCACATCCATTGCTTACATTGAACAACTATTTCCTACTTTTTTCTCTGACTGAAAAACCAAAGCTCGAACATTGACCAGGCCCCTCTTTCTGATCTCATCTCTTGTGATTTTCCTTACCATTTACTCTGTATCGACCATGCTGGCCTTCTGGTTGCTCTTCAAAGATAGGGAATACACTTCTATCTCAGGGCTTTTGCCCTTAGTCTTACCTCTGGGGCAGTCTTCCAACATGTATTTGCTTTGTTCACCCTCTGATCTAGTTCAAATGTTACCTTATCAGTTTTTCCCCTATTAAAAATAGCATGCATCAGCTGGGCATGATGGCTCACACCCGTAATTCTAACTACTTTGGAGGCTAAGAATGGTAAGATCATGGTTAGAGGTCAGCCTCAGTAAATAATTCACAAGACTCCATCTCTAAAGTAACCAGAGCAAAATGGACTGGAGGCATGGCTCAAGCAATAGAATGCCTGTTGTAACTGTGTGCTCTGAGTTCAATTTCAGTCCCATCAAAAAAAAAAAAAAAGCATATACTTACATACATACCCAGGCACTTCCTATCCTCTTCCCCAATATATTTTTCTCTGCAGCACTTATCACCAATGGGCTCAGTATATATTTTATTTGTTTGTTTGATTTTTATCTATTTCCTTCATTGTTGATCCTTAAAAAGAAACTTTTATGATTCAACTCAGCACTATATCCCCAGTACTTAAAAGAGAGCCTGGCACATAAATGTTCAGCAAATATTTGTTATTCAAAGCAGTAAAGGAATTAGAAATTGAGATGAGAGCACCAAAGGAAAGGGACAGAAACACTTAAGTGTCTGGTGAGTGAAGAAGGGCTGCCTCCGGAAGTGCCAATTTAATAGAGATCTGAAGTATGGGTGTACATTAACCAGATGAACAGGAGAAAAGAGCATTTCAGAAAGAAGGAACAACATAAGCAAAGGCTCTGTGTTGGGAAACTCCACAGTGTTCAAGGAACTGAAGGAAAGCCCATAGACTGGAGTACAGAGAAGAAGAGACAGATTGCTAAGAGACAAGGCTGGAAAAAAGTACTAAGACATCACTTTGATTTATATGTGAGGAGAACGGAAAGACATTGGAGAAATGTAATGTGGGGGTGGATGTGTGGTATAAGACAATCAAATTTGTGTTTTGAAAATAACACTCATTGAGATATTATGAACTTATGTATAAAAATGGGAAAATGAGATCTGTCGAAACTATTCCAGTAATGGGGGGAGAGGGAATAAAGGAGAATGATGGGATAAATTCAGCTATGATATATTGTAAGAACTTTTGTAAATGTCACAATGTACTCCCAGTGCAACAATTAAAAAATAAATAAAAATAAATTTTAAAAAATAAAATAACACTCAGGCTGGTATATTAAATGGGTTGGAGAGGGCCAAAATAGAAATATTGAGATAAGTTAGACCATGAAAATAATGCAGGTGAAAAATACTGTTCCCATTGGCTACTAAGATAGTAATGGAGATGAAAGAGTCACAAATTCTGAAATTCTAGGAGTCAGAATGGACAGGATGTGGAGAAGTTAGAGATGATGGTAGAGAGGAAAGGGATAAGGAGGTTTCAATAATGTGTCCTAAATTTACTAGCATAACAGATGGAATCAACTTGGAAGAGGTGATTTCCAAGTCTAATCTTGGGCATGTCAAGTTAAGGAAACTTTGAGACATCTTACTCTGAGAAGATGACTTGGTTGACCTGTCAGATTGAAGCTATGAATCAAGGTCTGGGCTGGAGACATATATTTGGAAGCTGTTATGGTAAAGGTGAAATGAAGCCCTGAGACTGATGCGACAGTCAGATTTTTGAATGAATTCCTGCTAAGCCATACCTTTGAAATTCTGTCATTGCACAGATAACTTTTCAGACAAAAGTATGTGATTATAATTTCATTCTTATTTACTTTCATCTTGTTAGTCAAGTGGTCATTGTCATCTGATGACTTTTTTTGAATTCCCATTCTCATCTACATTCATTCTCATCTTTCTAGCCTTGTAAATTCTGGGGGTGGAGTGTTGATCAGCTTGGCATCATCCTACTCTGACTGATCCATTAACAATGGCATGGAACTAACCAAGATAGAAAACGTGTCCTTAATAACCCACTTGGAATCACTGTCTAGAGTGGCATTGATAGAAGCTACCCATTTTAGGTTAGTTACAGCAACAGTTAAAAGTTCATCCAACTCTGGAGCTGGAGAACATCATCCCGAGCAAGGTTACCCAGGCTCAGAAGACCAAAAATCATATGTTCTCTCTATATGCGGACTTTAGATCTAGGGCAAACACAGCAATGTTGTTGGACTTGGGTCACATGCTAAGGGGAGAGCACATACAGGAGGAATAGGGATAGGCAGGAAACCCAAAACTTGAAAGTGTTTGATGTCCCCAGTGCAGAGGAGCTAATACAGTAATCTTAAAATGACAGAGGTCAATATGGGAAGGTGACTGGGAAGTAGTGAAGAGGTCAGGTAGAGATGAATCAATTCAGATTGTAATACACTCATGCATGGAAGCAACACTAGGAATCTCTCTGTATAGCTACCCTTATCTCAACTAGCAAAAACACTATGTCTTTCTTATTATGCTTATGTATACTCTTCAACAAAATTGAAGAAAAGGGCAGAATGGGTTCTGCCTGGAAGCGAGGCAGGTGGGGGGAGAAGAAAGGGGCAGGGGGCAGGGGGAAGAAATGGCCCAAACAGTGTATGCACATATGAATAAATGAATAAAAAAAAGTTCATCCAACTTTACCATTCAACAGTCCATCTTGTCTCCTAAGGATAGCATAAGAGAATCTGTAAAATTACTTATGTTAGGCAACCTCAGAATCATGGAAAGTGTACTTAAGCTTAGTGTTCAAATCACAGTTCTATTACTTCTCTGCTTTGTGGCCTTGGGCAAGTTGCTCAAACTTTCTGGGATATAGTTTCCATTTGTAAAATAGTGACCTCAATATCTGCCCCTTAAATTTGTAGAGGATTAAATGACACGAAGCATGCAAAACATCTAGCACATGGTAAGTGTGCAAAACAAGAGCTAGTTTATTTTCGGTTTTCCAAAATCTATGTGCACTTATTTGCTACCAAAGTTTATTTTTTTTGACAGTAGTGAACAGGGAAACATTTCCTCATTCCAGCAGAGAATAGCAATAGAAGTAACCACATGTATGTAAAATTGATATAAGACAGACCAAAATAGTTGTTCAGGGCCAAAATATGAGGAATATTTTTAATTGTAACATAAGACAATATGAAGAATATTGTTGGTTGAGAGTTAACATAATGAAACTTTATAAGGTTTACTTTCATTCCTATATTGGTAAATTAATAAACAAGTACCTTTACTATTAATTTGATGCTGAAATAGCTACAAAACCAAGCACCTAAAAACCTTAGGCACCTAGAAAAATTTGGAACTTACAGGAATTTGCAGCACAGAAAATATTGACAAGAAACTTCTAATGAAATTTTACTAAAATCTGATCTTTTTCTAAGAAAACATGCACTGAGAAAACCAAGGGATGAGGAAGAAAGACAGTTTTTAGAGTCAGAAAGACCTAAGTTGAAAATCTAGCTTTCCACTTAAAAACTAGGTTGCCTTTAGCAAGTTTCATCAAGTCTAATCTTCAATTTCCACAACTACCCAATGTGAAAATTAATGCCAGTTTCATAAGGTTGTTGAGCAGGTTAAGTGACCTACCATATGCAAAGTACTTTATAGAAAACAAGCTTTCACTAAATGTTAGCTCCACTTTCTAGACACTGCTGGCTAAGCACAGGTAAACAGTAGGGGAAACGGAAGCATTATTTTGCTCAATGCAAAAGGAAGTGCACTGAATCTGAAAACACACTCGACAAACTTCTTTCCATCTTTCACTTCTAGCATAGACTTTCACAAACATATTATTTTGATCTCACCATTTACTAGAGCAAAGAGAAGATACTGAAATGATACCCATTTTTTATACACTTACTAAAAGATGTAGAAAGGAAAATCCATTTCTAATGATTTCATGCCTTATAACACTTGGTAGATAAAAAATGAGTCTCATCTTTTGATTGTTACTGTTCTTAGAAGTGATTTAATTTAAAAAGATATGTATTAATCAATATGCACGTGGTAACAAAGCAAATGTACTTATCTGAAAAGCAAATGTGACACTCTCATCCTTCTCTTCTCACCTTCAGTCCTGCATCCCAGAGACAAACTCTTTCACTTGTTTCTGTTTTCACTCTTGGTGACTACCTCCCTAAATCTAGATGTTATGATTTTATGTGGATTTTGATTTACCATGTATAGACAATATCTAGTGAATTCCTTATGTTAGCCATTACAATTTAGGTCACTTATTCACCTCTACTCTTTTCAGTGCATATTGTTATTAGTTTTATTTGCTATTTTTATATCTTTAAGTAATATACTTAAACCTGTATTTCTTATTCCATCAGTTCTTGGAATAACTCTTGGTGCCTTACTTGCTAATGATATGACATAAGCTCCATGAAGTTAAGGAGTTTTGTCTGTTTTTCCTTCCTCTGACTGCCAAGAGTCTAGAACAACACCTATACCCAGTGGGTGCTCAATAAGTATTTGTTGAGTGCGTGAAAGAATGTCTACATTATTGGTATCAGAGTGTTAGCATTCCTACTCTTTCCTCTACATGTTCTGTTCCTCCTAACAGATATACTTATACTTTTTCACAATGTAAAGGTTTTCATAGTTGCATATTGTCCTGAAAACACAACAAATCTATGTCTGTCCATAGGTGATATGGGGCTAGAAGCCTTTGCTTTGCACAAACGTTCAGTTTTAAAAAGGAGCTAGTAGGTGTTTTGGCCTAACATACCTTGTTTGAGGAAGAGGGATCAAGGTACCAGCTGCAGCAGGTCATTACAGAACCCAAGAAAATCTTTGATTCTAACTCCAGTTTTCATCCACTTGCTATTGACTCTAAGATCAGAGACTTTTGGGATTGTGCAGAGCAGAACAGATCCCATTGTCTTGTATCTTCTTTCCCTCTATAAAACTATGACTTTCTTCACCTTCCTCATTCACCAAGATATTCTTGTTCATTTTCAGTCCCCCAGAAGTTTATGAAAATCATTTGTTTGTCAATTCACCCCTAATTTTGTTTTCTTTAATGTTATTTATTTCTCTTTACATTTCTTTACTTTTACTTTAGTAGATGTTTAAATAAGAACTTGTACCTCATCTGCCATATTAAACCAGAAGTAGAAGTAATTATTAAGTGCTATTTAATGTGTATGTTTGTGCTGGAAATCTGTAGAACACATGATTTGTTACAGACAACTTCTTTTTGCCCATCTTCTTGCTAAGAATCTGATTTCTCACATTACTATAATATATTCAATATGTTGTTATTTTCTTTTCTTTCTCGTTTCTAGCTTAATTCTGATATTTATGTTAATTCTGTGGTGCATCCTTTAAGCCATATTTCATTTTTTAAACCAAAATTCAGTTAAAAATAACAAAATACATTTAAAGTTTTTACTTTTATTTAAAAATACCCCTCTCCTATACACTATGTGCGCACACACATGGTGGATGAACACATGAACACAGGACCTATCTCATAGAAAATGAAGAGAGAGGGGGCAGGAGGGGTAAACAGGCAGCTGTGATTGAGCTTCCTCCTTATATGGACACAGAGCCAATGTAATGATCAAGCCAATATGTTTTATCAAGGATAAGTGTAGAGAATTCTAGAAAAAAAGATATCCAAAAACTACATGTACTTATCATCATACTTCTGAAAAGAAGCAATTCTTTTACCAATATACCTAATGAACATTATTCAGAAGAAAAAAATGTGATATTTAATGATTATGCCATGTCCTAACTCTTCCACCTATGTCACATTTGCTGATCGTTACAACAAACCTAAGAAGTTGGTATTACAATGGACTCTTATAATTTGAAGACTCAACATAGGAGATTATGACTATTTTCCCCTAACCCCAAAAGTACAGGACTTGTAATTTTCTAAAGCATTTTTCTGAAGCTTATGTCAATTTGGAAGCTTCAGTAATGGAGAAGGGCATTAACCAGTGAGCAAGATGGAATCTCTATTTCAACTTGTTTGCTCTTCTCACTTTCTTCTCTGTTGTAGCTCTCCAGAAGTGCTCCACTTACATTTAAGGATTACCATGATGAAGATTAACTTTTAAATATTTCAAGGGTCTAATATAACCAAGAGATAAAGAAATATAACAACATTCAACTGGAAAAAATGGCAAACTAGGATTCAAGATTATTTTTCTAGGCTCAAAAACTTATGCCTTCTTAGTTCACCTCCTGAGTTTCCTCTTACACTAGAGGTAGAACTGCAAAGAAAACTGTTGTCCACAATCTGAGATCATAAGGAAGGTTGTCTCTTCCAGCAGCAGACAGTGCTTCAGGGAATTGGTGATACCTCCAAATTTAGCCTGGCAACGAGACTTAATTACCAAGCCAAGTCCTCCTGATAACCAGTAGGATAAGATGAACAAATACAATCACTCAATTAAATCAATCAAATGACCAATTTAATAACAGGACCAGAAGAGAATATGCATTACTTGTGAAAAACTGACAAAGAAGCCAGGTTGTGATGGCTCATGCCTGTAATCCTAGCCAATCAGGAGACAGCGATCAGGAGGAGCACGGTTTGAAGCTAGCCCAGGCAAATAGGTCACAAGACCCTATCTCAAAACAATCCATCACGAAAAAAGGGCTGGTAGAGTGGCTCAAGGTGTAGGCCCTTTTCAAGCCCCAGTACCATGGAAAAAAAGAAAAAAAAAACTGACAAAGAAACCAAAATTGAGTTAAGAAACAATGACCTATAGCTACTCTGGAGGCTGAGGCAGAACGATCATGAGTTCAAGTTGAGCCCAAACCAATTTAGCAAAATTCATTCAGAAAAAACAAAACTCAAAACACTGGCTAGAGGAGTGGCTCAATCCTGGGTTCAATCCAAGGTATGGAAAAAAAACAAAAACAAAAGAACAACCAAACCAACTAAACAAACAAAACATCCAGTTATCTAAGTTTTGCCAAACTCAAAGAAGCCAAGTTCACCAGAGTTCATAAACTAGAGGAGTTTTCCACACTCTATTGTCCTGATTCTTATTAGGTAAAACTTGAAATGTTCCAATTGTTTTCAGCACTCAGTGAACCATACCTTTTTCCATGAACAGCATTTGCTCTATGACCAAGTCTGCTTTTCCCTACAAGGTGTCTCAGAAACCTATTTCCAACAAAGCCAATTAATTCTGCTTTAATATGGGAGTTTCTTCATATTTTTTTAAACCACCAACGTACTTTTTAAAAACTGCTGGTTGAAACTCCAGCAGACACTTTTGAGCTTTTTCCATTCTGATCAGCAAGGGAGTTTTGACCTGTTCTGTTTCCCACTTGGGCTGGTTCACCCCTCCTTAGGCATCCTGGTGGTCCCAGGAGGTCCCCATATTGATGCTCAACTTAGTGAGGACAGCCGATCAGCATAGCACACTGCAGCCCAGAACTCCTGGACCCAAGTGATCCTCCTGCCTCAGCCTCCCAAGTAGCTAGGACTACAGGTGTGCACCACCATGCTGGGAGGAGCTTCCTCCATCCTGTATCACATACTCTGTATGATATGAATGTAGATTTAGTTCTGTTCTTTGTTCCAGGAAAAATTCAAAACAATTTTTTAAAAACTTCTGCTGGGCCCTATGCACCTTAGCCCTCAATAAAAATTATAATCATTTAGAAGGCACCTAGACCAGAGAATTAATGAGATGATATGTTAGTGTTTTCTTCTAAAGAAAACTGTACACAGAAAAAAGAAAAATCTAATTCAAGTCATATATAATAAAAGCTCATTACATTTACATGACACTTCAAAGTTACAGAATTCCCTCACCCATTACTTTATTTGGTCCTTTGAAAGATAGACATTATACTCTTATTTAACAAATTGAGTAACTTGCCTGAGGTAGACCCAGATGTGGTATGACTAAAACCATGTATGAACAAACTCTATTTATTTTTCCTTCACTGAGGCTAACCAGGTGCCCACACTAAGTGAGGTGCTAGGGTTACAATTAAAATAAGACAATGTCTTTCTCCCACTGTGTTTGCAATGCATGTACACATACTCTCAGTAGAATGTCTAACATTTGTTGGAAACAAACTAGAAAACAGTCTTCTTTCCAGCAGACAAGAAAACTCCATCCAGGCATGACTTCAGTTCAACCTACCTGAACTGCTTCAGCTTTGACCTGGACAGATTATCAATCATGGTAAAAAGATTGCTTGGTCATTGTACCAATTATCTCTTTGCCAGATCCACAAAACTTGCCAACAAAGCTGAAACGCAACCTGATCCATCAGCTTGTTGTTATGAGGGCACCTAAGGTCACATTTATTGTGCCAGGTTGCAACGTGCCCAAGCTCCTCTTGGGAAAAAGCAAGGACTGCCCTTGAAGTCACAATAACTAAGAGGAAACTATGACCCAAAAGAGATCACATACAACCACAAATCAGTTAGACATGAATGAAAAATCATTTTCCTGAAATATGAAATGGAGCATAAGAACATGAATTAGTATTTATTTTATGTCCCTAAATACTGTTAAAAAATGTAAAACATTCAAAATATTTGGCCAAAGGCAAAAGCAAGTGGTCTGATTAGCAGGAGAGTTTTCCCTGTAGTCATGTACAACATTACAAATAACCTGGCAGCTTTGTCTCCCTACCCCTTCTACCTGCCTATCTATCTGCTTGAGAAACCTCCCTCTTGTACATATAGGAACTTTGTGCCTTATGTGCTCCTCCCACACCTTTGAAATCCCACGTGGCTCACCTTGTAACTGGGAATTTTCTAGAACATGTAGTCATAGTCCTCTTTGATGGAGGTTGGGAGGCTATACTGTTTTACTCAGGTGGGCTTAATGTAATCACAGAAGTCTTCCTATAGAGAAGAAGGAAGCAGGAAAGTCACAAAAGCAGATGTGAATGAGGAAGCAGAGGGTCAGAGAAATTGGAAAATGCTATGCTGCTATCTTTGAAGGTAGAGGTAGAGGTCACAATGCAGGCAGCCTCTAGAAAGAAGAAAAGGAAAGGAGTTGATTCTCCTCTAGAGCTTCTGAAGGCAGCTCAGCCCTGTCAACACCCTGATTTCAACTCAGTTCAAATCCAGCACAAATTTCTGACCTCTGGAACCAGAATATCTTAGATTTGCATTGCCTAAACCATTGTCTGATAATTTGTAATAGCAGCAATATAAAACTGATAGTTCCCAACATTGAAAAGTCTGAATATTTGACTTAAAAATAAAACTAATTTTCTGGCCTCTCTTGGAAAGTTGGGGAATGTGTCCATGATGACCCATTTTCGATGGCAGAAATTGACTGATTAATAGCTGCCTCTTTTAGAAGAACAGGTCTACAGTTTCCCAGAATTCCTTCCTTCCTTCCCTGTGGTCTCAAATTCTCAGGGCTGAGAGCCGGATATGAATTATTAGCAATAGGGCTATTGTGATTTATGGCTGGCCGGCTTCACTCAATACTCTCCCATCACCAGTGGTCATGCCATTTTCCCCTACCCTCTGACAAACTTGAACAACTGCCTAAATGGACAGCCATTTGATGTCAAAAGCCCTGGCAGTCAAAGGCTACTGCTTTTTACTACACCTCCAAAAAGTACTGAACTGAGAACTGGAATGAACCAGGGAGAAACGGTAAGTGGGAAGAATGGACAGGACCGTGTATCACCACTGCAGCCCTTGCACTCGGACAATTTACTTTGGCAGTATTATTTCATAGGCTATTTGTAGTAATCACTACTACACACATGAGAATTCTGAAGATTGTGATCAGTTGAGAGTACTGATTTTTGGTTTTTGTTCTGTTTTACTTTGAGGGAAGAGGAGCCTAAATCTATTTGGTTAGTAATAAATCCTTATTATGTTTCACAAAATTATGTTTTAAATTCCGTGGATGTTAGGCAGGATCTGGGTTGTTTTGCCTGGGAAGAAAAGCTTTGGCCATGGAAAAGCTCTTAAATGTCTATTTACATAATGCTAAATACACTTAAAGGGTGTCCAAAGTAAAGAATTTCTGCCATGGAACCCACCCACTCACCAACCTGACTATTGGAAAAATGTTTCCACTGTATAGACAGATTATTTGCCAAGCCAGGAACACCAATGCTGAGCTGTAAATGTCAGTTATACAAAAAGCCACTTTATAAAATGGTGGCTGGTATTTTTCCAATAACACTAAATATCAAAGACAGCACTAAGTACATTTCCAGAAATTGTCATCATTTCCACAGTTAAATATACATATTCAGAGTCTTCTCTTGTTAACAGGCAGCTTCACCCGGCTTTATTTTTTATAAAACCCCTTGATGATTCAGCTGTGCAACTGACTGATCATTGTGGATGGGCCAGTTCTATAATTAGATTGGTTTAGAAAAGTAAGCAGTCCAGGATAGTGGCAGATTTATCCTGACACACCATCTCAATGTATGCTCTAGTCAAAGTACTGGTTTCTCCAGGAAATGAAGTAGATTTGAAAAAATGAGTCAGTTTTAAACTGCTTATTATATATTTTTTAAAGAGTGACTCTTTAAGTCACTATTCTTTCTGTGGTATGTGAGTTTCCATTTGTATCACCTGGGGAAACACATTGGGAAACTACCCATTTTGGGATATTAATTTATGAGGGTGCCATAACAAAGTACCACAAGCTGGTTGGCTTAGAAAACAGAAATTTATTGTCTCTCAGTTCTGGGGACTAGTTGTCCAGGATTGAGCTGTCAGCAGGTTTGGTTTCTTCTGAGGTCTGTTAGAGAAAATGTATTTACATGTTTCTTTTAGCTACTTTGCAGGCAATCTTGGGCATTCCCTGACTTCACCCCAGTCTCTGCCTCCATCTTCATATGTTGGCCTCCTTGTGTATATCTAGTCTAAGTGTCCCATTTCTATAGGGAGACAGTTGTATTGCACTAGAAGTCCACTGTACTCCTGTATCCTCATATTAACTAATTGTATCTGTAACAACTTTTTCCAAATTAGATTACATCTAAGGGGTTAGAACCACAACATATGAATAGGGGTGCACAATTCAGCTCATAATATGACCAAATCTATATTTGGTACCAATTGGACTAATTTTCTAGAAAAAACAGATTATAAGAAAAAGAAAAGCTGAAAATTAATGTTTCTATTTATTTTTATTTATTTATTTATTTCTGCAGTACTGGGGCTTGAACTCAGAGCCTACTTGAGCCACTCCACAAGCTCCCCCCTTTTTAATGGATTTTTTTGAGATAGGGTCTCACCAACTATTTGTCCGAGTTGGCTTTGAACCAGGATCCTTCTGATCTCTGCCTCTTGAGAAGCTAGGATTGCAGGAGTGAGCCACTGGCACCCAGCTAATGTTTCTCTTTAATCAATGCATATTTTGTCCTTTCTCTTCTTGGAATTTGGAGGAAGGATGCATATGAATAATTGGTCTTTATCAGGGTAAAAACTATGGAAATTTTTTGTGCAATCTTAGATTTTACAATATAGATTTTAATAGCAACAATTTTCCAAGAATTTGAAATGGGTAATGAAATATTGTAGGGCTTTAGTTTAAGAGCTAAAATAAAAGAATGGGAATACATACAGGTAACATAGTTAATATTTCTTAAAATGAAGAAAATTTGACTTGGGCATGGTGTTTTGTACGACAGCTGGTGAGATCTCCCCATCACCTGGTAATCTTTGCTGGTTACCTCCTTCAAATGATCAGTTTTCTTCCTTCAAATGCTTTGATTCCCATGCCTAATTCTCTATTTGTTATTCTTCTACAGCCTTAGTCTCACTTTTTGTCCTCTTCAGAGTATGGCACTTCTCTTTCCAGCCACTAAATGTCAAGCTTCCTGCAACTTACACTCCAGTCATACCCTCTTTTCCTTCTCTGTTCCAGGGACAGCTGATTCTAAGTTGCTATTTCTAGCTTTGACTTATCTACCTAGTTACAAACTGATGTCTTCAATTGTTTGTCCTGAGCTTCAATAAAACTGAAAGTATTTCATTCCTTCCCAAGCCATTTTTTCTGTCTTACACTGTTTCTGTTAACTTCTTATTTTTCACTCAACCAGGCTTGGAGCCTTATTGTCATCACATGTGTCTTTTATCTTGTTCACTTAACCTCCAGTCTTTCTACAGATCCCATTGTCTCTACTTCTGATAGTAAAATTGTCTTTCTCTGATTTCTCCTAATGTAAACCTCTCATTTGTTTTCACCTGGGTAGTTTAAATTGCTTTCTGTTATCTCAATTTCTCTCTACTCCATTCTGAACGACACCTACACTTTAACCTTCCAAAACTTAAGCTGAAAAACAGCTGGATCCCCCACTCTCTGTAAATGTTAGGCTGAAACATACATTTAAAACTGGTGTTGTGACCTTTATATCATGGATAGAATAGAGTCTTAGCTCTCCTTATTTCCTGCCAATGCTGTACTGGTATCCTCTTCTTTGACCAACCTAGACTGCTTGTTTCCCTCCCTCCCTCAAAGGATTTAACAGAAATGAATTCTTCCAAACTATGCATTTAAAAAAATTTTTATTAGTATATTTTAGTTATATAGGAGTGTCTCATGGTGACATTTCCATGTATGCTTCCAATGTACCTTGGTTAGCTTCATCTCACCCATCATTTCCCCTCATCCTCCACCCCTCTACTTAACACAATTCCAATAGAATTCATGGTTCTATTTTCATACAAGTATATAAAGTACATTGACCGTATTCTTTCTCCTTCAACTTCTCTGCTCACCCTTCCCCTTCCACTATTATTCACTCTCTAATAGGACCTGTTTTACATTCCTGTCCTTTATTTTTTAAGTGTATAGTCATTGCTCAAAGGGCTTTCACCATGGTATTTCACCCACAAATATACTGAACTTTAATAAGATTAACCCTCTCTGTTATTCTCCTTACCCTTTCCCCGTACATTCTATTGTTCAACAGATTTCAGTGCATTTCATTATGCCATCTTCCTGTACAGTCACAATATATTCAATATTCATTCTCTATCATTCTCGTTTCCTCTCTCTTCCTCCCTAGTCCCCTCAAACAATCCCACTAATACAGACATGTGTGTATACATGCACACACATATATGAATATATATATATATAATTATGTTTGTATTTGTTTATCTTTAGGGTCTATTTTTCACATATGAGAGAAAACATACAACCTTTGTCTTCCTGAACCTGGAATACTTTACTTAACATGATGAGCTCCAGTTCCATCCATTTACCTACAAACAATATAATTTCATTCTTCTTTGTGGCTGAATAATACTCCATTATATATATATATACCACATTTGCTTAATCCATTAATCAGTTGTAAGGCATCTGGGCTGTTTCCAAAGTCTGGCTACTGAGAACAGTGCTGCAATAAACATGGGTGTGCCGGTGTCTCTATTGTCTCCTGACTTACATTCCTTCAGATATATGCCCAGGAGTGGCATCACTGATTGTACAGTAGGTCTATTTTTAGTTTTTGCAGGACCTTCATGTTGCTTTCCATGGTGGTTGTGCTAATTTGCATTTCCACCTACAGGGTATAAGGATTCATTTTCCAGGCATGTAGGCCAATGTTTGTTGTTGTTTGTATTATTCATGATGGCCATTCTGACTGGAGTGAGGTGAAATCAATGTTATTTTGATTTGCATTTTCTTTATGGCCAATGATATTAAGCATTTCATCATGTATTTATTGTCCATTTGGACTTCTTCCTTTGAAAATTGACCTATTCACTTCATTTGCCTATTTATTCACTGCGTTGTTGATCCTTTGGGAGTTTAATTTTTGAACTCCCTGTATATTTTGGTTATTAATCTCTTGCCAGATGCAAAGATTTTTCTCCCATTCTGTAGGCTTTCTAGTCAGTCTAGTGACTGTTCAAACTATGCATTCTTTAAGAACAAAGACTCATCTATTTCCTACTCTCCATACAGCCACTTTCTGATGAACCAACAGGATCTGTGACAATTAGCATTTTATTAGCTCTACTTTTATTCCACGTTAACACAAACTCTAATTAAGTGACAGGCTCATAGTATACGCTCAAGAAATGTGTTGACTGCCTTTCTAGTAAGATTGTTTTAGAGTTATTTGGCATATTTTGTTTTGTTTTGTTTTTCAAATTGAAAGCTCCTAAAAAGTGACATATCGAGCTGGAATTAGTGGCAAATGCTTGTAATACCAGCACTTCGGGGTCAAAGGCAGGAGGTTTGTGAGCTCAAGGCCTCCTGGGCTACATAGCAAGTACTGTAGTTTCTATTTTACTCATTTCTCTATACCCTTCCAATGTTTTGTTTGGTGCCCTGAGTAGACAACTAAGCAAAGACAATTAATTTAAGCTAACAATGATACTGGAAAATCTACTTGACACACCAAGAAATTGTGCGATAAACTTTCAAGATAACATATGAGCAGAAAGTTAGAATGATTAGTTGATCTTAAATATATATTGTTAAGTTTATATTAATCACTAGATTACATAACCTTGCTCTTACAATATTCCAAGGGGTGAGGATTTGGAGGAGAGGGACAGAAAACAGTAGAAGGAAACTTCATGCACCATGAGCTTTCATGAAAATGAAGGGGAATAAATAATCTCAAATTTTAATCTCAAGAACATTCTCATAAACAAAATTTGCTTATTTCTATTGCTCATTAGTACACAATTTCGTGCCAGAGACAAAGTCTTAGTTCTGCCTCCTAATTATTTTAACTGAACAGTCAATAATACTTGGTCCTCTTAGACTTCCTCACAAACTGACAATGAGTCCTCCCAGTAGTCCCCCCCTCCTCTGTGGGTCCCCCATCTCCTCCAGCATATCTTTGACTTTCCCTCAGTTGGCAGGTTGCATTTTCAGTGATAATGATGCTGCAATTTCAAAAAACCCACAAAAACTTGCCACTAGCAGTTTTCAGAGCATCTTGCTTTTAACAAGTGCAATTTAGATAGGTTTATGGATATGAAAATATTCACCTTTTTATGTAGGGGCCATATGCTTCCACAGTAAGCTTCTTTATCCCTGGATACTTTAAAATGTAGTTCAAATAGCAAAATATGATAGATATTATTTTCAGAAAATGTCTATTATAGATTATTGAGAATCTATTATTTGTAAATAACTATTTTGTGAATCCTGTTGTATAAAATTAAGCCACAACTAGTTGAAAGAACTTGCCTGACTCTTTGGAGATGATGCTGACCCTCAGATAATTGCTGATTTTAATGAAGAGCACTCAAAACCAAGCCAGTTCTGGGTGCTTAGACAAGCTCAGCGTCTCAGAGGTTGAAGTCTGGAGGCAGATAGCCAGACTCAAACCCCAACTACATCCCCTACCAACTGAATAGCTTATCAAAGGTGTTTAACCTCTTTTAGACTCACATTTTCATCTGTGAAACAAAGATAGTACCATTTCCTTCCTCATAAATTTACTGAGAACATCAAATAAGACTATACATAAAATTCCCACCCCAAAGGCACCACGCAGGCTACCTTAACTGCTATTCAGAGCAGTTACTTCGTCAAATTTAGCTTATCATTGTGCTTTTTTTTCCAGTAGGTTATTTGGATTTCTATGGCTAAAAACACTTTTATTGTGATATAATTCATATACCATATATTTCACCCATTTAAAAGTATAAGGTTTCATGGCTTTTAGCATTTTCAAGAGCCCTACACCATCATCACAGTGTAATCCTAGAACAATTTAATTTTGCATAACAAGCTTGTCTTTTAAAAAATTGTATATTCTACTTGCCTTTTAGAGTTCTTCCTACAGGCCCTGGAAGGCTATGCTGAACAATATAACTTTCATTACTAGAACTGCTGTCTTTGTGAAGTTGGAGAAGTGCATAAAATTTAGTTAACATGAGGACAATATTAGATGACCTTTGTCTTCCTGGCTCACAGAATGTCTGATATCAAGCAGGCTAGCAGAACAGATGAAAAAACAATGGCCTAATTATTGTTTTATATATATATATATATATATATATATATTTAGAGGGCTTAGGGGAGGAGTAGGTACAACTCTGTATTTCTAGGTAGGCCAGAAAAAAGTAGTAATAAAAATGACAGTTATCACAAATGTCTTTAAAATCCCGAGATCTGAAGGAGAGCTCCGGATAAAAAGTACATTAAAGTACATTCGGTGAGAAGGAGTATATGCATGTTTGTTTGTTTCTTTTTAACCACTGGTAAGCACAGATCACCTAAAATCAGCTATTCATGACATGACATTTGAGGGAGAGGGCTCTGTTTAGTGTTAGCTTAGACAGGGCACAGAGTGTGAACACCTGGGCAGGAAATTAAACCCTATCAGTGGAATTCCAAGGCCACACAGTCCTGAGTTGAAATGGGATGGGTTGCAAGTAAGACCAAATGACAAAGGAAAGAAATTAGAATTACTCCACAAACTTGCTAACGTTCAAAATCCCCACAAACGTGTCTATACAAATTGAGCTGCTTTGGTTTATATATGCAAATTGAGAAGATATCAGACTTTGGATTTTTCTTAAGTGAATAGGTTCATAACAAACTAAACAAGCATGTTGTAAACAGTCACCAGAAGTTTCTTTGGACTAGTGTAAGCAACAGCTGCATAAATATTTCTAACATTGGCTGCCTGCCCCACTCTACTTTGCAGGAAAGGCTACGTTATTTTTTTTCCAATTTAGTTCACTCCTTATATCTCATGTGGATTGGCTGAAAAACATGACTTCTAAAACTAGGAATGTTCCAACTATAACTATGACTACTGGCAACTAAACAGACACTGCTAAACTATTTTTCTCCTGTCTGGCTTATTTCTGTTCACCTTTCAAGATTTAACTCAGAATATTAAATATCCACTTCATACTCATTAGGACGGCTACTATTAAAAAAAAAACAGAAAACAGAAAATGTTGGCAAGGATATGGAAAATTGGAACCCTTCTGTACTGCTTTTGATGTAAAATGGTGTGGTTGCTGTGCAAAACAGTGTGTTGATTCCTCAAAAAAAAAAAAAGTAACAGTTACCATATGACTCAGCAATTCCACTTCTGGTATGTACACAAAAGAATTAAACATCAGTTCAAACATAATTGCATGCTGTGTTCAAAGCATCATTATTCGTATTAGCCAAAAAGTGAAAACAACACAAGTGTTCCTTGATTGATGATTGGATAAACAAAATGGTTGTGGTGTGTTCATACAATGGAATATTATTCACCCTTAAAAGAGAAAGAAATTCTGACCTATGCTAAACACGGGTGAACCTTGAAGACATGCTAAGTAAAAGAAGCAAGTTATAAAATGACAAATATTGCATAATTCCACTTCTCTGAGGTGCTTCTAGTAGTCAATTCATAGAGACAGAAACTAATATGGTAATTACCAGGGTCTAGGAGTTGGAGGAAAATAGAGTGTTAGTATTAAATGAATACAAAGTTTCAATTTGGGAAAATGAAAACTTTTGGAGATGGATGATAGTGATAGTTGGATTACACAGGCCACTGAACTGTGTACTTAAAACATGGTAATTTTATGTCATATATATTTTTTGCTACAACAAAAATATTTCTTAGATTAAAAAGAATATTCAGTATTAAGAAATGAGGACCTATTAACAGTAAAACCCTAAGCTAATGAGTAACACAAAGAAGACTTGAATAAATGGAAAAACATTTTATGTAATAGAAAGGAGAAATTTCAAAGCCAATTTTTCCTAATAGGATCTATTCTGGATGATGCCAATAAAAATCTCAATGAGCGTGTTAGAAATTGACAAAGTGGCAAAAGAAGGGAACATCTAGAAAAATTAAAATGCTAGAAGCATAAGTATTTCTTATGTTCCACGTGTGTTACAAAGCTAGAACTCTTACTGACCTATGGATTTCTAGACTTTGGTGAGTGCAACAGAATGATATCTAGAAGCAAATTCTAGATGTGAATTTCACACATGAATTTGGTATCCAATTACGGCTACTACTTATCAAGCTGTTATTCTAAGCCCTATATGTACATTAACCTACAAGTCCTGAAAACAAGTCCAAGAGGTAGATACTAATTATCCCTATTTTACATATGGAAAAACAGCTTTATCTAGTTGGTAAGCAATGGAGCCAGAATTTGGACCCAGGAAGCCTAACTGCAAGACCTAGTCTCTTAATCATTTATAGTATTTTAAATTAGCAAAGGAACAAGTGTGACTTAACAGAAACCCTACCTTACTTTATATAGCATAGCTAATTCTAGATAGCTTAAGTAATATGAATAAAATATAAAAGTACCCGAGGAAAATATGGACCTCAAAAACACCTTGATGTGGTAAAGACTCATTACAACCCCACAAAAGTCAAAAATCAAAATCAAAAGACTGACAGACCTGACTCATAAGCATTTTAAAACTAAAATTAAACTCAAATAAGCAAAGAGATAAAATAATAATGATAGTGCATATGACAGACCTTATTATTCCCAGTTTACAAAGACATAAATCAGCCAGATGATAAACACGCAAATGAAAAGCATGCACAAGTTATTCATAAAAATGAGAAATATAGGCAAAATTTTTAAAAAGATGTTTAAACTTGTTATGAATTAAAGAAATGCATACTTGAATGAAAAATAAATTTCTGTCTTGGAATTTGACAAAATTCCAAAAGCAGTTTGGCATTTATTAATCAAAATTTCAAATGTGTGCAATATGATCCAGAAATGCGTACTTGAATGAAAAATAAATTTCTGTCTTGGAATTTGACAAAATTCCAAAAGCAGTTTGGCATTTATTAATCAAAATTTCAAATGTGTGCAATATGATCCAGAAATTCTTCCAGGACTTATCTTTGAAATCATTGCAAAGTACTCAAATCTATCTATATAATGATGTCAGTCACAGCATTATTTAAAATGATAAAATAATTGTAAACAACCTATCTTTTGATAAGGACTAAGAAAGGTCCAAAATATAGTACAATGTTATGTGACCATGAAAAATTGTGATATAATTTTAAATTCATTGACTTGGAATGATATCTAGTTTATGTTGTCCAATGAAAAATAATCAAAATATCGAATAGCATGCAGAGTATTGGTCATGTTTGTATAAAATTGTATAAACAAACAGGGATAGTTTCCACGATGTCCACTTATGCCTTCCATAAATGCCTGGCTTAGAATTTCTTAATGAGCAAGTAAGTTCTACTAAACATACACACACACACACACACACACACACACACACACACACACACACACACACAGAACGGACACAACTGGAGCACTGTCTTTTCTGGGAAGTCTTTCCTAATTCCAGGTTGGCGTAAGTGTTGCCATTTGATGTCCCATAATACTCTCTGTACAACTCAACCACAGCAAATCTGCATGACAATGTCAAGAAATTTCCTAGTATGTTTTGCCTCTTCCCATTAAATATGAGCGAACATCCCTGACACCTGTTTGTTTTCCTTTTCCAAGCTCAGTGACTGGTATATGACAGGCACCCAGTGGCTCAAACCATGTGGGAGTGCCACATAAACTCATCTACCGTGGCGTACTGCTTTGCAGGGGGCAGTACATGTGAGTTTTATAAGGTTAAGATGTATTTGTTTCCAAGGTTTTAATGAGGTAAATTGTGGAGAAAAGCAAAGTAATGACCTTTTTACATATCTATCTACCTTCAAGCATGATACAGGATCTCAATAAACTGATAGCCATTAGACAGTAGTGAGTACTGTGTAAATCTAGTCTTGACTGTTACAGGTAACCTATAACCTACTTTTCTGAAACTCTTACTTCCTACATGTATAAACTAGCAGTGAGAATATTAGCCTTGCAGTAGGATCTACCTCCACTGACTGGTGATGAAGAACAGTTTAAACTAATGTCTACCAAAGGGCTCTCTTCTAGGCGTATTTCAGTTCCACTCCAAATTTCCCAGTGAAGTCTATATTTTCACATTGGAAAACAAAGTTTCATACTGAGCTATACTTAAGAGTATTTCACAATTGGCTCCTCTTATCAGTTCATTAACTTTAACATATGATGTTTTCCTCTATTTAGCCAGTTCACAAATTGCCTTTTGAACCATAGTAACAGATATGAATTACATGTAGAAATCGTCTATAGTTAGTAACTGCTAACACAAAATACATGAAAAAGGAATTCCATAACATGTCAGGTACTCAGAAGCTAGAAAGGATCCCTGAAAGGAAATTATTAAAAAGCTGAAAGACCTAACCTCCATACCCAAATTGTTACTATACTAAGGAACATTTGAGGAGACAGTACTAGTGTGTGGTGTTGATGGTTCTGTCACTTTTTAAAAAATTCAAATAGGACACAATGCTATTAAATGTTATAGCTTTGCCCCTCCTTCTAGCAAATAGAGAAAATTACTTGGCATCGGATCTGTTCCAGGCTTTCCAGTCATTGCCTCATCTTTATTTAGCTTGTCTCGGTGTTCAGTTGGGTGTGGTTTTCACATGCTCCTCTAGCCAAGGAAAGCACCAGCTCTTAATGATCACGTGGAATCTGTGATTCTTATTCCATAAGTGCTGTCTCTGACAGGTCACTTTGTGTCTTTCTGAGTGTTTATTTAGTTAATCTCTTGGAAATGAAGCTTAAAATTTCTACAGTGTGTTTTATTCAACACGTCACTATTTCAAACTTAACATATTTCATAAAATTGTTCTAATGCTAAATACTAGTGGTTCACACCTGTAATCCTAATTATTTGGGAGGCTGAGAACAGGAAAATTGCTGCTTGAGGCCAGTCCAAGCAAAAAGTTTTCAAGACCTCATGTCAACAAAGTTAGGACTGGTGGCCTGTGCCTATCATCCCAGTTACTGCAGGAAGCATAAGTAGGATTGCAATCCAGACCAGCCCAGGCAAAAAGTGAGATTCTATCTCAAAAAAATTTTTAAAAAACAGAGCAAAAAGGGCTGGAGGTGTGGATCAAGTGATACAGTGCTTGTCTAGAAAGCACAAAGCTTTGAGTTCAAATTCCAGTACTGCCACAAAAAAAGACCCAAAACAAATTAAGAGAAACTGTTTCTAAGACTTGTGACCATTGCCAAGCATTTATTTGCTAAAAAAAAAAAAAAAAAGCACCCAAGGCTGATGAAATGGCTTAAGTGATAGCGTGCCTGCCTAACAAGCATTAGGCTCTGAGTTCAAGAGCCCCACTACTGCCAAACACAAGGAAAGAAAGAAAACACATAAAGGCCCAAAAGTTTTAAGAAATGTAAAACACCAGAGAATATGAATGAAATAAATGCTGCCAATACAGAAAGAAAATGAAGAATGATTAGAATTGAGAAGAGCATAGAAGATGCACCAGATGCAAATAGCCTACAAATTATAGTCAACACATTTGCATATGATGAAAATAGTGTAACGTAATTTATAATATCTCATGAGACATTACACATTTATATTATGTTTCAACTTGCATGTAATTCTAAAATCATACAATCTTTTCCTTCCTCTTTATGCAAATGCCTTTCACTTATCCTAAGAATAGACTTTGCAAAAGACTGCTCATACCTTCCTAAATCTCTGTTGTTCCAAATGGAAAATATAGGTTGTTCTCTCAATAATTGAATGGTTGAGTTTATTAACAATCATACTTGAGATGAGCTTGTTAATAAATGGATAGAAAAAAACAGGTAAGTGTTAGTAGCCACTATTGTTGCTGATGGTCAACCCACTACATCTAATTCTCTGTTCTGCTGATGTATTTCTATTTCTTGATTTAGCCGTTTAAGACGCTCTCTCTCAATGGCCCAGTGAAACAAGTCAGTAATTCATCACAACTACTTCCCTATACCTTTTTCCAGGTTTCATTGGTTACTTTTTAGTCTCTTTATCATCTTTCATAATTTTAAATAATAAACCTAAATTCTCTTTTTCATTAATTTTAGACAATGCCTCAATTTTCTGTCCATAAATGAGGAAATAAGAACTCTACCTTACCCTTCACCTCCAACTCTCAGGTTTTGTCAATTATACCGTGACTTTTACTAGTTTTAACTGTTATTGTTGTACTGGGGGTACAATGTGACATTTACAAAAGTTTTTACATTATATCATAGTTGAATTCACCCTCTCCATCATTCTTTATCCTCCCTCCCTCCATTTCTGGAATAGTTTCAACAGGTTTCATTTTTCCATTTATGTACATGTGTACACAGTATTACCACTATATTCACCCTCCCCTCCCTTGCCCTTTCCCTACCTCCTCCCCCATTCCACTCATACAACTACCCACAGCACCCATTTTGCCTTCCTGTTCTCCATTTTTGTAAAAAGAAAAAAAATGACATTTTTGTTTATTTAAGATAGCTACACAGGGTTTTTTCATTGTGACATTCATATATATATGTTATAACCCAAATTGGTTCATCCCTTCTACTTTTCTCCGTTCTACCTTAGGCCCCTTCTTACAGTGATTTCAACAGGTTTAAAAATTTTGTAAACATTCTTATAAGGAAGTAAATCAACTGTATTCGCCTTCTTAACTTCCTTCTTTTACCCTCCTTCTCTCATATGTGACCTCCTCTTTTTTTCATAATATTGCTGTATTTGTATTAGGTCTTATTGGAAGAGGGACTCATATTTTAATTTCTAATAATTTCCTGTTGTCTTTTTACATAAACCCTTTTACTTAATGTATAGATGCTGTTCCTTCAGTCTCTGACTATAGTAGCCAGAACTTTTTAAAATTAATTGTCCTCTGTGAATTACTTGTATTCTTTGGCCCCTCACTTTATCTTAGTCCTACTCTCTGGTGCTATTGTTTTTCCCCAGATAGCTGACCGTCATTGGTTCATATTCATGGAAGAAAGGCTAGGTTGATGACTTCAAGTAGCCCAGGTAAATTTCCACTGCAGTTGAGAAGATTGTCTTTTCTAAAAAAACAAATACCATGGGGTGGCGGGGAGGGGTGCTGTGTAAGTGAGCAAGTTATCTCCATGGGTACTTTAAGGTAGTGAGCAGAAAGCACACTAGTATCAGAACAGGTCCTCCTCCAGAGGAGCACAGCCTCACTAGGAGTATTAGCTACTTCCAGAATAACTATTCACTTTCTTTAGTCATCTGTTTGCAAATGTCGCCATGTCAGTTGCATTGCACACATGCTCTGAGTGTGTGGATAGGAGCACTGTTTTGTGTGTAATACTTCTGCCTACTTCTTGCCAATCCAAGCTACTTCAGGAAGGGTGGTTTACACCTGTGCTGCAGACTCTTGTACTAGGGTTTGTAAGTAAATATCCTCTCATCCTTTTTCAAATATGGCACACTTGCATAAGAATAAATCAGGAAACAACAAATTACACTGGAACAAAGAATATTCTAAATTCTACATCATGAATTTAAGAAATACTGTCAGAGCTATATATCAGGTACTGGGCTAGAAATGCTAATCCCCATTAAAATAGATGTAGATATTCCCATTTTGTACATGAAGAACAGAAATTTAGGGATGTTAAACAAGTTGCCTAAAAGCACAACAGCTAATAATTGTCAAGGACAAAATTTGAACTCAGTTTTCTCTGCCATTGCTAACCATTTCCCTACACTACCTCATATAGGTATTAGGAAAGCCCCAAAATAGATTAAGTGTTGCACAGGAACCAAATGAGACATTTAAAACAGATATAGCAGTCATAAATATTGGAAAAACTTTAGTTCCATGGAAACACAATGAATCCTCATGTTCAGAGCCAGTTAACAAAGTTAAACCCATTTTACAGTGTAAATACATTTACCAGAAACTAATAGGCAACTCAAGAACAGTAAGGATTTTCACATAAGAAGGGACAAAGGCAGAAAGGAGAAAAATAGAGGGGATGACCAATACAGGTTATAATACATACATACATGAAAATGTCACAATGAAACTCCCTGCATAGCTGTCTTAAACAAAAATGTCTTTTTTCAACAACAGAGGACAGAAAGGTAAAACGGGTCCTGTCTTGAGGGGGAGGGTTGGTACCAGTGGGAGGGGGAAATACATAAGAAAAGGGCATAGGAGGTTGAATATAGTGGAAATATTATGCACTCATGTATGAAAATGGAAAAATAAGACCTGTTGATTCTATTCCAGGAATGGGGCAGGAACTATAAAGGACAATGATGGAGGGGGTGAATTCAACTATGCTATAGTGTAAGAACTTTTATAAATGTCACAATGTATCCCCAGTACAATAATAAATAAATAAATAGAATACTAAGGATTTTATGACACTTACCGTTAGAAAAAAACTCATGGGGGCTGATGGAATGGCTCAAGCAGTGGAGCACCTGTCTAGTAAGTGTGAATCCCTGAGTTCTAAGCCCAGTACCACAAAAAAGAAAGAAACAAAAGGAAAAGAAAGAAAGAAAAGAAATAGAAAAAAGCTCATGGTAGTTTTTTGTGGTATGAAGGAAAGAAGGCTTTGGAGACAGATGGAAATTTACATTCTACCCTGGCTCTTGCTAGCTGTACAATTGGAGGACATTCATTCTGAGTCAGGTTCTCCTCTATAAAGCACAGGTAATATGTTCTTCTCTGAGTTATGATAAGGAATAAATGAATAAAATGCTAGCCAGGTATGGTGGTGCATGCCTGTAATCCTAGCTATGAGGGAGGCAGAGATCAAGGCCTAAGGTCAGTCCAGGTAAAAAAAAGTTAACAAGATCCAATCTCAAAAACCAAGCTG